>NW_025964001.1:63931428-64481428 GCF_023055435.1 Haliotis rufescens | reverse complement strand
TCACCAGTGAAGTCATTGATACACAAGGAATGCACAGTGCTCACATAAGCTCGGCGTCACCGGTGAAGTCATTGATACACAAGGAATGCACAGTGCTCACATAAGCTCAGCGTCACCAGTGAAGTCATTGATACACAAGGAATGCACAGTGCTCACATTAGTTCAGCGTCACCTGTGAAGTCATTGATACACAAGGAATGCACAGTGCTCACATAAGCTCAGCGTCACCAGTGAAGTCATTGATACACAAGGGGATGGTTGTGGGAATTACGATAAAATGAAAAATATTATGAAATGATGATCTTCGTGCTCGCATGCTGACAAAATGATATTGAGAATGTAATAATGAATAAAGAATGATGTGACTCACATGAACTGCTTGATGAATCTATAAGTGACCTCTGCCGCAATGACCTTGATATAGAAGAGATCCAAGTCGAGCCTCTTTGACGTGGGAGACGTCGTGGTCTTTGACAGCTGAAGATAATACGCGCCTCCTCCCGGAATCGTTTACCTTTGACCAAGCAGATGATGAAGTTGGTGGAGTTGTTGAGATACATCAGAAGGCTCACACACGCCTTTATAAGCTCTCGTCGTGCTTCTGCCTCAGCCCCTGGGGAACTGATGTTCCAATAGCGCTCGCCAACGAAGAAGACGGACACGGGCAAGGTGCAGAGGAGGTACACCAGGTTCAAACTCAACAGCATAGTTGTCATGGACGTTACGAGACTTTGCCTTGATCCATCTGCCCCAGGCGTGGAATTATGTCTAGCCATGGTACGAGCATGCGTACGTAGCCGGTAAATAATGAGAATATTGCACACAAGATGGACAACGACAGGTACAATACACCACACACACAGATCTATCCAGTGAAACACTTTGCTGAGAAAGTCATCATACTCAGCTGTCGTTACGGAATCACACTCATAAACTCCTGGATCTGTTTCAGTATGTTCCAAGAAGATCAGAAAGTGACTATTTAATATCAGGCATATGCTTATAACAATACCAACACTGATGGTGGCTACACGCTTGGTGCACAAGATCCTGTATCGCAGAGGTCTCCAAACAAAGACTGTGCGTTCAATGGTCACAGAGACTTGAATCCAAGCCGATGTGTGAAGGCTTGAGTACAGTAACCACGGGTGTATCTTACAAACAACTGGATGAACGTCCCTTATATTTACATCGAACGTAACACTTATCCATTGTGGTAGAAGTCCGACATACAGAACCGCTAGATCAGCCACTGCCAGGCAGGTTAGGTATTTGGACATATTGGACTTCCGCATTGCCTTACGGGTCAACACAACAATGGAAAGGAGGTTGCCTACAGTGCCAAGTAGAAGGAGAATTGGCGAAATGATCTTCCACAAGAGATTAGCTGTTTCCTGGTTAGGCAATATGGCTTCATTCTCTTCGTTCGAACAGTTTGAAACATTCATCCTCATATTTGGGAGATCATACAGGAAAGTTAAGTGTAAACTTTGTTCCAGTGAAAGTGCGTCTTCTGAAGAGTAATTGTTTGTTTCCTGTGAATAATAAAGATCTATTAACGGCTTAATGTGGACAGAGTGTATCCACACTTTGCGTCCTGTCAGCAGCTTCTGAACAGGTTGTTGTTTCTGAAAAGAAAGTCTTCACAGAATCTTCACAGTTTAATTCCTGTTGACAGAGTCTTCACAGTTCAAATTCCTGTTGACAGAGTCTCCACAGTTTGGTTCCTGTTAACAGAGTCTTTACAGTTTGGTTCCCGTTAACAGAGTCTTTACAGTTTGGTTCCTGTTTACAGAGTCTTCACAGTTTGGTTCCTGTAAACAGAGTCTTCACAGTTTAATTCCTGTTGACAGAGTCTCCACAGTTTGGTTTCTGTTAACAGAGTCTTCACAGTTTGGTTCCCGTTAAGAAAGTCTTCACAGTTTGATTCCCGTTAAGAGAGTCTTCACAGTTTAAATCCTGTTGACAGAGTCTTCACAGTTCAAATTCCTGTTGACAGAGTCTCCACAGTTTGGTTCCTGTTAACAGAGTCTTTACAGTTTGGTTCCCGTTAACAGAGTCTTCACAGTTTGGTTCCTGTTAACAGAGTCTTCACAGTTTGGTTCCTGTTAAGAGAGTCTTCACAGTTTAATTCCTGTTGACAGAGTCTCCACAGTTTGGTTCCTGTTAACAGAGTCTTCACAGTTTGGTTCCCGTTAACAGAGTCTTCACAGTTTAATTCCTGTTAACAGAGTCTTCACAGTTTAATTCCCGTTAACAGAGTCTCCACATTTTGGTTCCCGTTAACAGAGTCTTCACAGTTTGGTTCCTGTTTACAGAGTCTTCACAGTTTGGTTCCTGTAAACAGAGTCTTCACAGTTTGGTTCCTGTTGACAGAGTCTCCACAGTTTGGTTCCTGTTAACAGAGTCTTCACAGTTTGGTTCCCGTTAAGAAAGTCTTCACAGTTTGATTCCCGTTAAGAGAGTCTTCACAGTTTAATTCCTGTTGACAGAGTCTTCACAGTTCAAATTCCTGTTGACAGAGTCTCCACAGTTTGGTTCCTGTTAACAGAGTCTTTACAGTTTGGTTCCCGTTAACAGAGTCTTCACAGTTTGGTTCCTGTTAACAGAGTCTTCACAGTTTGGTTCCTGTTAAGAGAGTCTTCACAGTTTAATTCCTGTTGACAGAGTCTCCACAGTTTGGTTCCTGTTAACAGAGTCTTCACAGTTTCGTTCCCCTTAACAGAGTCTTCACAGTTTAATTCCTGTTAACAGAGTCTTCACAGTTTAATTCCTGTTGACAGAGTCTCCACAGTTTGATTCCTGTTAACAGAGTCTTCACAGTTTGGTTCCCGTTGACAGAGTCTTCACAGTTTAATTCCCGTTAACAGAGTCTTCACAGTTTAATTCCTGTTGACAGAGTCTTCACAGTTTAATTCCCGTTAACAGAGTCTCCACATTTTGGTTCCCGTTAACAGAGTCTTCACAGTTTGGTTCCTGTTAACAGAGTCTTCACAGTTTGGTTCCCGTTAACAGAGTCTTCACAGTTTGGTTCCTGTTAACAGAGTCTTCACAGCTTGGTTCCTGTTAACAGAGTCTTCACAGTTTGGTTCCTGTTAACAGAGTCTTCACAGTTTGGTTCCCGTTAAGAGAGTCTTCACAGTTTGGTTCCTGTTAACAGAGTCTTCACAGTTTAATTCCCGTTAAGAGAGTCTTCACAGTTTGGTTCCTGTTAACAGAGTCATCACAGTTTGTTTCCTGTTAACAGTCTCCACAGTGTGATTCCTGTTAATAGAGTCTTCACGGTTTGGTTCCTGTTAACAGAGTCTTCACAGTTTGGTTCCTGTTAACAGAGTCTCCACAGTTTGATTCCTGTTAACAGAGTCTCCACAGTTTGGTTCCTGTTAACAGAGTCTCCACAGTTTGGTTCCTGTTAACAGAGTCTCCACAGTTTGATTCCTGTTAATAGAGTCTCCACAGTTTGGTTCCTGTTAACAGAGTCTCCACAGTTTGGTTCCTGTTAACAGAGTCTTCACAGTTTGGTTCCTGTTAACAGAGTCTCCACAGTTTGGTTCCTGTTAACAGAGTCTCCACAGTTTGATTCCTGTTAATAGAGTCTTCACGGTTTGGTTCCCGTTAACAGAGTCTTCACAGTTTGGTTCCTGTTAACAGAGTCTCCACAGTTTAATTCCTGTTAACAGAGTCTCCACAGTTTGGTTCCTGTTAACAGAGTCTCCACAGTTTGGTTCCTGTTAACAGAGGGTCTCCACGGGTTTTGTTAATTGTTCCACGGATCTCAACAGGCTGCTACAAGTGCTTACGATGTTTTCTGTGACCACCCTCTGGCGTTTATCATAGTACTAACCCAGCACGTACACAAGTCTCACTCCTCCGTTCCAGCATTCAGCCTCTCTTTAAAACCGAGTCTTTGAAACCTTCTGCCTCTAACAATACCGAGATTCAATTTCTGCTGATACCCCTCTTCGTGGCGGTGTTACTGTCTGGAAATGTTACCGTCCCCCGGCCAACCCATGCACAACACAATATGTACTCCATTTAACAGATACGGCGAGTGAAGGATTTTGGCCTGGATGTGGTGTTTAATTTCAGGTTGACATACCTGAATACAGTTGACACTAATATGTTACACTACACCAACATACCACGCAGGATCACGACACACACCATTAGCTGAGAATAGACATGTCACACTATGCGTCTACAGTTTCCAGAGAGGAATGATTCATGCATCGTGAGGTTGTGTGGGGAAGAAATTAAAAAAAAACAATAGTTCTAACCCAGCCCCTACACACGTCTAAATCACGCGTTCTAGCATTCAGCCTCTTTTCGTCTGAAAGAACTAAAAAACGAAAGCGATTTTTTGTTTGTTTCTTTTGTTGTATGCTGCTTAACGATGCATGCAGTAGTGTTCCAGCTAAATGACCAAAACAAGGACATAATGATATCTTTTTTGACAAACGCCGACTTAATGGTTACAAATGAGGCTACATTTATTGATATGTGATATCTGTATTGTGATAATTGATAGTTGGTGCGGTGGGGTTGAGATGTAGTTAAAACAGCCCCCGCAGTGATGATGCAGTTATTATAGATAGTTTCACTGAAATCTAGGAAACGATAGTGTTGCCACACACGAACTATCTGTAAGGTGAGTATGTGTGTGTAAATATATTCCTGTGTGCGCGCGAGTGTGCATGCGTTTTACTGTGGTGATCAGGGTTCAATACATAGAGAACGGCTTCTGATCCACTACTCGCTGCAAACGATATTAACCTGTATGAATATTAATACATGATGGTGACATATCTAACTCCATCTTTTGACATGTGCTACAATGCAATATTCACTTGATACTGTTGAAAAAACACTTTTTAAAACATGTGAAATAGTCTTTCAAAGTACATATTTACACCAAATAGAGTGAGTGAGTGAGTATGGTTTTACTCCGCCTTTATCACTATTCTAGCAATATCAGAGCTTGGGCCACCAGAAATGGGTTTCTCACATTCATGATTGTACCCATGTCGGGAATCGAACCCGGGTCTTCGATGTGACGAGCGAACGCTTTACCCACTAGACTACCCGACCGCCCCACACTAAGGAGTCACAATGCAGTAAAGGACTATATGGAGTTATTGATCATCTCTACAGTTTGCTTCATGAGATGAAAGGTCAGTCATTATGAGGTGAGGTGAGGTGAAATTGGGTTTAACGTCGCGTCTAAGATTATTGCTCTTATAAAGCGACGTGCATGCTCGTGTGTGTGTGTGTGTGTGTGTGTGTGTGTGTGTGGCTGCTTGTACTAGTCCGGACTAATGCCGATTTATAGTGCCGGCCCACTGGGATACCATGCCACAGTTTAACATGAATACCCCACTCAGACACAGTATACTGACTCCGAGCCGACCAGTCCTTGTTTTAGCCCCTTAATGCCGAGCGCCAGTCAGGGTAACAACAAGTACCATCTTTTAACGTCTTTTGGTATGACGCGGTCGGGGATCGAACCCCGGACCTACCGCTCTCCGGGCAGACGCTCTACCTCTAGACCACGGAGGCGGTTCAGTCATTATGAATGGTATACGAGTGTGATCACTAACTACATGAAGAATACATCGTGGATTAAACATCACGCAATATACTTATAACCCTTGGTGAGTCTCAAGTTAAGTTTCTGGATTTTTTTTGTAAATATAATGTTATGTTTAAACAATATCGTGGAGCCTGACGCTCATTTATCAAACTAAACACGACGTCGTTCTTGATTAAACTGCATCAAAATCTCAATAGTGGAGCCCTGTCGGGATTCGAACCCAGATAATTAATGCTTCAATAACTTCTAACCATTATACACATGTATATTTAAAAAGCCATGCCAGTGAATAACCAGTCTCGATTATTTGCCGAAACAGGCTCCATTGGGCGTAAAAGTTGAAACAGTGATGAAAATGTATGAAGGATCACTGAAAATTTGTGATGGGAGCAGATGTAAGCATGTCCTGCCCTACCATCTTCCCGAGGCAAGGGATTTAACTGACTGCAACAGTCTAGTTTCCACCCTTGCCGAACTAGGACAGTATAAGTGAGTGAGTATGGTTTTACGCCGCTTTTAGCAATATTTCAGCAATATCACGGCGGGGGACACCAGAAATAGGCTTCACACATTGTACCCATGTCGGGAATCGAACCCGAACCACAAGGCTACCCGACCGCCCCTAGGACAGTATAAAGGTGAATATAACTGTCTTCATGTTCTTAAACGGAGGCGTGTGGCTATGCTTGCCTATATTTACGTATGATATGCTCTCAAAACGTGTCTTGTTTTGAAGATATACTCTCTTCTGGTGTTCATACTGGGATGACCAATTTTCAATTGCCAAATATTCGCAGAATTTGTTTATATTACACCCTGGTTTCACAACACCCTGCCTACAGCACACCCTGTCCACATCACACCCTCTCTACATCAAACCCCGTCTACATCACACCCTGTCTACATCACACCCTGCCTACATCATATCCTGTCTACATCACACCCTGTCTACATCACACCCTGTCTACATCATATCCTGTCTACATCTCACCCTGTCTACATCATACCCTGTCTTCATCATATCCTGTCTACATCACACCCTGTCTACATCCCACCCTGTCTACATCACACCCTGTCTACATCATATCCTGTCCACATCACACCCTGTCCACATCACACCCTGTCTACATCACACCCTGTCTACATCATATCCTGTCAACATCACACCCTGTCCACATCACACCCTGTCTACATCATATCCTGTCTACATCACACCCTGTCCACATCACACCCTCTCTACATCATATCCTGTCTACATCACACCCTGTCTACATCATATCCTGTCTAGATCACACCCTGTCTACATCATACCCTGTCTACATCATATCCTGTCTACATCACACCCTGTCTACATCACACCCTGTCTACATCACACCCTGTCTACATCATATCCTGTCAACATCACACCCTGTCTACATCACACCCTGTCTACACCACACCCTGCTTACATCACACCCTGTCTAAATCACACCCTGGTTTCACCACACCCTGTCTACATCACACCCAGTCGACATCACACCCTCTCTACATCAAACCCTTCCTACATCACACCCTGTCTACATCACACCCTGTTTACATCACACCCTGTCTACACCACACCCTGTCTACACCGCAACCTGTCTACATCACACCCTGTCTACATCACATCCTGACTATATCACACCCTGCCTACATCACACCCTGTCCACATCACACCCTGTCAAACCCACGCCCTGCTTACATCACACCCTGTCTAAATCACACCCTGGTTTCACCACGACCTCCCTACAGCACACCCTGTCGACATCTCACCCTCTCTACATCTATATGTATGTATGTATGTATGTGTGTGTGTGTGTGTGTGTGTGTGTGTGTGTGTGTGTGTGTGTGTGTGTGTGTGTGTGTGTGTGTGTGTGTGTGTGTGTGTGTGTGTGTGTGTGTGTGTGTGTGTGTGTGTGTGTGTGTGTGTGTGTGTGTGAATTCTGCGTTCACAACAAAAAGCTTCCCGTGCATTTGGACTCACTCCAGTTTGTATACGTGTAAACCTTGACACTATCTCACGTGACAAAATGGCGATGTTATATAGGTTGTTATTGTGACCTAATAACCGTTGACTGTGATGTTCTTTTAACTCCACACACAGGGTGCATAGGTGGCCCAGTTATCTTTGGCGCCCGGATTCGCTGTGCAGAGTTGCGTCCCTTTGGGCACGCCAGACACCTATGATTGTGGGTTCGAATCCCGGTTTGACCCGATTATGTTTCTAGGTTTGTCAGCACCATACCCGTGCTCTTGGGTTTCATCGAAGTGGTAAACGTCTGAGACCTGCAACACTTCGGGCTTGCCTCCCAGATTAAGATTACACGCCGTGATATACCCTGAATACTGTTAAAAGCGGCGTTAAACCCAACTCACTCACACACTTTGGCTCCACACAAAACCAGTGATGGCAAGGTCCTGGTTATCCCTCACTTAGTCAAGACTGTACGAGTTACGGTTGTGTAGATTGTGTTAATTCCTGTTAAGCATATGTCACCAGATAGACTACCAGGACTAACGCCAGTATTACCGTTACAGGTGTAAATATCGTTAATGATGTCAGAATAACATATCAAAGCTATCCACCTGTTTGCTGTTGCGGACATCATGTGATCGGCAAGCCCCACTGCACAGACACGAGAGACATTCGACCCGTCCATGTGATGTGTATAACGGACGGATAAACAAAACATAACAGAAAGTGAATATATATATATATATATATTCATAGAACCCAACACATACATACATACACACATACACACATACACACATGCATATATATATATATATATATATATATATATATATATATATATATATATGCATGTGTGTATGTGTGTGTATATATATATACACACACACATACATATACACATATTTATATATGTATATGTATATGTATGAATATATATTTACAGAAAAACACACACACACACACACACGCACACACACACACACACACACACACACACACACACACACACACACACACACACACACACACACACACACACATACATACATACATACATACATACATACATACATACACAAGAAATCAAAATAAACATGGCTTATTGCACGTCACTCTACCAATTCTCTGTAACAAGCATATCCAAGATAGAACCAGCAGTCTCCGGGTACGTCGGCTACATATTGCTGAATAGTCACTCTTTGTTTAACAATAAGCTTTTCCTTGTTAGTGTTCATAGAAAAAATGACCTGTTGGTCTGTACTGCTTAAAGACATGTCGAGATAGTGTTGGACGGCTTGTCGATAGTCTGCTATAAAGATTGGAAGTGTGAACTTTGACCCGAAGAGCATCCCGCCACCAAGCCAGACATGGTTTCCTTTGAAAACAGTCTCAGGGGACGTGTCCATATTCACGTCGTTCACTTTGTTCATGGCCACACGAGACTCGTTAAAACCTTGGGGTTTCACGATAACAAACTCTTTACCCCGTTTCAAGATGTATCGGAAATAGCCGATATCGATCCAAGTGTAATAAGTGGTATTGAAATAATTACTTTTGACTGCTGCCTCCACAGACTCATATTTCGCGTGTTGAGCACAGGAGTATTCAGGCACTACGGTGTTTGGGTGGAACTTTGGATATCCTGGGTTGGAATAGATTTTCTTGATCCTATCTACCCATCCGAACGCCCACAGATTCTTTCTGTCGACCAAGACAATCTTGGTTATTCCTTCCTTCCCGATTCGCATCTGTTGAAACTGCTTAGCAATGTCCTCCGAGTCTGTGTAAAAGACGAAAGGATTCCGTAGATGTTTGAACACTCCTGACCACGACATGTACAACTGAGTGTCGAAGAACAATCCACTGCCTTTCCTGAATCGCCCAAGGTTGAAATAGGCAGTGACAACTGTGACGTCCAGAGGGTGCGAGTTGTTGTATGTCAGGAATTTCTTATGTGGAATCGTTCCCGGGTTGCATGGCGGTCTCTGAAACAGTCAATGCTAAACTGAAGTTTTACGAAAAATATTTACGAATAACCTGAAAAATATGTCTGGTTGTGTAATTTAAAGGAATGGCCTGAATGTTTATACAGTGTCGCATCCATAATGATTTCAATCAGCTTCTGTTATATAACGGATTGCGTGAGTGGGTGCACCAATACTGTAGTGTTGTATGAAGGAGGCAGTGTGTCGTTAGTCATTAACTGCACCCTTATTGTAGTGTTGTATGAAGGAGGCAGTGTGTCGTTAGTCATTAACTGCACCTTTATTGTAGTGTTGTAGTAGAAGGCAGTGTGTCGTTAGTCATTAACTGTACCCTTATTGTAGTGTTGTATGAAGGAGGCAGTGTGTCGTTAGTCATTAACTTCACCTTTATAGTAGTGTTGTATGAAGGAGGCAGTGTGTCGTTAGTCATTAACTGCACCCTTATTGTAGTGTTGTATGAAGGAGGCAGTGTGTCGTGAGTCATTAACTGCACCTTTATTGTAGTGTTGTATGAAGGAGGCAGTGTGTCGTTAGTCATTAACTGCACCTTTATTGTAGTGTTGTAGTAGAAGGCAGTGTGTCGTTAGTCATTAACTGTACCCTTATTGTAGTGTTGTATGAAGGAGGCAGTGTGTCGTTAGTCATTAACTTCACCTTTATAGTAGTGTTGTATGAAGGAGGCTGTGTTTCGTTAGTCATTAACTTCACCTTTATTGTAGTGTTGTATGAAGGAGGCAATATGTCGTTAGTCATTAACTATACCCTTTTTGTAGTGTTGTATGAAGGAGGCAGTGTGTCGTTAGTCATTAACTTCACCCTTATTGTAGTGTTGTACGAAGAAGACAGTGTGTCGTTAGTCATTAACTTCACCCTTATTGTAGTGTTGTATGAAGGAGGCAGTGTGTCGTTAGTCATTACTTGCACCCTTATTGTAGTGTTGTATGAAGGAGGCAGCGTGTCGTTTGTCATTAACTGCACTTTTATTGTAGTGTTGTATGGAGGCAGTGTGTCGTTAGTCATTAACTGCACCTTTATTGTAGTGTTGTATGAAGGAGGCAGTGTGTCGTTAGTCATTAACTGCACCCTTATTGTAGTGCTGTACGAAGGAGGCAGTGTGTCGTTAGTCATTAACTGCACCTTTATAGTAGTGTTGTATGAAGAAGGCAGTGTGTCTCTAGTCATTAAGTTCACCCTTCATGCGGTGTTGTATGAAAGAGGGAGAGATTCACTGCTTGATGACTTCCATATGGAAAATATATGCCTGCAATCACGCCATTGTGAATTATTTACCTGAGGGGGAGGCAGAGGCTTTGATGCTGCCGTTGTAGAGGTCTGCTTGATTGTAGCTGCATCATTGATTGTAGCTGCCTCTTTGGGTGAAGCTGTCTCGTTGGATGTAGCGGTCTTAGCAGCTGTGCGGGTGGCAGCGGAGACGGAGGTGTATGTTGTCTCCTTTGATGTAGCGGTCTTAGCAGCTGTGCGGGTGGCAGCGGAGACGGAGGTGTATGTTGTCTCCTTTGATGTAGCGGTCTTAGCAGCTGTGCGGGTGGCAGCGGAGACGGAGGTGTATGTTGTCTCCTTTGATGTAGCGGTCTTAGCAGCTGTGCGGGTGGCAGCGGAGACGGAGGTGTATGTTGTCTCGTCATACCATGTGTCGTTCAAGCTGCCTCCGGCAAAATGACGTCTGATGTTGGCATATGGGAGGACTGACTGAAATACAAGTATAAACACAGATTCGTTATTAACATTAACATTGCTATTTGGAAATAAATTTACAAAAAGTGCCTCTTTACTCGCGTGGGTGAAAAGCGTACGTGACCACGCTCTAATAAAGATAGAATAATCAACAATACAGTTTACATCAAGGACACGAAATAATTTACGCATATTTGAATTAGGTATAGCATACTGATTGAACTGGCAGATGTGAGAATATATCAAGGGAAAACAGATTATGTAAACTGTACAGTTCAACTGTAGTTGGAGATGAGTTTATGTTTTAGATGTGAAGCTCTTTCAACAACATTGCCTTTCATACATCCCCATCAAATACCAAATTTCACCACATTTATGAAGCTTTCCTCCACAAAATAATCGATTATGAGCATCAGATGTAGGACTGTGTACATGGAAGCATTATGTGTCTTAACTCTGTACTTAACGAGGGTAATGTGTGTGTGTGGTCTCTCGCTCTCTCTCTCTCTCTCTCTCTCTCTCTCTCTCTCTCTCTCTCTCTCTCTCTCTTCCCTCTCTCTCTCTCTCTCCTCTCTCTCATCAATAAAGAGCCTGCAGCCACTGCGCTGCCATTGAACTCAGATGCCAGCGGAATTATTTGTTCATTACTTGTAACAACGCATAGAAAACTCAACTGTTCGACATTGTAAAATTCATAAGTGGAATTATAAGTCTTTGATAGGCACTTTGAAGTTTTGAGAACATGGATACATGATACTTTTTTATCAACAGCATCGTCTTTTATTTTCTGGACTACGTTTCAGAGCTATACTTCTTGCTCCTTCATCGGGTGAATCATTTACTATTTACCTGATGAAGGAGAAAGACGTAGCTCTGAAACGTCGAGAGAATAAAAAGAGTTGCTATCCATACAAAAGTATCATGTATTCATGGAATTATAAGGCAAGGTGTTGAGGTCACGAGTCTATATGGTTCTTCTATGTTTGTTTCTACGTACCTGCATGGAGGGGTAACTGAAACTGACGACGGTGATAACGGAAGCAGTTACCAGGAACAACAGGAAACATCGTACCCCTTTCTTCATGACCCAGTGGGTCACGTTTAGAACCTGCACAAGGCACAAACATACACGTGTCAATACAAGTTGCCACCAGAACCTGCACAAGGCACAGACATACACGTGTCAATACAAGTCCGCATCAGAACCGGTACAGGACACAGACATACACGTGTCAATACAAGTCCGCACCAGAACCGGTACAGGGCACAGACATACACGTGTCAATACAAGTCCGCACCAGAACCGGTACAGGGCACAGACATACACGTGTCAATACAAGTCCGCATCAGAACCGGTACAGGACACAGACATACACGTGTCAATACAAGTCCGCACCAGAACCGGTACAGGACACAGACATACACGTGTCAATACAAGTCCGCATCAGAACCGGTACAGGGCACAGACATACACGTGTCAATACAAGTCCGCACCAGAACCGGTACAGGACACAGACATACACGTGTCAATACAAGTCCGCACCAGAACCTGTACAGGGCACAGACATACACGTGTCAATACAAGTCCGCACCAGAACCGGTACAGGACACAGACATACACGTGTCAATACAAGTCCGCGCCAGAACCGGTACAGGGCACAGACATACACGTGTCAATACAAGTCCGCACCAGAACCGGTACAGGACACAGACATACACGTGTCAATACAAGTCCGCGCCAGAACCGGTACAGGGCACAGACATACACGTGTCAATACAAGTCCGCACCAGAACCGGTACAGGACACAGACATACACGTGTCAATACAAGTCCGCACCAGAACCTGTACAAGATGTTTCAGCTGTACCAGATGAAGGACCCGCGATTATTATAGAACGTGTTCAAAGTACACTTATTCAGATATGCACAACGGTCAGGCAACGCAGAAGATGACCTACTGTTGTATCCCCACTATGTTACTCTGAACTGTCACACTGTAAGGCATGTCACTATGTCACACAGAACTGTCACACTGTAAGGCGTGTCACTATGTCACACTGAACTGTCACACTGTAAGGCGTGTCACTATGTCACACAGAACTGTCACACTGTAAGGCATGTCACTATGTCACACAGAACTGTCACACTGTAAGGCGTGTCACTATGTCACACTGAACTGTCACACTGTAAGGCGTGTCACTATGTCACACTGAACTATCACACTGTAAGGCGTGTCACTATGTCACACAGAACTGTCACACTGTAAGGCGTGTCACTATGCCACACTGAACTGTCACACTGTAAGGCGTGTAACTACGTTACACTGAAGTGTCACACTGTAAGGCATGTCACTATGTTACACTGAACTGTCACACTGTAAGGCATGTCACTACGTTACACTGAAGTGTCACACTGTAAGGCGTATCACTATGTCACACTGTAAGGCATGTCACTATGTCACATTGTAAGGCATGTCACTATGTTACACTGTAAGGCATGTCACTATGTCACACAGAACTGTCACACTGTAAGGCGTGTCACTATGTCACACTGAACTATCACACTGTAAGGCGTGTCACTATGTCACACTGAACTGTCACACTGTAAGGCGTGTCACTATGTCACACAGAACTGTCACACTGTAAGGCATGTCACTATGTCACACAGAACTGTCACACTGTAAGGCGTGTCACTATGTCACACTGAACTGTCACACTGTAAGGCATGTCACTATGTCACACAGAACTGTCACACTGTAAGGCGTGTCACTATGTTACACTGAACTGTCACACTGTAAGGCGTGTCACTATGTCACACTGAACTGTCACACTGTAAGGCGTGTCACTATGTCACACTGAACTATCACACTGTAAGGCGTGTCACTATGTCACACAGAACTGTCACAATGTAAGGCGTGTCACTATGCCACACTGAACTGTCACACTGTAAGGCGTGTAACTACGTTACACTGAACTGTCACACTGTAAGGCATGTCACTATGTTACACTGAACTGTCACACTGTAAGGCATGTCACTACGTTACACTGAAGTGTCACACTGTAAGGCGTATCACTATGTCACACTGTAAGGCATGTCACTATGTCACATTGTAAGGCATGTCACTATGTTACACTGTAAGGCATGTCACTATGTTACACTGAAGTGTCACACTGTAAGGCATGTCACTATGTTACACTGAAGTGTCACACTGTAAGGCATGTCACTATGTCACACTGAACTGTCACACTGTAAGGCATGTCACTATGTCACACTGAACTGTCACACTGTAAGGCATGTCACTACGTTACACTGATGTGTCACACTGTAAGGCATGTCACTATGTTACTCTGAACTATCACACTGTAAGGCATGTCACTATGTCACACTGAACTGTCACACTGTAAGGCTTGTCACTACGTTACACTGATGTGTCACACTGTAAGGCATGTCACTATGTCACACTGTAAGGCATGTCACTATGTCACACTGTAAGGCATGTCACTATGTCACACTGTAAGGCATGTCACTATGTCACACTGTAAGGCATGTCACTATGTCACACTGTAAGGCATGTCACCATGTCACACTGTAAGGCATGTCATTATGTTACTCTGAACTATCACACTGTAAGGCATGTCACTATGTTACATAGAACTGTCACACTGTAAGGCATAGCACTATGTCACACTGAAGTGTCACACTGTAAGGCATGTCACCATGTCTCACTGAACGGTCATACTGTAAGGCGTGTCACTATGTCACACTGAACGGTCACACTGTAAGGCGTGTCACTATGTCACACTGAACGGTCACACTGTAAGGCGTGTCCCTATGTTACACTGAAGTGTTACACTGTAAGGCATGCCACTATGTCACACTGAACTGCCACACTCTAAGGCATGTCACTATGTCACACTGAAGTGTCACACTGTAAGGCGTGTCACTATGTCACACTGAACGGTCACACTGTAAGGCGTGTCCCTATGTTACACTGAAGTGTTACACTGTAAGGCATGCCACTATGTCACACTGAACTGCCACACTCTAAGGCATGTCACTATGTCACACTGAAGTGTCACACTGTAAGGCATGTCACTATGTCACACTGTACTGTCACACTGTAAGGCATGTCACTATGTCACACTGAAGTGTCACACTGTAAGGCATGTCACTATGTCACACTGAACTGTCACACTGTAAGGCATGTCACTATGTCACACTGTAAGGCATGTCACTGTGTCACACTGTAAGGCATGTCACCATGTCACACTGAACTGTCACACTGTAAGGCGTGTCACTATGTCACACTGTAAGGCATGTCACTGTGTCACACTGTAAGGCATGTCACTATGTCACACTGAACTGTCACACTGTAAGGCATGTCACTATGTCACACTGAACTGTCACACTGTAAGGCATGTCACTATGTCACACTGAACTGTCACACTATAAGGCATGTCACCATGTCTCACTGAACTGTTACACTGTAAGGCATTTCACTATGTCACACTGAACTGTCACTATGTCACACTGAACTGTCACACTGTAAGGCATGTCACTATGTCACACTGAACTGTCACTATGTCACACTGAACTGTCACACTGTAAGGCATGTCACTTTGTCACACTGAACTGTCACACTGTAAGGCAAGTAACTATGTCACACTGAACTGTCACACTGTAAGGCATGTCACTATGTCACACTGAACTGTCACACTGTAAGGCATGTCACTTTGTCACACTGAACTGTCACACTGTAAGGCATGTCACTATGTCACACTGAACTGTTACACTGTAAGGCATGTCACTATGTCACACTGATCTGTCACACTGTAACGCATGTCACTACGTTACACTGAACTGTCACACTGTAAGGCATGTCACTATGTCACACTGAACTGTCACACTGTAAGGCATGTCACTATGTCACACTGAACTGTCTGGCTATAAGGCATGTCACTATGTCACACTGAACTGTCTGGCTATAAGGCTGTCACACTGTCACACTGTCACACTGCAAGGAGAGGTGACGCCATACAACTGGTTGTAGACGAGTCTGGTGTTGACCTTTTTGTAAGAAGGGAGTTGTATCAAGTGGAACATTTCATGCGACAAGTAACACTCCGGGTAGGATATTGGCGGTAAGTTGTGTCATGCTGCCAATCAAAACGCGTATCAAATTCAAGTGATAATGTAGGCCTAGATCTATATATAGATCTATGTCAATTCGTAAACAAACATGGCGGTTCAGATTCACGTCGGTGACTTCAGCTTTTCTGCATCCTCGCGGTCATGACTCAGTAAAGGACCTATGACAAGTAGGTACGTAGAATAACCCTGTTACAAATGATGATTTTTGACATTTGCATCGGTCTTATCTACAACATCTCATTCCCCATTCTTTGTGTAATTATTTATACAATGCATGGAGATCCGGGTAGAGAATTGGTCTTCAGCAACCAATGCTTGTCGCGCCGACTTGGTTAATACATGTCATCGTAACCCAATTGCATGGATCGATGCTCATGGTGTCAATCACTGGATTGTCTGGTCCAGACTCGATTATTTACAGACCACCGCCATATAGCTGGAATACTGCCGAGCGCGGCGTAAACAACAAGCACACAAACAAACAGACAAACAAACAAACATGGCTGCATGGGAAGTTCAGAAACGTAAAACTCTGAAGCAAACCTTTGATTGTGTTTTCGAAACCTCGGTTCTTTTCGCGCATCACATCACGTTGTTTCACACTCAGCTACGACAAATAAATCTCTGAATTCATCATACCATTAACGACTGATTGACAAATTGTCTCAGTCACTAATGCGGAAGGTCCAAAAGAAATTAAACGAAAAAACAAGTGGGGAACCAAACCCTGTGCTCTGAAACCTACGACAATGATTTGGAAAATTCAACAGGAATCGTTCAAGGTGAAGCCATGACCGACGCCAAATCACGCACACTGACAACAAAATTTGTCTGTCTGTCTTCCCCTGGAGTCTCAAGGATAGAATGAAAAAATCATAGAAATGTTGATTAAAGATTTAAGATTGGTTCTGGTTACTTACATGACCTATTTATGTATATGTTATCCCTGCATCACGGAAAGTCCAAAACCAGCATTTGGCAGTTCTGCTAGCGGTGAACACGCTAGTGTGGAGGGAGGTGTAGTGATGTCGTAGTATTACCCTTCGTTGTTGTAGACATATTTGGTATTTTCTTTGAGGTGCGGGTGAACGAGTACATTCCATATACGGTTTTGACAGTCTTAAATTATAATTTTAAATATAATCTTTTGAACATCTTTTCACCAAGTAATTTTCCCAAGCTCAAAACAGGTTTCGATTACCGTTTCATAGTATTTAAAATGCCATAAATAAATTATGAAACATATTTCCTGTGGAGAATCGTGAAATATTCATCATGGCAAATTTACGTAAATAATTTAAATACAAAATCCAGTTTATATTTCTTTAATGAAATGTAAAAGTATACTACCTAAAGGTAATTCGTCACATGATATTTCATTCATATAGTACACAAGTGTGGACAAAATTTTTTGTTTTTCATTTGTATTTTATCGTTTGATTGAGGGAACACTGATGTCTAAAGGTTGCACCGGGTGCGCGTTTTCATATACAGTAAACTACGGTTATAACGAACTCAAATGGACCACTTATTTAAGTTCGTAATAACCGTAGTTCGTTATAAGCATAGATACAACATCTCTACAGCAAATGGCTGGGACCAAAATTAAGTTCGTAATATCCGTCAGTTCGTTATAAAGCGTGTTCGTTATAAACGTATTTTACTGTAGGAGCGACCACTTGAGATTCATGGGATCAGTCATTTTGCAAAAAACAACTGGAATTTGGACATGTTCATGTTATTAATAGGACGTAATTCTCTATCATTACCGGATTTTAAATATTTCTTCAATACATTTTGGATGAGAATCATTCCATGTCCTAGAAAAGGAACCGATATGAAACTTGTAATAGAAATCAATTGCTTTAGGAACCCTTTGAGTGCACGTGTACAAAAATCTTATAGGAAAGCATATAGCTGAATTACACCCCTTTCCATTGTCCGTGCAAGCTCCTCACAGCGATAGCTCTTTGTACTGTACATACATTGTGACACTAAAGGCACACTGTATGTCACGTACTGTGACGGCAGACGTTTAATTTCGGGAGTGTAGGACATCATGCCATAATAGGGGCACATGCATAGAACTTCGCAAGCTAACCCTGGACTCATACATATACATAATATACATGAGTAACAAAACACTTTCCATTATCACATAAATAACACTGCTAACAGTTTCAAATCTAAGCTGATTTAAAATGAGCCTACGGTTTAATGTGTTTGCACTATCATACTGTTGGAGTTTGACACTGATCTAAGCTGTTTTAAAATGAGTTGTTATGACTGCATGTGTTTGCTCTCTCACAGGCAACCGTGCGAAACGATTGAGCAAATCAAAGGTGATTACACTTCCATGCAGGGTCAGTTATTTTCTGATGCTTTGTTGCTCTGCGCTGTCGTGACACAATACATCACATGGATGTACTGGTATTAAATATGCATGCCAACTTATGTATAATTATTATTATATGTATTATTATTCGTAATGTCAGGTAAAGATAATCCATACAGCGATCACTAAATGGTACTCCAACCAACGAGGAGATACCTATTATAGAATACAATATGCCACTTGCTTGGTTTGGTGTGCAACGCCGCACTCTGAAACAGAGGGGGCACGGGTGGCCCAGTCGTCTAAGGCGCCGCGATTCGCTGTGCAGATTTGCGTCCCTTGGGCACGCCAGTAACCTATGATAGTGGGTTCGAATCCCGGTTCGCCCCGGTATGTTTCCAGGTTTGTCAGCACCATACCCGTGCTCGTGGGTTTCACCGAAGTGGTAAACGTCTGAGACCTGCATCACTTCGGGCTTTTCTCCCACATTAAGCTGACATGCCGCGATATAACTGTAATACTGTTAAAAGCGGCGTTAAACCCAACTCACTCACTCTGAACCAGAACATCCGCTAATTGACAACATGATCACTGCGATTGGCATACGATGATGTGTAATCAGCAAAGTGGCCGAGTCTGACCCCTGACCGTGACCCTGACGACACACTGGGATACCGGTGACCTGGATTTACACCCGGGACTACTTCGAGTTTTTTTTCATGTGTTGCAACACCCCCCTAGTTTGGCGCGACTTAGATAACAAAAAGGACGATTTAAACCCAGGTCAATAACAAAAGTCAACCAACCCGCCTAACATCGCAGCATTGTCAATGTCAACAGCCCTGGTGATATTTTCTACCCACGTGACTGCCCTCTCTCGATATATTCTACCCACGTGACTGCCCTCTCTCGATATATTCTACCCACGAGACTGTCCTCTCTCGATATATTCTACCCACGAGACTGCCCTCTCTCGATATATTCTACCCACGAGATTGCCCTCTCTCGATATATTCTACCCACGAGACTGCCCTCTCTCGATATATTCTACCCACGAGACTGCCCTCTCTCGATATATTCTACCCACGAGACTGCCCTCTCTCGATGTATTCTACCCACGAGACTGCCCTCTCTCGATGTATTCTACCCACGAGACTGCCCTCTCTCGATATATTCTACCCACGAGACTGCCCTCTCTCGATATATTCTACCCACGTGACTGCCCTCTCTCGATATATTCTACCCAAAGTGATTCCGTCAGACACGGGAGAGTAAACGTGTATTTCACCTAATTGTATACACCATACCTTATATACCTTCACATGAAAACACACCAGTACACACCTGCTTTTCTTGTCCTTGTCCCTTCGGTGTCCCAAATAGATACAATTCAATTCAATGTATTCATGAATAGACCTTTGGCTTATCGCAGCCTGATAGCTACCTGGGAACGCCCCATTTTTATCAGTTGGGCCTCGTCTTCAGAAAATATTGACTATGGCGTAAACATTTTCATAGTGGTTATGTATGTGATTCAAATGTCAAGGTGATCTCCAAATTGTGAACACTCGGTTAAGCTTGATGCACATTAGAATGATGCAGATATTGCTGTAACAAACAATGAACATGCGTTGGGAATGTTTGAGTTAGGTCCATTATTTCACGGTTACCGGGGCTATATAATGCACAAGTTATCTTTTTTGGTGGTTATTTGTATGTAGTCTTTCGGGATTTGAATGTGAATTAAGTAGATATTTAAATCTTGACATCATCAACCAATGCATTTGAAGGGGCGGTCGGGTAGCCTAGACGTTACAACGTTCGCTCGTCACGCCGAAGACCAGGGTTCGATTCCCGATATGGGTACAATGTGTGAAGCCCATTTCTGGTGTCCCGCGTCGCGTTATTGCTGGAATATTGCTAAGACCGGCGTAAAACCATACTCACTCACTTGAAGGGGCGAAACTGGATATTCGCCAAATGACACAACCTTTTCACTTTTTGCGTTTGCGATCAGAAACATATTCAATGGTAAAGGTCATGGACCATTTACTGAGCAGAAGCTAAAAACAGGTATAGCTGCCGAGAATTGTAAACATCTGAAATTTGGAGATAACTAAGCGATAAGAAAAGAGTGAGTGAGTGAGTTGGGTTTAACGCCGCTTTTAACAGTATTACAGTTATATCGCGGCGTGTCAGCTTAATGTGGGAGGAAAGCCCGAAGTGATGCAGGTCTCAGATATTTACCACTTCCTTGTAACCCACGAGCACGGGTATGGTGCTGACAAACCTAGAAACATAATCGGGGCGAACCGGGATTCGAACCCACAATCATAGCTTTCTGGCGTGACCAAGGGACGCAACTCTGCACAGCGAATCGCGGCGCCTTAGACGACTGGACCACGCGTGCCCCCCGATAAGAAAAGAAAGAACAGGTTCAACGAGTGCATATGTACACTTGGCAAAATAAACAAATATTTACCGCCTGAAAAAGGATTTATTTCATATTTTTAAACTTGTCGGGTTTTACTTATTATTTATTCAAACTTCGTTGTTTTTCTCCTTGTCTGTAGAATCCGGAGGATAGAAGTTCGCTCAAATCCTAGATATATTTATACGGCACGCATTTCCATTGGAATCAGTACTGAAAAAACAATAAGATTATACTATGCATGAATCACCCGACTCGTTCAATACTATGGCATATCAGTTTATTACTTAAGGAAAACCCTTAGTTACACAGGTAGCAAATGTTCGACACGTTGGTGAAACACGTTTGTTCGAGTGGACCAGAACACGTGATATTTGTAAGGGACGCAACTCTGCAAAGCAAATTATGTGTCTGTAACTATTTGGTGATAATGAGTACGTCATATGTAGACAACGTTGCCATGGCGACGAGATCGCAGAGCCAATAATCAATTCGCACAGAACATTTAACAGTGCACCTCTCCATTTACCAGTTGTAAACTGCGAACTTAATTTAATTGTTTATTTTTTCAAAGTTTCCATGATGATAAAGCAAATTCGAGGCTGCGAGGTTATCTATATAGGGGTTTTGCTTGGGGTTGATAGTATCTATAGGGGTTTTGCTGGGGGTTGATAGTATATATAGAGGTTTTGCTTGGGGTTGATAGTATCTATAGGGGTTTTGCTGGGGTTGAAAGTATCTATAGGGGTTTCGCTGGGGGTTGATAGTATTGTCATAGCGACTGATTTATGACTACCATTGTCTGAAGTACATTTGACTCCAAAGGCTAATTACCCTATAGCCATGACATGTATATGTCTCCAAAACTTAATTGTCATTATTTATAAGACACTAATCCCCGTTGTTAATCCTCACCAACATTCATTGTATTTTGACTGTCAGTCAGCCTGGACTACCATATCACTTCCCTTTAACTACTGCTTTTTATAGTATGGCATTTATTGCCCTAATTGATCATCCCATGAACTGTGTTGGTTAATCACGCCCACATGACCAATGTCCAAAGCAACGTCGTTGTCTCTTTGTCTGTCCATTGTTGTTCATTACTATGTATGTGCTACCATTACACAGTTACTACGGTGTTAGTCAGGCTTGGTATTCCGAGTGCTGGCATAGGGACGACCTCGAGCAGGATGTGCTGCTCGTAGGAAACGCCCTGAGGTGAGCAGGAGCTCCGCTCTCCTCTTGTACGCCTGAGCTGGAAGGTCCGCTCATCGCTGTGTTTGTGTTGTCAGAGCAGGTATTCCGCTCATTGTGCAATTGTTGTTTATTGTTTAAATGTTGTGCATAAAACGTTCCGGGACAGTGATGTCGATTTTGTTCTTATTCCCCCAAGAGCTAATTCCCCGTCAACACATGCGCGTTGACAGTATCTATAGGGGTTTTGTTGGGGGTTGACAGTATCTATAGGGGTTTTGTTGGGGGTTGATAGTATCTATAGGGGTTTTGTTGGGGGTTGACAGTATCTATAGGGGTTTTGTTGGGGGTTGATAGTATCTATAGGGGTTTTGTTGGGGGTTGATAGTATCTATAGGGGTTTTGTTGGGGGTTGATAGTATCTATAGGGGTTTTGTTGGGGGTTGATAGTATCTATGAGGGTTTTGCTGGGGGTTGATAGTATCTATGGGGGTTTTGTTGGGGGTTGATGACATCTATCGGGGCTGTGTCTGCGGTGCTTTCGGGAGGTTGCTGGATGACAGAATGTATCAAACACAATCAAAACAGTTCTACTGAATCCTTTCATGTTAGCATGGGTATTTATTTCCCTTCGTTCAGTCCAGGGTGGATTGAGCACTGGACATGCTCCTTGAAAATATTGATTAAAGGTGATAATAAATCGACACTGATTGTTCTCTGGCGTTGACACTTTATAATTATGTTGTAGGAAAGGGCGAAGAGACCCAAATTGTGTACGTTTACAACTTTGGTGAACCACACCAGCACGGCATGGTTTAACAGGGAAATTATCATATAAAGTCGTAGTATGGCACGAACAGGCAATCAACGGTCGATTCCTTGATGACGTAAAAAACGGACGGACGGAAACACGAACTAGCAAATCAATCAGTACGAACGAACGAACGAACGAACGAACGCACGTACGTACAAACGAACGAACCAAATAAATCATCAGTTGTCTCTGCCCACAAATCAGCTGGCTATTCTGACAGCTGACCAATACGATCATCTACTTAAAAAACGATCAGAAAATAATAATGTACTTGATTTCCTAAAAATATTTTTACGTTTCATTGATTGGATTGAATTTTAGATCAGACGCTCATCTCCATAAAGCTGTTTTGGCTTTAACACGTTACACAGCTGTTACGTTAAGCAGTCTAATACTTATTCACTAGCAGCTGCATATTGACGATGATATACAATGCGCAGGAAATCCCTTTGTGGGTGAAATAATGAGTTTCTCACTATCTGCAAAATATCTGTATTGGGTCCCCGGGGCACAAAACCGCAATCGCAAATATTACAGCTGTACTAAACAATTAGTTTATTGATAAAACCATTTTATCAAGGTTTGTTCAGGTGGTCAGATGAAATCTCCATTTTAGGCCAGCATAGATATTAGAACCTTGGAACGTGAATACGTGCCAGTAAATCATATATTTGACTATCGATAGTGTAGGAAGTACAATTGTTTCATTATAAAAAGAACTATTTTATGTGTAACGACTGACATGTGCGAGGGGTGGCTGAAAAGTCATGAGCCTAACGATGAAGGGTGTACAGAACATCTTTAACAATATTCACGTTTTGAGTGGGGACACGGGTGGCCCAGTCGTCTAAGCTTTTTGGGGGGCTTCTTGTAATTTCCTGATTTTGAAGTCTTTGAGGTTGGTGGTGAGGGCTGTGACTCTCTCCCACTGGATGCTGTGGCTTGGGTTGTCACTGATGTGGTCTGATAGAGCTGATTAAGAGTCATCTTTGGAGACTGAGCTTTGATGTTCTTTTATTCGGGTTTTGAGGGGCCTAGATGTTTCTCCTATGTAAGCTTGTCCACAATTGCATGGAATGTGGTACACTCCTGATGGTTCTAGCTTGTGGCTGGATGGTGGTTTCCCTGTGGCTTTAATTGTGTTCTGAATGGTATGGCTTCTCTTGAAATCAACATCAAAGTTGGCCTGTTTCTTCAAGAGTCTCTGGATTTTTTGGCTAACTGTTCCAAAGTAGGGGAGGCTGATCACAAAGGGTGCACACTGTTGATGGAGAGATTTCTTTGGTGATGTTCTGTATCAAGGTTATTCTTAATTGTAATAAAGAAGTTGTTCATCCATAAATTCTTATCCTTACTTAGCACTCCAACTTTTAAATGCCTATCAAAGAAGTGACATATTTTATTTTGGTAGAATAAAATCATGTCTTTTGAAATAACTTTATCAGATCAGACGAGATACCTTTATGTCTGTTATAGTTATCCGACATTTTTAGTCTAGTCATGAGCAGTGTCGGATTCGATACAGTCCAATTTTCATCTAACTGTAGAATGCACCTTGCTGCCTTTGAGAGCGTCTGTTTCTGTAGAGCTGGTTTGGTCCTTGTCTATTTGGTATTCACTCGCTGGAACACAAATATTGGATATTAGCATTGTCTTGTGATTTTGAGCATCCGGGTGCATATATAACATGTAATATATTTCCGATTATAGTACTTGTTGTTCATGCATATGTTCTAGCAATAAGAAATTTGATAAATATTCGATTTGCTTAATTTCTACTTTGAAAAATTTCGCGCGCATGGTTGGGTGTAAAACAAATTATGTTTATTTCATGAATTAAACCACCAGCGGCAGTACAGGAGTATATATCTAATGTCATACAATACAGAATAGTACATCAAGATGGCAGTTTCCATGTAAAGATTATGTATTTCTAAAGATAATATGTACAATATATCTTGATAACTGTTTCTAATCTTAGATCTTTTGTGAAAATAATAAGGGCAATTGTTGAGTACATGAACTGGTTGAGTGACGGGTTTTTTACATTAAAAGTGACGTGATTTACATCATTAAAATATAAAACAATCTACACAGTGATACAGGTATAAATGGCGACTTGTGATTTATTTAAGAACGAAGTCGGAAATTGGGGATTTGACTTGCGCTTTCCGACATTATGCGTATTTCGCACACAGTTTGAAACGAATTGTAATTTATTTATTCATACCAAGTACGGATGCATGAATCCGCCCGTGTTGTATCTACTTACATGTTGATTAATTAGAGATGACAGGACTAGGTACATAGTTTGTTGAATGTTATTTCGTGAATACACATATTGCGTAACACATTCCCAGAGCACAAACCCAAATGGCCCGTCCCTTCGTGACAGGTGTAAATTAGAGAATGTATTGCCACCACATTATCCAGCTACATAATAATGTTGGTCATGTTTGTTAATTTCTACATTTCGTTGTTATTGGTATTCAGAGGATGTTGTAATTATACACGGGTTCTGGTCTTCTTTGACGTAGAATACACGAATTGGTTGAATGACATTCTGCCATCAGCGTGAGAGGATTACCCACACATATACCCACAATACTTTAACAAAGAGAAAGAAGGGATTATAAATGCTATATATATCTACCTGGTAATAAAAGTTCACTCTCAATCTCCTCTGATATCAAACTGTTACATATATCCCCAAGCACTAATACTCAGTATGCTCATGGAGTAATTGTCAAAATCAGAACCCCGAATGATATCCTGTCTACATGGTCACACCTGGTGATTGTTAAGATCTACACTCAGACAACATGGCAGTCTGTACTCATTTCTCATGTCCCAAAAGTCCTCCACCAAACTTTCTCTTATTAATTCTTACAACCAAACAAAAGTGGGATTTGGGTAGATGACTTCTGTGAATGGGAAATTGTTAATGCTTTTAACATATTTTCATTCAGTAAATGAATCGGGATTGGTACAAACTGCTCCAGAAACAAAATTACATTTCTCACGTAATTATATATGTGTTGGGTTACATATACATACATATTATAAAACATAATACATATATATACATCAAAATAGAACAAAAACGAGTGGTCATCAAATTAGTGCGCTTGATGGAGGGGTGTTCAATTATGAAGAAAAGCTATTTAACTATTTAATTCTTAATACGTATCTTAAATATGAATTAATTCTTAAGTTATTACTTTAGTGCAAATCCACCAGAACGTAGGATGTACATATGGACTGAATTCAAAATTTCTAAATTGACAGATTGTTTCCCCAAAAGCATTGAATTAAAACTCTAACCTTTAGAATAGAAAGACGATTCGTTTCTTAAAATATTGTAGAAAGGGCATGTGAAAAAATAATGCAGTATACCTTAGCCCAAGAGCATGCATGGTGCGTTATCTGAGATGCATCTTTCAAGCCGATGGAAGTTTAAATCACTACAGCCGAGTCCGAGGCGATAAAGTATTATGTGACAAAATCTGGTATCATGGTTAACTGAATATTAATAATCCTCTATATCAGATGACTATTCCAATTATTAATGCTATCAGAATGATTTGGCATAGCATTCTGTTCTACAACTGGTAGCCTTAATTTGGTTCGATTTCTTTAATTGTATTCACTAACAGAAAAGATTTTTTCCATCTTGTAAAATAGCGTTTTCTTTTGGCAATGTCAGTTTCTCAATAAAGTTCCTCGTGGCTTGTCCCCCTTGTCTCCCCACAAATAGTCTGTAATGCAGTGTAAACTTTCTAGGATTGATTCTTGTTTTTTTGTACAATTATTCCAAATATGGGAGCCAAAAATATGGGCATTAAGCTTGTACATAACTTCTAACGATTTATGTGAAAGGAAGTATTTAACTGAGTGAGTGAGTATGGTTCACGACAGGGGACACCAGAAAGGTATTTTAAGACTTCTGAGGCAATTAATCACAGGGCTTACCTTTTTAACTATGCCGTCAATATCAGAATACTATAAACAATCTGACTGAAACATTATCCCAAAAGTCATTGATAAAAAAAATCTTTTCAATTTAAGGTTAGGTATTGCGTTTAGACTGACATTGTTAGACTGACGTGAAAATGAATAGTTTCTATTTTCTTTGGATTAAACTTTACTTGCTTTCATCCATTTGGTATTTGGAATTGTCCATTTGGGCAATTGTCTGGACCCCGACGCAAACACAGTAAACAGACATTCCCAGGTGAATAATATATTCAATAGTTTCTTGGCTCGACATGCTAGGCTCCATAATGTTACTTATAATGTAAAATTAATAGTAATTTTAAATTATATTAAAACATTTTTATACGTTTATGTATTTAACATGAGAGAGGTAGCGACACACATATATAAACAAGCTGTGTTTTAAAATAATGATTTACAATTTTGACTACGTTAAACCTGTTGCATTAAACAGAAATAGGATTAGATGTTGTCACATTGTGAATCAATTTATTTGATATTCACGTAATGGCTTTGTTGTGTACTAATCTTTTAAATCAATTTTATTTCTTCCAAATGTCCTATTGCGAACACATATAGAGTCAGCGCTCATGATTGCCATATCTATTGCACGAATGAAGGAAAATATCATCATAAATAAACTTACCTGAGCTCACTGTGTTCTGAAGTCAAATCGCTGTAAGGCATCCTGCACGGCTTCGTTCACGTTCACCCTCAAATGTACGATAGAAACATCTGCGATTCTGTGCGTTCTATGTTCGACTGCATTTTATGACAGGCGTTCGTTTATTTATTAAAATTCCACAAATTCATAAATCACATTGAGTTGCTCGCCTCGTCTCCAGCTGCTCGCACTCTCCACTGATGCTGGCTGCCTTAGCTAACTGGAGTCCGCATATAACTATTTACAAACTCTGTTCTAATTATGCTAATCGAGGAAGTGCATTATACCAGATGACAAACTTAGTTATCCTGTCAGACTAATCCTTGTTTAAAATGAACACATGTCATTTGACTAAACGAACATCCTTTTATATACTTAAGTAGGAGTATCACATTGGACAGTGCATACAACTGTTTGTCAAAACAATATCAAGCAGTATTTTAGATTTAGAGTCACCATACCATGACATAACAGAAACATATATGTTAAATTGTATACATTCATATTTGCCGGTATTTATGATATATGTATTTTATCGTCATTGTTTAAAACTACTCCGAACTACTTGTATGTATAGATCATTTCTGTAAACAGGTGGCGCACTTATTATATATATTATTGATCTAACTGCTCAAATGTTTTATTTCTATATTATGTAAAGTGCTGTCAACATAACACTCCAAATAGAGTTGTCATAATAAATAATTAAAATATTATTGTCACACACAATAATCTAATGTCTATCCATATGTACAATATTTTTGGAAATACCAAATGTACAAAATTGTATTTTTTGGGATATATCATATATACAAAATTGTATTTTTTGGGATATATCATATATACAAAATTGTATATTTTGTATATATTGGAACAGTCCCTTGTGAAGGCGCCGCGATTCGCTGTGCAGAGTTGCGCCCCCTTTGGTACACCGGAAACCTATGATTGTAGGTTCGAATCCCGATTCGCCCCGTTTATGTTTCTAGGTTTGTCAGCACCATACCCGTGCTCGTCGGTTTCACCGAAGTGGTAAACGTCTGAGGCCTGCATCACTTTGGGCTTTCCTCCCACATTAAGCTGACACGCCGCGATATAACTGGAATACGGTTAAAACCCAACTCCTTAATGTTTTAAGTAACAGTGCCTTTTCAGGCTTACAGGCTGCGATTGATCCAAAGACACACCCAGGAAGCATAGTTCTCCAGGCATGAAAGTCACGAGGTATTCTCTATTGATGAAATAAGCAAACTTGGCTACTCGCTGTCATCAAGACTTAGTATCTCCAACCGAAAGGCTAACTCCTAAAGACATCCATACGGACCTTGATGTCAGCTTAAAAGGGAAATACTCCTTTATTTGCCACTGCTTAGGAAGGGCAGGTAGATCAAGAGGTGAAGGGGGAAAATTCGAAGATGATCCACGATCGGGAAGACCTCCAACTGCCTCCACAAAGACAAATGTTGATAAAATAGCATGGCATGATTGTGAATGAAAGAAAACACGATACCAATGTCGGGAATCGAACCCGGGTCTTCGGCGTGACGAGCGAATGGTTTAACCTGTAGGCTACCTTACCGCAACCAACATCCATTAGAATATCAAGGCTAAACTTCGAATATCCATGGCTGCACTACATGCATGTGGCTTTGAACTCATTGAACATTCTTCACATCGACCAGATATCCTAATAATTTTAATATATTTTTATATTTTTATTCAATTATGTTTATGATATTAAAGAGTTATAGATTGAGTAACACGTCATGTGGTATACTTATTAGGTGTAGGCTACATACCTATACAGCAGACAGTAAATTTAAGTTGGCTACAGGTGTCCAACAATGTTTACAAATGGTGAAACGGGCAGGCTACATTTGCCATGTTTATTAACTAAGTGTGAAGCTAAATCCTTACAGCTCATTTGTGGAAATTGTTCATGTTAATAAAAATAGAGACATATTAACCAGACAATTCATTTGCCAAGTTTTTCCATTTTCTGTCAAACTGTCTTCTTGTATTGTTTTTGTGTGCAATTGATTTCTCTAGCCGAAATATATAAATTAAAGTCACGTCGACCAGATTTGGCCCTGCTATCTCCCGCTATCCGCTAACCTCCGTTCCTTTCTCTCCTAATGATGTTGGAAGCTAGGTACTATCTTGTTCAGAATAGCGCAGACAAATTTCGATTATATTGCTTACAATGGAAATTTTAGTTGAATATTACAAAGAAACTTAATTGTAGAATTTAGCTCTCGAGTTATCAACCAAATGGAAATTTATTTCTTTTTCATGTGGATGTTTTGTAGTAACGTTTCATAGCAGCTTGAAGTTTCAACAAATTGTAAAGTCAGAACAAGGACCTACGTTTATTTTCTGACTAAAAGCGTCAAGAAATCTCTGCTGAAAGCAGAGACGATTGTAGGTTATCCTGTGCTTTGAGCATGTGTTTATGAATCACTATCAAATAGTGATGACACCAGATGCTCGCGAAATAAGTGAGCGTGTCCCGCCTCATCAGTAGCACCTGTCACATACACATGCAAAGACAAGTCAATTGTTTATCTGAAATAGCACGGAACATATGGTAAGAGTATCATTATTTTATCACTGAAACTTCAAATGTAGACGACCGCCTCCGTGGTCTAGTGGTAGAGCGTCCGCCCGGAGAGCGGAAGGTCCGGGTTCGATCCCCGGACGCGTCATACAAAAAAAGACGTTAAAAGATGGTACTTGTTGTTACCCTGTCTGGCGCTCGGCATTAAGGGGCTAAAACAAGGACTGGTCGGCTCGGAGTCAGTATACTGTGTCTGAGTGGGGTATTCATGTTAAACTGCGGCATGGTATCTCAGTGGGCTAGCACTATAAGTTGAAGTCATCCCGCGTATCATACAATCTTGTGAACAATTTGTTGCCGTTCTGAATCTTTATACACAGATCTAAATATGAAACAGATGAGGCGCTCTCACTGGTCTCATTTATTTCTACAGTAAATTACGGTTATAACGAACTCAAAGGGATGCTAATTTTAGTTCGTTATAACCGTAGTTCGTTATAAGCATATATACAGTAAAACAACAGCAAATAGTCGGGACCAAAAAGGTAAGTTCGTTATATTCGTCAGTTCGTTATAAGCGTGTTCGTTATAACCGTAGTTTACTGTAGTTCATGTGCGTAAATCTGTGGAAGGGAACTGGCAATTTGATGGTTACTGGATGATAACATATCATCAATAAACCTGAAACTTAAGTCAAAACGTCTTGGCCACCTTACCTTGTTTTTATTTTGCCAGGTCGAGCAGAAATTCCAACTCATTAACATATCAGGGAAAGGGGGCCCCTTTGGAGCCCATGGGGAGGTGGGGATGCCAACTTGGCACTCAGTAAACTTCAGATGACATTTGCTTTCATTGTTGACAACTTTGCCTCTGAAGATATATATTTTTCATCCAAAACTTCCTCCCACAGGGGATATCGCTTGGGTGAGATCAAGCAATATCTACACTGTAGATATCGGTGCAATGAAATTGCATCACAATGCTTTGCAGACCATTATGACGTCATTGTTTACCACGACGTCACAATCAAATGACATCACTAATGGCTCTGCTACTATAGCTGTTAGCAGTACTTTTTACACTTAAGACACTGCTAATTACTTTCTACAAACTGAAAAAGTTGGAAGAATGATGTTGGATGATAAATAATACTTCACCCTCTTGTCTTTTGATATATATATCAAATATATCAACACTCGTTGATTAAAGTGGAAAAATTCCTCCGCAATCCTCGGAGCTTTTTCCACGTGTATCAACTCGTGTTCATATATTTGATATCAAAAGACAGTCGGGTGAGATTCTCTATGTTACTGTATCTCTGGCCACCACGTTTTGTAACCAAGACAACCCGTAAAGATCCGGGGTAGAATGGGTCTTCATCAACCCATGCTTGCCGTAAAAGGCGACTGACGGGATCGGGTGGTCAGGCTCGCTGACTTGGTTGATGCATGTCATCGATCCCAATTGCGTGGATCGATGCTCATGACATCAATCACTGGATTGTCTGGTCCAGACTCGATTATTTACAGACCGCCGTCATATAGCTGGAATATTGCTGAGTGCGGCGTAAAACAACAAACCAACCAACCAACAATGGGCCAAGGAATGAAGTTTTCCCTTTCAAATGTTCGGTTAACATACTGTACATGTTTATAGGGTGCATGTTATGAATAGTTAGATAGGTCAAAGAGGAAATATCTAATTTGGATTAATAATTATATTTAATCGGTTTCTGATCAAATCGGTTATATTTACAGGAATGAAACTGACGAGTCATGTATCCATTATTTATCAAATATAAGCATGCACGTGTACTGTCACACGTACATTCGCAGGTAAACAAGGTCAATCAGTAGCACGTAAAGTACTTCAATATGCACCAAACAACACTCTTACATTGACTGTGAACAATCGTCACTCACAACCTGCTATAAACCAATTTAAATATTTCCAAAACTTTGGCAACATTTTATTCTCAATCCAATCTCAGTGATTGTGTACTTGATACAGGAAACACAAGCATCAATACATGAACAAATTATTCCTCTACAAGAGCAACCACCTTTCACTGTGCACCACATACCCCTGGTCTGAAACCGCTTTCGTTGTCATGACGCAGTTTTTGTTCATTTCTGTCAAGTATGTAGTTAATGTAACATTTGAATTAAATGTTTGATATAAATACCAACAGAAACGGCAATGCCAATTATCACACAAAATCCAGCTATATACAGCTACTTCCAACGATGTGATTGATGGCGCGTTGTTAGAGCCAAAAGTCATTATGATATGCTTATGAACTGTGATAGGAGTTGTGATTAGGGTACCACTGTTGTGTTTGCAGGAAGGTAACCCCCTAAAAAAATGTTAAAATCCCACGACAACAGGTTACATACCTAGCAGCATGATTGACTCTCTTGTTTCTTGTTTAAGGCCGCTCTAAGCAATATTCCAGCTATATGACGGCGGTCTGTAATTAATCGAGTCTGGACCAGACAATCCAGTGATTGACATTATGAGCATCGATCTACGCAATAGGGATACGATGACATGCATCAACCAAGTCAGCGAGCCTGACCGCTCGATCCCGTTAGTCGCCTCTTACGACAAGCTTGGGTTACTGGAGCCCTATTCTCTACCCGGAACTTAACGTGTTGGTTGACTCTTACGGGACGCACCGTACGCTCGGGAGTGCTTGGCCGGCTTCCCTGGACCTTTCCCGATCCGTTGAACTCTGTTACGAACGTATACGACTGCGTTCAGACAATGGTAGGACATTCCAGATCATTGAGGATAGTAATTCGATTTTTTCACTTTTCTTGTCTTAGCGCTGTCTGATCTCAAACGGGAGCAATAATCGGCACTGTGTGAACCTGGCCCCAGTGTCCGCTCACCCTAACTTCCCGGTCTTGGCGGCTGTTGGGCTCCCAGAATTACCATGACAATACACCAGGTTGTGAGGACTGTTTCTTCTTCCTCAATGAATAAGCTTTGTACAGATATCAATGGAGATTCATACTTTCACACTGAAGGACTCACGACGCCGACATAGCAACCAAACATGTATTGAGGCTATTGTTAGCCGTAAGCACACTGTACTTTAACGTCAGCGTCCCATAACATTCGCGCTGAATCAACAACAGAGAAGAAACAAGCCTATTATACCATCCTGCATAGATAAGTCAAATATGAGCAAGTCTGAGTGAGTGAGTTGAGTTTAACGCCGCTTTTAACAGTATTCCAGTTATATCGCGGCTTGTCAGCTTAATCTGTGAGGAAAGCCCAAAGTGATGCAGGTCTCAGACGTTTACCACTTCGGTGAAACCCACGAAGTATGGTGCTCGCAAACCTAGAAACATAATGAGGGGCGAACCGGGTTTCGAACCAACAATTATAGGTTTCTGGCGTGTCCAAGGGACGCAACTCTGCACAGCGAATCGCGGCGCCTTAGACGACTGGGCCACCGTATAAGGCAAATATAAAACAATGAAGGTTTAATTTAGTGGGGAATATAAATGGATTTATGCATATCGAAATGATGTTGATTGAACATTTATCAGTAAGCGTTATCTGTTTCCTAATGCTGCGTGTTATCTGCCCCGCACACTGTTATATATGATCACAATAAATTAGGTCCTGTATCCTAAATACAAAACACGTAACCTTCGTGAGGTACAGAGGTAAGGAAATAATTAGAACAAATATGGATTAATCCATCCCTTAATTAGGTGTGACAGCATGCATTATGTACAGTAAACTACGGTTATAACGAACTCAAATGGACCACTAATTTAAGTTCGTTATAACCGTCGTTCGTTATAACCATACATACAACATCTAGACAGCAAATGGCGGAGAACAAAAATTAAGTTCGTAATATCTGTCAGTTCGTCATAAGCGTGTTCGTTATACACGTATTTTACTGTGATGAAAATCAATTTCAGGGTGCCGTTGTACAAAACAACCTTAGTCTACGTTAAAGTATGGACATATGATTACCTTAGCGCTAAGATTCTTCTGTACAACGACACCCTGGTCTGCATTATGGGAGTTCTGCGTTTTAAGGGGTCTACGTTTTTGGGAGGATACACATTCATTCATCCAAAGCATTTATGCTACGAATTCACAAGCAAAATAAGCTCAATATCTATAATAGTGCATCTGTACAGGTTCTGCGTTTTAAGGGGTCTGCAGTTTGGGAGGATACACATTCAGTCATCCAAAGCATTCATGCTACGAATTCACAAGCAAAATAAAGCTCAATATCTAAAATAGTGCTTCTGTACAGGTTCTGCGTTTTAAGGGGTCTGCAGTTTGGGAGGATACACATTCAGTCATCCAAAGCATTTATGCTACGAATTCACAAGCAAAGTAAAGATCAGTATCTATAATAGTGCTTCTGTTCAGGTTCTGCGTTTTAAGGGGTCTACGTTTTTTGGAGGATACACATTCAGTCATCCAAAGCATTTATGCTACGAATTCACAAGCAAAGTAAAGATCAGTATCTATAATAGTGCTTCTGTACAGGTTCTGCGTTTTAAGGGGTCTACGTTTTGGGAGGATACACATTCAGTCATCCAAAGCATTTATGCTACGAATTCACAAGCAAAGTGAAGATCAATATCTATAATAGTGCTTCTGTACAGGTTCTGCCAGACTGAGTCAGAACAATAGGAAAACGCCTGTGTCGCATGACTGCACGGTGCAACACGCAAGTCTATTCTAAAACATCAACAAAGGAAAGTTAGTACTAGTCCGGAGGTGTGCTGACGTCATAGTGCTCACGTTGGTACGAGTAAACACGTAAGTAAACTACGGTTATAACGAACTCAAATGGACCACTAATTTAAGTTCGTTATAACCGTAGTTTGTTATAAGCATACATACAACATCTAGACAGCAAATGGCGGGGACCAAAAATTAAGTTCGTAATATCCGTAAGTTAGTTATGTGCGTGTTCGTTATAAACGTATTTTACTGTACGTCCAGTTAAGGATCTTTGTGTTTAACTATGGACCTGCAGCAGCTGGCTTTGCAAGGAGACATTCATGTTTCTCGAATAATCGACGTTATCGTTCACATAGGATTACGTAAAATACTGATAACGAACTACGGTTATAACGAACTTGAATTAGTGGTCCATTTGAGTTCGTTATAACCGTAGTATACTGTACCACAATATGCTAAACATGAACTACATAGTATTTACCTTTCTCATGAGAGACGCTTTAAGTTGGCGAAACATCACGAATGTGTCGTTTACTCCAACCACCAACGCCAGATGGGGTATGTATGTATTCGGAGATCCACTATTAAGTGAACGGGGAATCCTTGTATTGGACAGTGAATAATGGCTGTGTGAAACTGAATCATACGTTCCCCGTGTTGAATACACTGTTCTGCACATCATTCAAGATCGTATTCGTCTATCCGCATGCCATACGCATTGATCACCTTGGTGACAAACATGCATTATATCCAATGAAAGAGACACGTTGACATGTATAATAACCGATCTTATATAGACATTGACACCGCCAAACAGTATCTACCAGTACAGTATTGAAGGATTTCAAGCGCAATATTTCAATCCTGCATTTTACGACGTCAGGATACTCCACGTGATTGCTTGATATGAAGGTAACAGCCACTCACCTAATTATGAATATTGATCGTTAAATCCAGATATTGAAGAAACAATTGTCGCCAAACTTCACCTGGCTGTTGTCCCAACAACGCCCTCAGGAACCACAGACATCAATACCTACACCATAACCTTTGCAGTGCCCAGGGAACCGTGATGACAGTGAGGGCTTTTCTGAGGTTCTCGTGTCACCATGATAGACACACAACGTACCCACGCCTAACTTTCGAAACTCGCCTTTACAACGAGGGAGTGTTTTGAATATAACACTGAGATCTGCTGTTTTCAAAGCATATCCGTCCTACCTGTCAAACAGGGATTGAAGTCCGCGGGTTGTTGCCGGGGTTTTGACTGCCTGATCATTTTCACAGCGTTATGGCTGAGTCGCTGTATAGTGTTTAAATACTTGTGGTGGAGATAAGGTTACGCTTTCTTTGCCGACATTATGTACATACACGTTATCTCTGTGGTAAGGTAGATATAGTCTAGTGGATAGAGTGGTATCCGCCGTACGATCCTCGGCCTTGTCACGTCTAAAGACGATGAAAGTTTGTACCCCTTGTTTGCCAGGCGCAAGGGCCGCTGGGCTCGCAGTCTGTATACTGTGTCTGTGTGTGTACATTCGCATGCGTGCCATTGATATGTTTCATCAGAAATGACATTCAGATATTTACGAAAGTTCAAGATATGATACTAATCGCCATTTCAAGTCATTGCTTGAACCAGAATCTTATTTAACAAACTTACGGTACAGGAATTTTCGTAACATCATTATTCGTTTTAGCCTTGGCCTGAATGATCTAAAAATTAACACAGGAAGATTTTCATCTATTGAGAAATCCCTAAGGTTATGCCCATGTGACATTTTGTCGAAGATGAATACCATTTTATGTTTATTTGCCCTATATACGAAAATCTGAGAAACAAGAACTTACCGCAGTGGTCTTTAGCTAATGTTAACGCTGTAAGATTGTCTTCATTATCTTCTAACACAACATCAACTGGCTTTGTACATACATCATGTGTTTTTGTTACGAAGTGAATTGTTACCTTGACAGGGAATCTTATAAAATATGTTATGTAACTTCGTTGTATATGGGCCTGTGTCCTTTCATACAATAAAAAATTGAAAAGAATTGAATTGAATTGAATTGAGTGGGGTGTCCATCCGGCATCAGCCACACAAACTAAAACACACACACACACACACACACACACACGCACGCACGCACGCACGCACGCACGCACGCACGCACGCACGCACGCACACACACACACACACACACAGCCACACAAAAGCACACAGCCACACACAGCCACACACACACACACACACACACACAGCCACACAAAAGCACACAGCCACACAAAAGCACACAGCCACACAAAAGCACACAGCCACACAAAAGCACACAGCCACACACAGCCACACACACACACACATACACACACACACACAGCCACACACACACACACAGCCACACAAAAGCACACAGCCACACACAGCCACACACACACACACACACACACACACACACACAGCCACACACACACACAGCCACACACAGCCACACAAAAGCACACAGCCACACACACACACACACACACACACAGCCACACAAAAGCACACAGCCACACACAGCCACACACACACACACACACACACACACACACACAGCCACACACACACACAGCCACACAAAAGCACACAGCCACACACACACACACACACACACACACAGCCACACACACACACAGCCACACACACACACAGCCACACAAAAGCACACAGCCACACACACACACACACACACACACACACAGCCACACAAAAGCACACAGCCACACACAGCCACACACACATAGCGTATCGTAAATCTGGTAGAGCACAACTTCAATGAGAAATCCAATAGTTCATTTATAACAATATATAACGTTCATGTATATAACGTAGAATACGTTTATAACGAACACGCGTATAACGAACTGACGGATATTACGAACTTAATTTTGGTCCCCGCCATTTGCTGTATAGTTGTTGTATGTATGCTGATAACGAACTACGGTTATAACGAACTTAAATTAGTGGTCCATTTGAGTTCGTTATAACTGTAGTATACTGTACCCCAATATGCTAAACATTGACTACATAGTATTTACCTTTCTCATGAGAGACGCTTTAAGTTGGCGAAACATCCCGAATGTGTCGTTCACTCCAACCACCAACGCCAGATGGGGTATGTATTCGGAGATCCACTATCAAGTGACTGAAACGGGGAATCCTTGTATTGGTCAGTGAATAATGGCTGTGTGAGACTGAATCATACGTTCCCCGTGTTGAATACACTGATCTGCACATCATTCACGATCGTATTCATATATCCGCATGCCATACGCATTGATCACCTTGCTGACGAACATGTACTATATCCAATGAAAGAGATACGTTGACATGGATAATAACCGATCTTAGATAGACATTGACACCGCCAAACAGTACCTACCAGTACAGTATTGAAGGATTTCAAGCGCAATATTTCAATCCTGCATTTTACGACGTCAGGATACTCCACGTGATTGCTTGATATGAAGGTAACAGCCACTCACCTAACTATGAATATTGATCCTTAAATCCAGATATTGAAGAAACAATTGTCGCCAAGCTTCACCTGGCTGTTGTCCCAACAACGCCCTCAGGAACCACAGACATCAATACCTACACCATAACCTTTGCAGTGCCCAGGGATCCGTGATTACAGTGGGGGTCCCTCTGAGGTTCTCGTGTCATCATGATAGACACCCAACGTACCCACACACGCACTAACAGCCACACACACAGAGTATCGTAAACCTGGTAGAGCACAACTTCAATACGGAATCCAATAGTTCATATATAACAATATGCAACGTTCATGAGGCAGTATATAACGTTCATGAGGCAGTATATAACGGTCATGAGACAGTATATAGCGTTCATGAGGCAGTATATAACATTCATGAAGCAGTATATAACGTTATCTAGGCAGTATATAACGTACATGGGGCAGTATATAACTTTCATTGGCAGCGTATAACGTTCATGGGGCAGCATATAACGTTCATGAGGCAGTAGATAACGTTCATGGGGCAGCGTATAACGTTCATGAGGCAGTATATAACGTTCATGAGGCGGTATATAACGTTCATGAGGCGGTATATAACGGTCATGAGACAGTATATAACATTCATGAGGCAGTATATAACGTTCATGAGGCGGTATATAACGGTCGTGAGACAGTATATAACGTGCATGGGACAGTATTTAACATCCGTGAGGCAGTATTTACCGTTCATTGGGCAGTATATAACATTCACGAGGCAGTATATAACGTTCATGGGGCAGTATATAACGTTCATGGGGCAGTATATAACGTTCATGGGGCAGTATATAATGTCTATAGAGCCGTATTTCATTTATATAATGCAGAACATGTTGTCTATGCAGCAGTAAAAACGTTTGTGGGGCAGTATTTAATGTTCATGAGGCAGCATATACTGTTCATTGGGCAGGAAATAAATGTCTTGAGGCAGTATATATCGTTCGTGAGGCAGGATTAAATGGTTAATGGGGCAGTATATAACAGTCGTAAAGCAGTATATAACATTTATGAGGCTGTATATATCCTTCATGGGACAGAATATAATAGTTGTGAGGCAATAAATAAAATGTATGAGGCATTAGATAACATTCATGGGGCAGTCATGAGGCAGTATATAACGTTCATTTGGCAGTATATAACAGTCATGAGGCAATATAGTACGTTCATGGGGCAGTATATCACGTTCATGGGGCAGGATATAACAGTCGTGAAGTAGTGTATAACGTTTTTGAGGCAGTATATAGCGTTCACTGGGTAGTATATAACGTTCATTGGGCAGTATATAACCTCATGAGGCAGTATTTAACGTTCATGGAGCAGTATGTAACGTTCATCTGGCAGTATATAGCCTTCACGAGGCAGTATATAACGTTCATGAGGCATTGTATAATGTCTTTAGAGCAGTATTTAATTGATATAATCCCGAACATGTTGTCTATGCATCAGTAAAAACTTTTATGAGGCAGTAAATAACGTTCATGAGGCAGTATTTAACGTTAATGAGGCAGCATTATGTTCATGAAGCAGTATATAACCTTCACGAGGCAGTATATAACGCTCATGGGGTGGTATGTAACGGTCACGAGACAGTTTATAACGTTTGTAAAAGAGAAGCAGTACAGTACGTTGATAAGGCAATATCTTACATTTATGGGGCAGTATATAACGTTCATGAGGCAGTATATAACGTTCATGAGGAAGTATGTAACGTCCAAGGGGCAGGATATAACGTTTTTAAGGCAGTATATAACGTTCATGGGGCAGAATAGAACAGTAGTAGTATATAACCTTCATGAAGCAGTATATAACGTTCATGAGGCAGTATATAACGTTCATGGGGCAGGATATAACAGTCGTGAGGCAGTATATAACGATCTTGAGGCAGTATATAGCGTAACGATTTTGAGGCAGTATATAGCGTTCATGGGGCAGTATATATCGGTCGTATGGCAGTGTATAACGTTTATGGGGCATTATATTATGGTAGTGAGGCAGTATATTACGTTCATTGCGCAGTATATATCAGTCGTGAGGCAACATATAACATTCATGAGACAGTATATAACGTTCATGGGGCAGTATATAACATCTGTTAGGCAGTATTTAACGTTCATTTGGCAGTATATAACGTTAATTGGGCAGTATGTTTTAAGCATGAGGCAGTATATAACGTTCATGGGGCAGTATATAACGTTCATGGGGCAGTATATAACAGTTGTGAGGCAGTATTTAACGTTTATGGGGCAGTATATAATGGTCGTGAGGCAGTATATATCGTTAATGAGGCAGTTTACAACGTTCATGAGGCAGTATATAACAGTCGTGAGGCAGTATTTAGCGTTTATGGGGCAGTATATAATGGTCGTGATGCAGTATATAACGTTAATGTGGCAGTATATAACGTTCATGAGGCAGTAAATAACAGTCGTGAGGCAGTATTTAACGTTTATGGGGCAGTATATAATGGTCGTGATGCAGTATATAACGTTAATGAGGCAGTATATAACGTTCATGAGGCAGTAAATAACAGTCGTGAGGCAGTATTTAACGTTTATGGGGCAGTATATAATGGTGGTGAGGCAGTAGATAACGTTCATGGGGCAGAGTATAATGCCCATGGAATCGTATTTAATTTTCACAATGCCCTTAATGTTGTCTTTGCAGCAGTATATAACGTTCATAAGGCAGTATTTAACATTTTCGAGGCAGTAAATAACGCCCATGAGGCGGTATATAACGGTCACGAGGCAGTATATGACGTTTGTGAAGCAAAAACAGTACATAACGTTGATAGGGCAGGATATCGATATAACGGTCATGAGGCAGTTTCCCACGTTCGTGAGGAAGGTTATAGCCTTACTGAGGCGGTATTTAACGTTCATGGGGCAGTATAAAAAAAGTGGTATAGCAGGATATAACGTTTATGAGGCAGTATATAACGTTCATGGGGCAGTATATAACAGTTGTGATGCAGTATATAACAGTTGTGAGGCAATTTATAACGTTCATGAGGCAGTATATAACGTTCATGAGGCAGAATAGAACAGTAGTAGTATATAACCTTCATGAAGCAGTATATAACGTTCAGGGGGCAGTATATAACGTTCATGAGGCAGTATATAACGTTCATGGGGTAGTATATAATAGTTGTGAGGCAGTATTAAACGTTTATGTGGCAGTATATAACGTTCATGGGGCAGTATATACAAGTTGTGAGGCAGTATGTAACGTTCACGGGGCAGTAAATAACGTTTATGAGGTAGTATAGAACATTCGTTTGGCAGCATATAACGTTTATTTGCCGGCCTTCACGAGGCAGTAGACAACGGTCACAAGTCACTATATAACGTTCACGAGGCAGTATATAACGACCACGAGAGGGTATATAACGTTTGTGAAGTACAATGTGTAAATATTGTTTGTAGGGCAGTATATAACGTTCATGAGGCTGTATATAACGATAACGAGGCAGTATATAACATTCATGCAGCATATTATACTCTTCATGAGGTAGTTTATAACGTTAATGAGCACTACGTTATGTAGCACTATGTATATATGACAGCGTCAATTCTGCATCAGAATCTTTAGAAACGCACACTCCAGGCAACATCTGGAGATATGTACATTGTTTATCAAGTGTCGTTTGACAGAAAGAATTGAGATTTCTCCCGGCACATAGAGCCTAAGAAGGTAAGAATTAACGAAATTTGTATCTTGCACCGAAGTTTAATAGTTCAATACTGTATCTTTACTTTTAATGTCATTATGATTATTTTCTCTTTATTTTAATCATTTTCTCAAAATTTCGCGATTTTTCCTTTTTTTCGTTATTTCACGAAGTCGAACTTTCGATTATCTTCTCGTTAATTCGATTATTTTTTTGCAATTTCGAGTTTTGTCTCATCATTTCAAATTTATTTTAAGACATATTATAATTCCTTCTACACTCATGTGAATTTGGTTCAGTTTGTCCTGAATGCGTCGTTCAACATGGGGTCGGTCGGGTAGCCTAGTGGTTAAAGTGTTCGTTCGTCACGCCGAAGACCCGGATTCCATTCCCGACTACAATGTGTGAAGCCCAATTCTGATGTCCCTTGCCGTGATATTGCTGGAATATTGCTAAAAGCGGGTAGAATCAAACTCATTCATTCAGAAAAGAATTCATACACTTATCCAGTCAGTGCCAATTTAAGGAGATGCAGAGCCGTGATTGCTGCCCGGGGCCGTCACACGAGAAACTGAGTTCAGCGCCACCTTGTGGCCTTATGTGACGTGACAATGAACAGTTTTCACTGCCTTTGTACAACGACAACATGTGACTATCGAGATCAAACATTTCATATTTGTATCTATGATATAAAATTAAATATATCGACATTATAAGGTACAATAAATTTACTAACAATCTACCTCTGCGTTCCTTTTTGTTTTGAAGAGTGTATATAGAACAAATGCAAATATTTTTTCGAAGGAATCACGAGGACAATCTATCTGGCGTCCACACTTTCATTTATGGCAAAAGTATTGAATGGTTTGGGGGCATTCTGACGAAACAAGTACCACAATATTGGTTGGATTTGTTGAAATCGTTTCCAGACATAGTGTTCTCTGTTTTGAACATATCGGTGGGGAGTGTGTGCGCGTGCGTGCGTGAAAATACACATTACTATTATATTATATATCGTCGATGTACACCTAATGTAACTCGATTAGCAAAGTGCTAATTTCTGTTTTGTTTTGTATACTCTAAAAAAAGAAGAAGAAAAGAAACGCAAAGCAGGATGTGAGGTAGGAAAATACATTTATACCAGGAACCGTATCAGGTATTGAGCCAAAATGTTGTGGAGAGAACACTTGGTGATTGTTGTCCTCGCAGTTATCGGTACATGGGAAAAGACCAAGGTGAAGGTCAGTTACCATCATGTCCCCCGTTGGAATCGATAGTGGCCTGACATCTCCTGCCCATGGAAGAGACGAGCATGCGAATCACATCCTGGGGAATGGTAGCCCACTTGGTCTTCTGTCTTCATCTTGGCATGTTGTTGAACTGTCACTGTTCGACTGACGCAAATGCCAGGCAATCAAAAACCCTGAAATGTAATGCCGTTCATAATGCTGCTGCACGTGCAGTACGTGCATCTCCATGGCCCTTTTGTTAATGCAGAGTGCAGACCCCACCCATCACTCCCAAAACCCTCACACGTAATACAAATAATGAAGACCTCGACCTGACACTTATGAAACGACATGCGCGCGATGAGGTCAGAGCGAGCGCTCTCCAAAACTCTGTCTGTGTTATAATCCTAACCCGTTACCAACACTGAACATGGCCTTATTCCTGGGGTACTTTCATTACATATATACAAGACGTGAGGTGAGGTGAAATAGAGTTTAACGTTGCGTCCAAGATTATTGCACTTATATAGCGACGTGCATGTGCGTGTGTGTGTGGCTGCTTGTACTAGTCCGGACTGATGCCGAATTATAGTGCCAGCTCACTGAGATACCATGCCGCAGTTTAACATGAATACCCCACTCAGACACAGTATACTGACTCCGAGCCGACCAGTCCTTGTTTTAGCACCTTAATGCCGAGCGCCAGACAGGATAACAACAGGTACCATATTTTGGTGTGTACACGGCCGAGGATCGAACCCGCTCTCTGGGCAGACGTTCTACCACTAGACCACAGAGGCGGTCACATATAAACAAGAAGACTGAGACCACCTCACTTCGTGTTGTTGTTTTATGTGTATGGGAGGTCGCCTTCTGCCTCAGCAATTCCGGTTGTTCTGTCCTTCATTGGAGCTCAAGTGAGTGAATTGGGTACACATACTTTCTGTTGGGATTGACTTGAAGTTTAAGTAGCCATCTGCCGAGACTATTGGCTACCCCTACGGTATGCACTTTAGATTATTTGGATTCCGTTTGGGATTTAAACACAATTGATGAGCGGTACTCCTTTGTTTTGATGTTACTTGCCTGGTACCGGGAGCGCTACATCCCGTGTCAGTGAACAATGTCTGATCCCTTCCTAGTCCTGGGAACGCCACGGGGAGTTTTCCTCCTAAATATCAAGTTTGTCACACCCGGCCGACACAAGGCTGACTGAAAGAGGCACGGGTGGCCCAGTCGCATAAGGTGCCGCGATTCGCTGTGCAGAGTTGCTTCCCTTGGGACCTATGATTGCAAGCTCCTTCCCAGCGCGTGACACCTTCGTTACACTCTCGGTAACATCGCTGCCACCAGTGTGGGCGCGGCCATTACAAGAATCTTGAAATTTGCCCTCTAACCCCAAATGTAGTAACGTTTATACTTTTGTTTATGTCTTTGGGAATGCCATCATATTTCAATTTGAAAAGGTTTACGACTGACCATGTTTTCCAGATGAATTTACTTTGTTGTTTTGATAATCAGATTGGTTCGAGATTGCAGACTAACGGAAAACCAACCAACTTCTCCCTTACATTCTTACTATATCAATAACACGATAGTTTTAATGAAACAGAAATTCAAATTGACAAACGAAGAAAGTAATGTAGCAGCTATAAGTGTATTCGGCGTCACGACAGTCGTCACTTGTTTGTAAACAAAACGGTCATTCGGTTGCGAGTTCAACTCCAAGCATGGTTGTGGCCACCTATTCACAGTGGGGAGTTTTGACTGGTGGCAGCGATAGTATAGAGAGCTCCGGGAACGTACTATCGCTGTGAGGAGCTTGCTATGATTGTGGGTTGGAATTCCGGTTCGACCCGATTATGTTTCTAGGTTTGTCAGCACCATACCCGTCTCGTGGGTTTCACCGAAGTGGTAAACGTCTGAGACCTGCATCACTTCGGTCTTTCTTCCCACATCAAGCTGACACGCCGCGATATAACTGGTATACTGTTAAAGGTGACGTTAAACCCAACTCACTCACTCACACTCACTGGTGATGGTGATGAGGATTACCAATGGGAATCAACGTTTTATAAATAAAGGCAACTTTTGGTACTCCTCTCTCACAACCACGGATCAGCAGAACCACAACGAGGCTGTGACCTGACATTCACACAAACATACCGGGGAAGAAACACAAATAATGGTATTCAGTTACAATCATTGTTTATCTGCCATACAACAATATCAATCAGAATTTCTGCTCAAAACAACATCTTTGGAGTCTACATTTCACAACTTCTGAGGTACAATCGAAAATGAACTTACTACAAATATTTCAAAGTGCGTCATACGACTCTCGATCAATAGTTGTTTGATCAAGGCCTCAACCAGATTTATGTCCAAACTTGACACAATCACTGACAAATATTGTGTCCGTTGCAGTTCCCTATTTTGACTTGTACCATATATTCTCGTGGTTGTTTGTTTTCGGTGAATAATTTGTGATATGTGGCACTGGTGGGGCAGAATTCGAGCAGACATGATATCACTGTTTAAAAACACCTAGATTTCCTCTTGGTACGAAAGCCTAATGGTGGCTAAAAACACTGAATGGCTACAACAGATGGGACCTTAGCGTTTGGTTGATCACTTTCACCGTCCAAATAATCTGTTTTTATAACATATTTTTTTTTTAATATAAATAAAGAATAATTACAGTGTCCCCACTATCACCTCTGCTCTTCTCGATTTTTCTCTATATGAACGATATTGTTTCATGCTTTAAAAAACATGCGGCGTTAAAGTTAAAATACAATGCTATATTGAGGACGGGTGGCTGCCGATCTCTACAGTTCTTACTTCTTTAGTATGCAGATGATACAGTCTTTTTATGGAGACAGTCCCAAACAGCCCCCTCTCCAGAAGTCCATGAAATTTGATGCCAAAATTAATTGTTTTAGGAAGTGGTGATGTTAAAAAAAAGAAACCATCCTTTAAGTACGGCAATATTCAATGAGACACTAGAGTCGTATCTTTATCTAGGCATCAAATTTGTTTAAAAAATAGAACACGTGCTCACACACGTGGTTGAGAATGCCGAAAGGATTACAATTTGTTTGCTGAAAAATGCTAGAACTGTTAACCTCCCAGTCGATTGTCTGATTAAAGCATTTGATGTGAATGATTGCACCTATTCCACTGTATTGGGCTGAAATATGGGGATTTGGGTATCCTGAAGTTATAGAGAGAGTATCTAAAGTTCCCTCAACTTGTCCCTGGGCTAAACTCTTCAACCTCCAACTTGGTATATGTTGGGAGAGAACCTTTAAAAATCAGAATTTCAAAGAGTACTGGCATAATATTGCAATAGAAAGTAATTCGAAAATATATAAAGCATCTCAGTGATGGCTGATCGGGATGAAAACTGGACAGTATAGAGCGGTTACTTAATACCAAAGATTTTTCATAATGAATGGATTGCCACAACTGTTGAAATAGTGCTAAATGATATGACTTTTTCAAAAATGGAGTAGCAATTTTTTAGCTAGTGCAATTAGTAGTTGTGATTAATTAACTGAATTGAATGTCTCTGAACAGGCTTTGTGTACTCCAACCCTGCTTAGAATCCTGTAGCAAAGTCGGTGAAGAACAACTTCCTTTCAAATGAACACAGGCGTATTATGATAAATGAAACATCTTCGTGTGTATAAATGGAATCAAATGTCTACTTCGTTTGCAGAAATTGTTCCAGAAAGCAATACTCTCTGTCAGTGCTTTCAACATGTAAATGCATTTTATACGTGATATATTGATGTGATCCTAGCTGTCAAACAAGGGTTCTGAGAGGTTACTGCTCCGGCGTATCTTCATAGATTCAGCTGATGCAACAACCTCTATTGCAAACAGCTGCGTCATCACTGATTATCAGTGATCCATTAATATGTATTTACCGCTATTTTAACGTTTACGCCCAATGAAATTTGATTTGTTGGAAAATCGAAATAAGTTATTCTCTAGTATTGATGTTTCATATTTCTGTGGTTGTTTTTGACATAAGTATTCACATCGTGAAGTCTGAAGCGTCAGGTTTTTTTTATCTTTTGTCATAGCTATTTGATATTGACCGGGACACACATTTCAGCAAGATGTCAATAGCTAGAATGTGTTACCAGAACAGACTAAATGTTTATATTTCCCTTTAAAATAACATGTGTTTTAACACACAAAAATGTTCAGCAAACACGCGTTTGTGTTTACCGTTATACCTGCCTATGTGGCCATCGTATACGGGGAAAATATATAGATGTTGTGTACAGTCTTGTGTGGAATTGAATACAATATTGAAATAAGGAACGTGTTCATAAGGCGAGACATTTCAAAACAATATACAATATAAGGTATTGAAGATCTTATTTGGTTGACTACAAAATACAGTTTCTACACGAGCACATACCTTAGCTAAATCAATAGTTATGTATATTTCATATTATTTTGTTATCTTTAAATACCCACATCGAAAATCAATCAACATCCGAGGAATACAATTCCGTAGTTAAAATCATAAATCTACTCATGGACCTATACAAGTCCGTGGTCTACTCAATAGAATCCAGATGGAGCCCAGAACAATGCTTGATTTCAGGAGCAGAACAATCTCGACTTGTCAAATCATTATTGACTTGGAGTCGATCAGACTCTCTGTATCTCATGTATCAAAAGACACTTGACTTTATTTATGAAGTAATTTCAATTCATAGAGTCTACGTTAATTTAGGGGCTTGCTGAACAGATCAACAGATCACCATTGTTTCGTGTGTGTTTTTCAACACTGGTGAATAGGTGATGTGTGCATGTTTGCGTATATCCTTTCATATCCTTTTGTAAAATCACATGAAGTGATTAATTAAAATAGTAATACTACACATACAACAGCATGTTTTGTTACACGAGGTCCGGCTTTATTCACTGTAACAAATAACTAACTTCATGTGGTTCGTCATTCGGCCATTTCCATACACATGTCCATATAACTTCTTTGAGTGGCATTTAGAAGTTGGAATGGTAACTAAGACAAAATTGTTATGGATGAGCAACTTCTTTATTACAATTGGGCGACGTTTCGGTGTAGATTCTAACACCGTTATCAAGCTGATGATGTACAAACTACAATAGTTTATGATTTTACTAGCGCTTCAGCCTCTGGCTATTTCGCACTCAGGGCAGACGGGTCGTATAAAACAATAAATAGTGGTAATAATGATAAACGTCCAGCAAAAAACTGTAAGTGAAGGTGGTAAAAGTAGAAGAGAGGAGGTGTTAGGGTTATAGAGGCATGTTGGCTAAGTCGCGGTGCGTGTGTCAGTGTCAGTGTCAGTGGTGTCCCTGACCTTGGGCAGGTGGCTGGATAAACGGCTATTGTTTTAATGTGTCTGGTTATGGCGGAATTTGAAGCGCGGACGTCGTAGAAGACAATCCGCGCTGGGAATTTGGATCCCGATCCGAATCTGAAAAGTTGCTAAAGTGGTGGAGATTTAGACAGTGAATTTGTTTGGCATGGTCTAAAGTTTTGTTATTAAGTTTGTTGCTCTAAGGAAAGTGGCTATTTGTAGATAGGTGGCTTGGGGGTTATTTGGTTTAAATAGTATGGTGATATTGTTTTTGTAGTTGGGTGGGAGGGAGTTGTATAGTGTTTGTTGTTGTTGTTGTTGTTGTTGTTGTTACTTGGTACAGATGTTGAATATGTGATTTATGTCTTCTGTGATGTTACATTGAGTGCAGTTTGGGTTTGGGTGTCTGTTTTGTTTATGAAGTGTTTCGGGGGCACGGGTGGCCCAGTCGTCTAAGGCGCCGCGATTCGCTGTGCAGAGTTGCGTCCCTTTGGCACGCCAGAAACCTATGATTGTGGGTTCGAATCCCGGTTCGCCCCAATTATGTTTCTAGGTTTGTCAGCACCATACCCGTGCTCGTGGGTTTCACCGAAGTGGTAAACGTCTGAGACCTGCATCACTTCGGGCTTTCCTCCCACATTAAGCTGACACGCCGTGATATAACTGTAATACTGTTAAAAGCGGCGTTAAACCCAACTCACTCACTCACTATGAAGTGGTTCGTTTCAGTTGGTTTGGTTGCTATGTATTCTGTTTATGATTTTATCTGCTAGAATGGAGTTTGAGTATTTTGCATTTTGTAATTGGGGTGGTGAACAGTGTTTTTATCCATTGTGATTTGCATTTTTGTATATTATTTTGGAAACGTTTTTGTTTTATAGTGTGTTTAATTAATGTTTTTGTTTCGGCTTTGCTTGTATGGAATTGTATTGTGGGTGACGGTTCATTTGTTGCTGCTTTTACTGTTTGATCTGTGATTTCATTTCCTGGTGTGCCTGTGTGGCTGGGTACCCACACTAGTGTTATTGTTTTATTTGCTGTATTTAGTTTTGAGTGGGTGTTTATTATCTGGTTAATTAGGTCGGGTCTGGTTTTTGAGTGTTTGTCTGCATGGATGTATGTATTGTTTGGAGGTGTGTGGGTTATATGTTCTAGTTTGTAAGTTTTGATGAGATTGTATAGGTGGGTAATAAAAGGGGCCATGTGTTTATTGTTTTTGAATTTTTTGATGATGGCGGGTCTAGCATTTTGGTATTTCAGTGTTATTTGTTTGAGGATGGTGTTATGTTGTGCCCCAGCCCAGTAGTTGAGTATTGATTTGTGTTGTTTGAGTTGTATGGATGTGGTGCCTGTAGGTATTTGTAATGTGTTTAGGGAGGTGCCAGCTCTGGTCCCCAGGGTTATCTAAAGGGCTTTGTACTGGATAGAATTGAGCTTTTTGTCCAGGTTTCCTGTTAAGGAGTGAAGGACCGGAGCAGCATGGTCTATTTTTGCTTGTATAAGTGTTTTGTATATATTAATAAATGTGTGTTTGTCAGCTCTCCAGTGACCACTTCTTGCTGATTTGCTCCAGCTTGTAATCCCCGGCGTTGTTCCGTTGAGCTGCATTCATTCTTGGCATTCGTTATAAGGACTGTATGAACAGCCGTTGATGTGGATTTTTAGCGGGGGGGGGGGGGCTGCATGCCTAAATACAGGATCCTGTGCTGCACGTTTTTTACAGGCGGTTGCGTTTGGATGAAGCTGTAAAATTGATCCCCAAACGCTACGTTTATGTGCTTTGCATGTGTTTTCGCGATTTATAGACACATCATCTTTCTGTTTGACTTATTTGGTTCTCATTTAATGTAATTATTTTAGATATTTGCCAAAAAAGGGTTTTTACATCTTTGTCAAGTTTCTTTTTTTTAAGAGTATATATCATGCTCATACCTAGTTTGTACATCATTTGCTTGATAACGATGTTAGAATTACCATCTGTCATTATTTTGCAGTACTTTCAACGGGGAAGGAACTTTTGAAATGTAGCGTACCTCGCCTCAAATTGTTTCCCTCCATCGCAAGTGTCTGGGCCAGACACAAACTGTTGACGTCCCTTTTACAGTTCCACACTGACAAGGCAAAATAACGACAGATGGTTAATATGGAGTTAACATCGCTTCTTGATGTGTGTTAAACTCTCGAAAAAAATTCATTTAACTCGTCAATCGAGACTGATAATTTCACAAAGCGCCATTTGTGAGAGAAACATGATATTTCACGAGACACCTAAAATATCCTCTGTTTATTAATATGGAGTTAACATCGCTTCTTGATGTGTGTTAAACTCTCGAAAAAAATTCATTTAACTCGTCAATCGAGACTGATAATTTCACAAAGCGCCATTTGTGAGAGAAACATGATATTTCACGAGACACCTAAAATATCCTCTGTTTATTAAACAGTAACAAACAAGGGTACTTCCACATAACAACCACCGATTGTCTCCCTCCATCGCAAGTGTCTGGGCCAGACACAAACTGATACACATGATAACAAGGGCTGGGATGGGTAACTCGGGCACACTGGTGGATGGGTCATGAGTAGGACCCGGGTACCCACAGTACTACACAGACCTGTGTTTAGTCACATGATATTTTGTTTAATGAAAATAACAATCAAACTCCATGGTTACACTATAAGTCGCTAAATGGCTGCATATCGTTGCACGTATTCTTTATGACTGTAATATGTTTGAGTAAATCTTAAAGCTTTTGTCAGCGTCAGTGTATGCAACTTCAACAATACCAACATACACTGGTGTCGACAATATGACGTACTTGTGGATCACTTGAATAGTTTTAAATTGAAAGGCCTTGTTGTGAAATTACTTTAGACCCGTGAAGATCCGTGGTGGGATAGGTCTTCAGCAACCCATGTTTGCCCTAAAAGGCGACTATGCTTGTCGTATGACGCGACTAATGGGATCGGGTGGTCAGGCTTGCTGACTTCGTTGATGCATGGCATTGTATCCCAATTGGGTGGATCGATGCTCATGATGTCAACCACTGGATTGTCTTGTCCAGACTCCATTATTTATAGACCGCCGTCATATAGCTGGAATATTGCGGAGTGCGGCGTTATACAACAAACCAACCAACAACCAACCAACGTGTCAATCAAGGTCTTTGTGATTTGGTTTCACGATTTTGCCACTCCTGGTAACTGTCACGTTAGGTTATAAGTTGTTTTCTGGCAGCACCACAGGTCTTGTGTCTTCACTTCTCCTTAATTGTCATTTCTTGTCTCATGTTAGTCTTTGTAACTTGTGTTTCAGTGTCTTAAGTGTAGAGTGTATATTACTCTGGTGGGGACATCAGCTTTACTGGTATATGGAAATGAGAGTTGTATTCTATTCCTTCTTAGGTCTTTACCTTCCAAAGATATGATGTAGGATCTGGGTGATTGATTCAGTTGTCTTACTGGTTCTAGTCTACCAAACCCATTATTTGTGAGAATTCTCACTTTTTCACCAGGTTTAAGTGCAGGCAGCAGTTTAGCTGTCTTGTCGAAATATCGTTTCTGTTGCCCTCTCAGGTCTACTAGAATTTGTAGACACTTGATGGCTTTCGAATAACTGGTGACAGTAGCTTGCACAACACAGGAGTTTCAGCTTTGGTTCTGCGTGACATAAGTTGTTTTGCAGCCGATCCCAGGACTTGATCACGGGGTGTATTTTTGGTTGAGTATGGCAAGGTATGGGTCACTGTCATCTCGACTTGATTTTTCCAAAATTCTTTTGGCAGACTGTGCCGCATTTTTGGCGAGTCCATTGCTCTGTGGATACCCTGGACTACTTGTTTGGTTGTAGGGGGCCCCTCCAGTGAAACACTAGAAGAATCAATATCACTGTTGTGGCAGTAGCCATATTACCAAAGAAATAATTCACTTAGTCTCTTCACGGGAATTTGAATGCCCTTCAGCTTTCAAAAAGTCAATGCTAAACCTCTTTCTGGTGAGCTTAGTTCACAAATACAAGGGTAAAACTCACTCACAACCAGTTCACACTTTACAGGACATGACCTACAGTGAATGACAAATAGCATCCGCCTGTATCAGGCAAACAAATGGCAAGTGTCCATCACGTCTCCTGCAGATGCAACCAAGTTTTTCCCCATTTTAATATTTCCTGCTCCTAGATAAGATGAGCACAGTAGGGTTATATTATAGCATCTCCTCCATCTGTAACTGTAGGGTGTCGGGAACGGTACCTTTCTGCCTAGGCCACTTCTTCTTTGAACTCCTTGGTTCCAGGGATGACGGGGATAACTCTCTCAAAGTATAAGTCAGATTTGTTGCTCGATGTCCACTTTTAGGAGACGGAAGTTTTGATAATTACACACACAAGTTCCTCAGATGTGTTTTCTGTTGCCTGCAGCCTGCACAACACATAGCTAGGGGATTCATAGAAGGGTCTAATAGTACTTATCAACTCTTAACTCTATCACTTTTCTGATGCGGAATTCAGAGTACAGAGAATCTCTTTGGTAAGTCGCGAGTCTCCGAATCCCTGCACCGCTCCCGGGCAACTAACAAAATACTTTTGATGACAATTTTAGATCCTCCAAACGAAATAATGCTTAACGTCATGAGAAATGAGTCTTAGGCTTATTTCGATTCCCTCATGTGATAAATTCAGTTCATCCTATCAAGCTCTTCTTGTCAAAAATAACTTGTTAACTACCTAAATTGATTGGTCCTCATGACATTAATCACTGGATTGTCTGGTCCAGACTCGATTATTTACAGACCGCCGTCATAAAGCTGGAATATTGCTGAGTGCGGCGTTAAACAACAACAAACCAACCAATCATTGGTCAAGTGAACATAGCTCATCAGTCAAATGAACTTAGGATGAAATCAAAATACTATGTCAGACTGGTAGGCGCAAGGCGACCCTAAATCAGATCATTCCAATCAAGCAGTATTTCTTACAATAATTGGTCACGTCAAGACTGATTATACATTCCATCTTTTCAATCTGCTCTCTAGCACTTATACTACAATACCACATCTTGGTAATTTCCTTTTACTCATGAAAAGTAATTTCTATCACAAAGAGAAGTAGAATCAATAATCTTTTAACCTCGTAGGTCAAGACCTCCTCCCAGTACAATCACCCTTCGCATGTTCATTTTGAATTTTAACCTAGAACTTTATAGAATGTCATTAACAAGTAAGTTAATATTAAACCTTTTTTTCAAAATACCCTGGTTATACAACATCGAAAAGCCCCAACACGTAGTGTCTCCGTCGATGCAAACTAGATCCAGCCAACTCAGCAACATCCTGGATATGCTGGGCAAGAGGATGGCCCATTATACTTTACAGTATGCATGGGGTAAGTACATTTAATCCAGGGAGAATGGCGTCGGTGAAAGCAAGAAATCCTGACCTGTTGTCTTTCAGCAGTGCAAGCCGGACTTCCACGTGACGTCACACCGCGCGCAGTGTCAGGCGTAGGATCAACTGAATCTAGGCTGATGTTGTCAGTGCTCACGTCCATCCACTTGTACGAGAGAACATGAGTGTGGATTTGACTTCATTGTTGCCAAGCACAGTCACATGATGGTAATGATGCTTTTAAGATGGAAATGAATTCGTCCGGTAGCTGCAGTTCTCACCAGCCAAGCAGGTAAATGCCAAGGCAACTTAACATAGGTATTTACATGGTAAAACATTGTTCTACCATACAGGAAACAATCGGTAATGCTACAGTCCGCTCCAAGGGTTTTGGCTTGTCAAACTACTCACAGCAATTCTGGTATCGGATGGCACAACACCGACTTCGGGATTGGGGCTAATTCCACGGTGAACTGTGGTTGAAGCACATGACACCGACTTTACCCCGTGCCTAAGAGGACAAGGCTGGACCCTATGCAGCACCTTTTAGAAACTACATCTGTTGTAGTCATCTACAACATGACTACAACAGATCAAGGTGCACCAGGTCAGAGCGCAAATTTATTCACAAATACTCCAATTGCAGTGAATCACATCCTGTCTATTCCCCGAAAGGGGGGTCGTAGACCCACCAAGCAACTCAACTCCCCGCAGGCAACCCATGCTAAAGGCACTGACCCGAACTCCGCTAATGTTCACTAGATTAAAGCCACATCTGCAACTGTACAAGCATTCTAACCATACCCATGCCAGTTATTTATTACAAGGTTTGGAATCAGGTTTTCAACTGGAATATTGTGGCATGGTGCCCGCTTGAGTCGTTGGTCAATTACAAGAGAAAATAGTTGCCAAGTTGAAAAAGGAAGAAGACTTAGGTAGGGTCCTTTTGCCCTGCCGCCTCTGCCGAACCTACAAGTTTCCCCCCATGGGTCTTGTCTCAAAAAAGCAGACGGGAAACAGTCAGTCCTTGCCTGAGACAGAGGATTTTCGTTAAATACGCCACCTTTCTTATCCACATGGAAGACCAATCAACAACAACGTAGACAGCAAAGCATGCTCAGTGTAAAATGCACGGTTCAACGAGGCTGTCAGTATGGTGCAGCAACTAGGTCCTAATGCATTTCTTGCCGGTACAACTTCAGGACTTTCGAGTTGCTAGACTTGTGCTTTCAAGGTTAATATACTCTTCAAAAAGAGAAACGCAATACAGATATTTTTTGCCATAAAAGGAAAGTTAGCAGACCAAGGGAGTTTAATGTGTTATAGTGTCAGTGACACATTTCCCTGATCAAAATTATCACAACAAGGACATGCAAACCTTAAGTCGGGAAACGCGTACAATTCGAAAAAACGCACCAAGTGCATCAAGAAAATTACCATGAAGCTGCATGCGTTGCAAGTGCAGCAGCACTATGAACGGTATTAAAGTGCAGGATTTTGTATTGCCTGGCATCTGCTTCTATCGAACAGACACAGATCAATCAACATGCCAATGATTAAAAGAAGTGCAAAGAAACGACGTCATAGGCCGCTTGCAGGCAGGGGAATCCCGATCAGCTGTAGCCAGTGTTTTCAAAAGGCTATAGGATCGGTTTCAACAGCATGGGTCAACATGTATTAAAGTATCAAATTTAACGCACGATGTTACACGTTCATAAATAAATTTGATACAACCCAACATTTTTGTCGAAACTCCCTTGTGTTGTAGGACAGACCATTATTTGGAACGATTAACAAAATCGAACGCCTTAGCAAAATCCACAAATAAAACATATAATTTGCCTTTCCTTTTCCCCAAGAGACGACCAGCAACAGACTGTAATTAAAAAAGGTTATCCATAGCTGAATAACCCTGCCGGAAACCGGCTTGCGATTCCGGAATATTTTCATGCGCGTCACATGCACCAAATCTTAACCTAGTATTCAAAACTGAAAAATAAATATTATTGAAGACACTCAAAATTGTTATACCTCTATAATTAGATGTAGAGATAAGATGTCCCTTCTTATGTAATGGCACTATCAGTCCTATCGACCACGATTCTGGGAAAACACAACCCTCAAAAATTCCATTTAATAAAACAGTAAGAAGCGGTAATAAAGTATCACTTGAATGCTAAAAAAATTCAGCGATAATATGACCATACCTGGGAGATTTTGAAGTTTTAAGAGCAGCTGCCACCTCCTCTTGAGAAATTGGTGAATCCAAAATGTCGGCAATAAATGCAACAAAATCTCTTGTAATATGCCCGAGATCAACACTGACATCGTCAATATTAGTCTTACCCATATACATATTTCGAAAATAAGAATACCATTCCTGCTATGAAATACACGGTCGAACCGAACGTGAAGATTCCGTATATACGGTTTTCCATCATACCAGGTTGAACCACTCGGGAGCACATACACAGATGCCACCTTTATCCAAATTAAAAAGCTTTTTGTCAAACACTATGAAAATAACATTATCACAAATGTTCGTTCTTTTTACAAAATTTTCAAATAAGTGTTTCCTAATCAAAACAATAAGACCCCCAGAGTGTCTTCCTTTTACTGACGTTTTCGCAGCATTAATAGACATGCAGTTATAGCCCTGAAAACATTGGGTAAAATCAAAATCATCAACCCATGTTTTTGAAAGAATTACAAAATTGAATTGCTTAATTAAACTGACAAGGCTAGATTCATTGTATTTGTTAAGAAAACCAGCAACGTTCTAAAACAGACACTTATTGTGCAGTGTTCTGATTGGCTGTCATATTATCCAACTCACTAACTCACACCAGGCATATAACCCAAGTCACTAACTCGAGCTCACTCCAGTCATATCAATCAACTTACTCATGCCAGTCATATAACCTAACTAACTCATTCAACCCTGTCTTATAACCAGACTCCCACACTCACTCCAGTTATATAACCCAACTCACTCACTCATTCATTCACTCACTCACTTCAGTCCTATAACCCAACTGAATTTCGTCAGTCATTTAGCACAACTCACTCATTAACTCCAGTCATTTAATGCAACTCACTCACTTACTCACGCCAGTCATATAACCCAACTCACTCACTCACTCACGCATGACATATTACCCAACTCACTCACTCCAGTTATAGAACTCAACTCATTCACTCACTCACTCCAGTCATACAACCCAACTCACTCACTCCAGTCATAGTAATTAACTTACTCATGCCAGTCATATAACCCAACTCACTCACTCACTCACTCACGTCAAATAACCCAACTCGCTAACTGCAATCATACGACCAAACTTACTCACGTCAGTCATAAAAACACAACTCACTCACTAACTCCAGTTATATAACCAAACTCACTCACTTCAGTCAAACCAAACTGAATCTCGCCAGTCATTTAACACAACTAATTCAATAACTCAAGTCATAAAATCCAACTCACTCACGCTAGTCATATAACCCAAGTCACCAAATCACTCACGCAAGTCATATAATAAACTCAATCACTCACTCCAGCTATATGACCAACTCACTCACTCACTAACTCAAGTCCTATAACCCAAATAACCAACTCACTCCAGTCCTATGACCCAACTCACTCAATTCAGTCAGACAACCCAACTCATTAACTCACTCAAGTCCTATGGCCCAACTCACTCACGCAAGTCATATAATAAACTCAATCACTCACTCCAGCTATATAACCAACTCACTCACTCACTGACTCAAGTCCTATAACCCAATAACCAACTCACTCCAGTCCTATGACACAACTCACTCAATTCAGTCATATAACCCAACTCATTAACTCACTCAAGTCCTATGGCCCAAATCACTCACGCAAGTCATATAATAAACTCAATCACTCACTCCAGCTATATAACCAACTCACTCACTCACTGACTCAAGTCCTATAACCCAATAACCAACTCACTCCAGTCCTATGACGCAACTCACTCAATTCAGTCATATAACCCAACTCATTAACTCACTCAAGTCCTATGGCCCAAATCACTCACGCAAGGCATATAATAAACTCAATCACTCACTCAGCTATATAACCAACTCACTCACTCACTGACTCAATTCCTATAACCCAATAACCAACTCACTCCAGTCCTATGACACAACTCACTCAATTCAGTCATATAACCCAACTCATTAACTCACTCAAGTCCTATGACCCAACTCACTCACTTCAGTCATATAACCCAACTCATTAACTCACTCAAGTCCTATGGCCCAACTCACTCACTTCAGTCATATAACCCAACTCACTCAATTCAGTCATATAACCCAACTCATTAACTCACTCAAGTCTCATGGCTCAACTCACTCAATTAAGTCATACAACCCAACTCATTAACTCACTCAAGTCCTATGGCCCAACTCACTCACTTCAGTCATATAACCCAACTCATTAACTCACTCAAGTCCTATGGCCCAACTCACTCACTCCAGTCACATATCCCAACTCACTCACTTCAGTCATATAACCCAACTCAATCATTCAGTCAGACAACCCAACTCATTAAGTCACTCAGGTCCTATGGCCCAACTCACTCACTTCAGTCATATAACCCAACCCACTCACTTCAGTCATACAACCCAACTCATTAACTCACTCAAGTCCTATGGCCCAACTCACTCACTTCAGTCATATAACCGAACTCATTAACTCACTCAAGTTCTATAGCCCAACTCACTCACTTCAGTCATATAACCCAACTCGCTCACTTCAGTCATATAACCCAACTCATTAACTCACTCAAGTCCTATGGCCCAACTCACTCACTCCAGTCATACAACCCGACTTACTCGTCATATAACCCAACTCACTCACTCAACCCAACTCACTCACTCCAGTCACATATCCCAACTCCCTCACTCCAGTCATATAACCCAACTTACTCACTCTAGTCATATAACCCAACTCACCCACTCACTCACGCAAGTCATATAATAAACCTAATCACTCACGCCAGTCATATAACCTTTCCATTGAAGATGTATGAAGATCCAGGGTGGAATAGGTCTTCAGCAACCCATGCTTGCCGTAAAAGGCGACTATGCTTGCCGTAAAAGGCCACTAACGGGATCGTGTGGTCAGACTCGCTGACTTGGTTGATACATGTCATCATACCCCAAATGCGTGGATCGATGCTCATGATGTCAATCACTGGATTGTCTGGTCCAGACTCGATTATTTACAGACCGCCGTCATATAGCTGTAATATTGCTGAGTGCGGCGTTAAACAATAAGCCAACAAACCTATGTACGGATACACTGATATACTGACACTCTCCACATGGTTTATGTGGACACGCGTTCCTTACTGACATGGCCACAGGTGCCGAAAAGCTGATGACACTCCACTACCACGTACCCTGTGACTGATAACTGACAACAACAATCGAAACCACTTTAAAAGCAAATGTTTTCCAGAAGTGTGAGTGCATGGCATACTGATATTAATTACAAACGGTTGTTGTTTTATGTTTCGCTTAAGGCTATGGCAAATAAAGATAAGGTTATTTTTATTGATTGATGAACATATACATATGTGAAAGAGCGAAAGGAGTTTACACCGCCATCACTATCAATACCGTCACCGCCATCATCACCCAACTATGGACAGCAATATCAACACCAATGAAACATTACCGTGACATAATGCAAGTCACCATTGCCAACATCGACACACTGTAGACACGTATCGACCATCGAAGCAGCAAGGTTTGTTCTTGGGTCATACGACAATAGAAATTTGATCAGCCTAAAAGAAGGGATAAGTGCCTCATCTGCACGTGCCTCGCCTGGCAGAAGGATATGTGCCTCATCTGCACGTGCCTCGCCTGTTAGAAGGATATGTGCCTCACCTGCACGTGTCTCGCCTGACAGAAGGATGTGTAGCTTACATGCACGTATCTCGCCTGGCAGAAGAATGTGTGCCTCACATGCATATGTTTCGCCTCGCAGAAGGATGTGTGCGTCACGTGCACGTGTCTCGCCTGACAGAAGGATGTGTGGCTCACGTGCACGTGTCTCGCCTTACAGAAGGATGTGTGGTTCACGTGCACGTGTCTCGCCTTACAGAAGGATGTGTACCCTGCTGTTGTTTATCTATCACCTGTCACAGGCCGTGCCCAGCCACAGCGTCTCAGGTAGGTCGAGACCAAGATGATTACAACTCAAGTATAGATAGGGAATTACCAAACTACAGACAAGGAATACATTTTTTAAGTATCGACATATTTCAAAAGTATAGAGAAGGAATGCATTTTAAAAGTATAGACGAGGCATACAATAAAAAACAAAACCAATGCAAAACACGTCGTCCAAACACAACAATGTGCTATGCAGAAAGTGATACACGTCCGCGGCACGTTTAATTTGTAGAAAATGCGAAAAAGTGAAAAAAAACCGTGGCGCTTGGAAAGCCAAAACAACTCGTGCAATTCGGGTATGTTAATGATACGGACGGCATGACAGACGCTCACACTGATAACAAAAAGCACAACGCGAGTGGGCGTGATGTAACCGGGCAGACATCAGACAAGCCAAGAACAGGCAGACCCAGGGTAACTTAGCCTAATGGACACCGGTACTTGCGTATTCTGCGTCTCTGGAATCGATTCCTGACAGTTACCTTATCAGCGGCGATAGTCGACAGGCTGTTGCCAGGCGACCCAGGGATGAAAGAAGTTACAGTTATTACAGAAGACAGTTATTGACATCGCAACATTGTCGTCAGATATTAAGATGCGCCCGGACCCCGGCCCGGGGCGGGGAGTGCCGGAACGGAACGTGCTTCCAGCCTTTAGTCGCAGCCCTGCTGTGGAGCATGCCGTCGGCGGTAGTCGTGTATGATGACGTGCACGGTGAGGCTAACCTTCATCTCACCGAATGAGGTCACGTGACACTTCCTCTGGTCATATCACCCAACTCACCTCATTCACTCCAGTCATATAACCCAACTCACTCACTCACTCATTTCAGTCATATAACCCAAGTCACTCACTAACTCACTTCAGTCATAAAACCAAACTCACTCGCTCCAGTCATATAACCCACTGCTTGCCGTAAGAGGCGACAAAAGGATCGGGTGATCAGACTCGCTGACTTGGTTGATGCATGTCATGGTATATAAGGCCAACTCATTACATGAAGTGGTGCATCGCAACTGGATCTGAAACATTAGAGACCAACCCATTATATGAAGTGGTGATCACAACTGGAGCTGAAACATATAAGACCAACTCATTATGTGAAGTTGGGCATCGCAAATGGATCTGAAACATTACAGACCAACCCATAATATGAAGTGGTGCCCACAACTGGACCCGAAACATAGAAGACAAACTCATTGTGTGAAGTGGGGCATCGCAACTTGATCTGAAACATTACAGACCAACCCATAATATGAAGTGGTGCTCACAACTGGACCCGAAACATAGAAGACAAACTCATTGTGTGAAGTGGGGCATCGCAACTGGATCTGAAACATTAGAGATCAACCCATTATATGAAGTGGTGCTCACAACTGGATCTGAAACATATAAGACCAACTCATTATGTGAAGTGGGGCATCGCAACTGGATCTGAAACATTAGAGACCAACCCATTATATGAAGTGGTGCTCACAACTGGACCCGAAACATAGAAGACAAACTCATTGTGTGAAGTGGGGCATCGCAACTGGATCTGAAACATTAGAGGTCAACCAATTATATGAAGTGGTGCTCACAACTGGAGCTGAAACATATAAGACCAACTCATTATGTGAAGTTGTGCATCGCAACTGGATCTGAAACATTAGACACCAATCCAGTATATGATGTGGTGCTCACAACAAGAACTGAAACATATAAGACTAACTCATTATGTGAAGTGGGGCACCACAACTGGATCTGAAACATTAGAGACCAACTCATTATATGAAGTGGTGCTCACAACTGGAGCTGAAACATATATGACCAACTCATTATGTGAAGTGGGGCATCACAACTGGATATGAAACATATAAGACCTACTCATTATGTGAAGTTGTGCATCGCAACTGCAGCTGAAACATTACAGACCAACTCATTATATGAAGTGGTGCATCGCAACTGGATCTGAAACATTAGAGACCAACCCATTATATGAAGTGGTGCTCACAACTGGAGCTGAAACATATAAGACCAACCCATTATGTGAAGTGCGGCATCGCAACTGGAACTGAAACATATAAGACCAACTCATTATATGAAGTGGTGCTCACAACTGGAGCTGAAACATATAAGACCAACTCCTTATGTGAAGTGGGGCATCACAACTGGATCTGAAACATATAAGACCAACTCATTATGTGAAGTTGTGCATCGCAACTTGATCTGAAACATTAGAGGCCAAACCAATATATGAAGTGGTGCTCACAACTGGAGCTGAAACATATAAGACCAACTCATTATATGAAGTGGGGCATCACAACTGGATCTGAAACATATAAGACCTACTCATTATGTGAAGTTGTGCATCGCAACTGCAGCTGAAACATTAGAGACCAACTCATTATATGAAGTGGTGCATCGCAACTGGATCTAAAACATTAGAGGCCAACCCATTATATGAAGTGGTGCTCACAACTGGAGTTGAAACATTAGAGACCAACTCATTATGTGAAGTGCGGCATCGCAACTGGATCTGAAACATATAAGACCAACCCATAATATGAAGTGGTGCTCACAACTGGAGCTGAAACATATATGACCAACTCATTATGTGAAGTGGGGCATCGCAACTGGATCTGAAACATATAAGACCAACCCATAATATGAAGTGGTGCTCACAACTGGAGCTGAAACATATATGACCAACTCATTATGTGAAGTGGGGCATCACAACTGGATCTGAAACATATAAGACCAACTCATTATGTGAAGTGCGGCATCGCAACTGGAACTGAAACATTAGAGACCAACCCATTATATGAAGTGGTGCTCACAACTTGAGCTGAAACATATAAGACCAACTCATTATGTGAAGTTGTGCATCGCAACTGGATCTGAAACATTAGAGACCAACCCATTATATGAAGCGGTGCTCACAAATGGAGCTGAAACATATAAGACCAACTCATTATGTGAAGTGCGGCATCGCAACTGGAGCTGAAACATATAAGACCAACTCATTATGTGAAGTGCGGCATCGCAACTGGAACTGAAACATTAGAGAACAACCCATTATATGAAGTGGTGCTCACAAATAGAGCTGAAACATATAAGACCAACTCATTATGTGAAGTTGTGAATAGCAACTGGATCTGCAAAACATTAGAGACCAACCCATTATATGAAGTGGTGCTCACAACTGGAGCTGAAACATATAAGACCAACCCATTATATGAAGTGGTGCTCACAACTGGAGCTGAAACATATAAGACCAACCATAATATGAAGTGGTGCTCACAACTGGAGCTGAAACATATATGAACAACTCATTATGTGAAGTGGGGCATCACAACTGGAGCTGAAACATATAAGACCAACTCATTATGTGAAGTGCGGCATCGCAACTGAAACTGAAACATTGGAGAACAACCCATTATATGAAGTGGTGCTCACAACTAGAGCTGAAACATATAAGTCCAACTCATTATGTGAAGTTGTGAATAGCAACTGGATCTGAAACATTAGAGACCAACCCATTATATGAAGTGGTGCTCACAACTGGAGCTGAAACATATAAGACCAACTCATTATGTGAAGTGGGGCATCGCAACTGGATCTGAAACATTAGAGACCAACCCGTTATATGAAGCGGTGCTCACAAATGGAGCTGAAACATATAAGACCAACTCATTATGTGAAGTTGTGCATCGCAACTGGATCTGAAACATTAGACACCAATCCAGTATATGATGTGGTGCTCACAACTAAAACTGAAACTTATAAGACCAACTCATTATGTGAAGTGGGGCACCACAACTGGATCTGAAACATCAAAGACCAACTCTTTATATGAAATGGTGCATCGCAACTGCAGCTGAAACATTAGAGACCAACTCATTACATGAAGTGGTGCATCGCAACTGGATCAGAATCATTAGAGACCAACCCATTATATGAAGTGGTGATCACAACTGGAGCTGACACATATAGGACCAACTCCTTATGTGAAGTGGGGCATCGCAAATGGATCTGAAACATTACAGACCAACCCATAATATGAAGTGGTGCTCACAACTGGACCCGAAACATAGAAGACAAACTCATTGTGTGAAGTGGGGCATCGCAACTGGATCTGAAACATTAGAGACCAACCCATTATATGAAGTGGTGCTCACAACTTGACCCGAAACATAGAAGACAAACTCATTGTGTGGAGTGGGGCATCGCAAATGGATCTGAAACATTACAGACCAACCCATAATATGAAGTGGTGCTCACAACTGGACCCGAAACATAGAAGACAAATTCATTGTGTGAAGTGGGGCATCGCAACTGGATCTGAAACATTAGAGACCAATCCAGTATATGATGTGGTGCTCACAACTAGAACTGAAACATATAAGACTAACTCATTATGTGAAGTGGGGCACCACAACTAGATCTGATACATTAAAGACCAACCCATTATATGAAGTGGTGCTCACAACTGGAGCTGAAACATATAAGACCAACTCATTATGTGAAGTTGTGCATCGCAACTGGATCTGAAACATTAGAGACCAACCCATTATATGAAGCGGTGCTCACAAATGGAGCTGAAACATTAGAGACCAACTCATTATGTGAAGTGCGGCATCGCAACTGGAGCTGAAACATATAAGACCAACTCATTATGTGAAGTGCGGCATCGCAACTGGAACTGAAACATTAGAGAACAACCCATTATATGAAGTGGTCCTCACAACTAGAGCTGAAACATATAAGACCAACTCATTATGTGAAGTTGTGAATAGAACTGGATCTGAAACATTAGAGACCAACCCATTATATGAAGTGGTGTTCACAACTGGAGCTGAAACATATAAGACCAACCCATTATATGAAGTGGTGCTCACAACTGGAGCTGAAACATATAACACCAACTCATTATGTGAAGTGGGGCATCGCAACTGGATCTGAAACATATAAGACCAACCCATAATATGAAGTCGTGCTCACAACTGGAGCTGAAACATATATGACCAACTCATTATGTGAAGTGGGGCATCGCAACTGCATCTGAAACATATAAGACCAACCATAATATGAAGTGGTGCTCACAACTGGAGCTGAAACATATATGACCAACTCATTATGTGAAGTGGGGCATCACAACTGGAGCTGAAACATATAAGACCAACTCATTATGTGAAGTGCGGCATCGCAACTGGAACTGAAACATTGGAGAACAACCCATTATATGAAGTGGTGCTCACAACTAGAGCTGAAACATATAAGTCCAACTCATTATGTGAAGTTGTGAATAGCAACTGGATCTGAAACATTAGAGACCAACCCATTATATGAAGTGGTGCTCACAACTGGAGCTGAAACATATAAGACCAACTCATTATGTGAAGTTGTGCATCGCAACTGGATCTGAAACATTAGAGACCAACCCGTTATATGAAGCAGTGGTCACAAATGGAGCTGAAACATATAAGACCAACTCATTATGTGAAGTTGTGCATCGCAACTGGATCTGAAACATTAGAGACCAATCCAGTATATGATGTGGTGCTCACAACTAAAACTGAAACATATAAGACCAACTCATTATGTGAAGTGGGGCACCACAACTGGATCTGAAACATTAAAGACCAACTCTTTATATGAAATGGTGCATCGCAACTGCAGCTGAAACATTAGAGACCAACTCATTACATGAAGTGGTGCATCGCAACTGGATCAGAATCATTAGAGACCAACCCATTATATGAAGTGGTGATCACAACTGGAGCTGACACATATATGACCAACTCATTATGTGAAGTGGGGCATCACAACTGGATCTGAAACATATAAGACCAACTCATTATGTGAAGTTGTGCATCGCAACTTGATCTGAAACATTAGAGGCCAACTCATTATGTGAAGTGGGGCATCGCAACTGGATCTGAAACATATAAGACCAACCCATAATATGAAGTGGTGCTCACAACTGGAGCTGAAACATATATAACCAACTCATTATGTGAAGTGGGGCATCGCAACTGGATCTGAAACATATAAGACCAACCCATAATATGAAGTGGTGCTAACAACTGGAGCTGAAACATATATGACCAACTCATTATGTGAAGTGGGGCATCACAACTGGAGCTGAAACATTGGAGAACAACCCATTATATGGAGTAGTGCTCACAACTAGAGCTGAAACATATAAGACCAACTCATTATGTGAAGTTGTGAATAGAAACTGGATCTGAAACATTAGAGACCAACCCATTATATGAAGTGGTGCTCACAACTGGAGCTGAAACATATAAGACCAACTCATTATGTGAAGTTGTGCATCGCAACTGGATCTGAAACATTAGAGACCAACCCATTAAATGAAGCGGTGCTCACAGATGGAGCTGAAACATATAAGACCAACTCATTATGTGAAGTGCGGCATCGCAACTGGATCTGAAACATATAAGACCAACCCATAATATGAAGTGGTGCTCACAACTGGAGCTGAAACATATATGACCAACTCATTATGTGAAGTGGGGCATCGCAACTGGATCTGAAACATATAAGACCAACCCATAATATGAAGTGGTGCTCACAACTGGAGCTGAAACATATATGACCAACTCATTATGTGAAGTGGGGCATCACAACTGGATCTGAAACATATAAGACCAACTCATTATGTGAAGTGCGGCATCGCAACTGGAACTGAAACATTAGAGACCAACCCATTATATGAAGTGGTGCTCACAACTGGAGCTGAAACATATAAGACCAACTCATTATGTGAAGTTGTGCATCGCAACTGGATCTGAAACATTAGAGACCAACCCATTATATGAAGCTGTGCTCACAAATGGAGCTGAAACATATAAGACCAACTCATTATGTGAAGTGCGGCATCGCAACTGGAGCTGAAACATATAAGACCAACTCATTATGTGAAGTGCGGCATCGCAACTGGAACTGAAACATTAGAGAACAACCCATTATATGAAGTGGTGCTCACAACTAGAGCTGAAACATATAAGACCAACTCATTATGTGAAGTTGTGAATAGCAACTGGATCTGAAACATTAGAGACCAACCCATTATATGAAGTGGTGTTCACAACTGGAGCTGAAACATATAAGACCAACCCATTATATGAAGTGGTGCTCACAACTGGAGCTGAAACATATAACACCAACTCATTATGTGAAGTGGGGCATCGCAACTGGATCTGAAACATATAAGACCAACCCATAATATGAAGTCGTGCTCACAACTGGAGCTGAAACATATATGACCAACTCATTATGTGAAGTGCGGCATCGCAACTGGATCTGAAACATATAAGACCAACCATAATATGAAGTGGTGCTCACAACTGGAGCTGAAACATATATGACCAACTCATTATGTGAAGTGGGGCATCACAACTGGAGCTGAAACATATAAGACCAACTCATTATGTGAAGTGCGGCATCGCAACTGGAACTGAAACATTGGAGAACAACCCATTATATGAAGTGGTGCTCACAACTAGAGCTGAAACATATAAGTCCAACTCATTATGTGAAGTTGTGAATAGCAACTGGATCTGAAACATTAGAGACCAACCCATTATATGAAGTGGTGCTCACAACTGGAGCTGAAACATATAAGACCAACTCATTATGTGAAGTTGTGCATCGCAACTGGATCTGAAACATTAGAGACCAACCCGTTATATGAAGCAGTGGTCACAAATGGAGCTGAAACATATAAGACCAACTCATTATGTGAAGTTGTGCATCGCAACTGGATCTGAAACATTAGAGACCAATCCAGTATATGATGTGGTGCTCACAACTAAAACTGAAACATATAAGACCAACTCATTATGTGAAGTGGGGCACCACAACTGGATCTGAAACATTAAAGACCAACTCTTTATATGAAATGGTGCATCGCAACTGCAGCTGAAACATTAGAGACCAACTCATTACATGAAGTGGTGCATCGCAACTGGATCAGAATCATTAGAGACCAACCCATTATATGAAGTGGTGATCACAACTGGAGCTGACACATATATGACCAACTCATTATGTGAAGTGGGGCATCACAACTGGATCTGAAACATATAAGACCAACTCATTATGTGAAGTTGTGCATCGCAACTTGATCTGAAACATTAGAGGCCAACTCATCATGTGAAGTGGGGCATCGCAACTGGATCTGAAACATATAAGACCAACCCATAATATGAAGTGGTGCTCACAACTGGAGCTGAAACATATATAACCAACTCATTATGTGAAGTGGGGCATCGCAACTGGATCTGAAACATATAAGACCAACCCATAATATGAAGTGGTGCTCACAACTGGAGCTGAAACATATATGACCAACTCATTATGTGAAGTGGGGCATCACAACTGGAGCTGAAACATATAAGTCCAACTCATTATGTGAAGTGCGGCATCGCAACTGGAACTGAAACATTGGAGAACAACCCATTATATGGAGTGGTGCTCACAACTAGAGCTGAAACATATAAGACCAACTCATTATGTGAAGTTGTGAATAGCAACTGGATCTGAAACATATAAGACCAACCCATTATATGAAGTGGTGCTCACAACTGGAGCTGAAACATATAAGACCAACTCATTATGTGAAGTTGTGCATCGCAACTGGATCTGAAACATTAGAGACCAACCCATTAAATGAAGCGGTGCTCACAGATGGAGCTGAAACATATAAGACCAACTCATTATGTGAAGTGTGGCATCGCAACTGGAGCTGAAACATATAAGACCAACTCATTATGTGAAGTGCGGCATCGCAACTGGAACTGAAACATTAGAGAACAACCCATTATATGAAGTGGTGCTCACAACTAGAGCTGAAACATATAAGACCAACTCATTATGTGAAGTGGGGCACCACAACTGGATCTGAAACATTAAAGACCAACTCTTTTTATGAAATGGTGCATCGCAACTGCAGCTGAAACATTAGAGACCAACTCATTACATGAAGTGGTGCATCGCAACTGGATCAGAATCATTAGAGACCAACCCATTATATGAAGTGGTGATCACAACTGGAGCTGACACATATAGGACCAACTCCTTATGTGAAGTGGGGCATCGCAAATGGATCTGAAACATTACAGACCAACCCATAATATGAAGTGGTGCTCACAACTGGACCCGAAACATAGAAGACAAACTCATTGTGTGAAGTGGGGCATCGCAAATGGATCTGAAACATTACAGACCAACCCATAATATGAAGTGGTGCTCACAACTGGACCCGAAACATAGAAGACAAACTCTTTGTGTGAAGTGGGGCATCGCAACTGGATCTGAAACATTAGAGATAAACCCATTATGTGAAGTTGTGCATCGCAACTGGATCTGAAACATATAAGACCAATCCAGTATATGATGTGGTGCTCACAACTAGAACTGAAACATATAAGACTAACTCATTATGTGAAGTGGGGCACCACAACTGGATCTGATACATTAAAGACCAACTCATTATATGAAGTGGTGCTCACAACTGGAGCTGAAACATATATGACCAACTCATTATATGAAGTGGTGCTCACAACTGGAGCTGAAACGTATAAGACCAACTCATTATGTGAAGTGCGGCATCGAAACTGGATCTGAAACATTAGAGACCACCCATTATATGAATTGGTGCATCGCAACTGGAGCTGAAACATATGAGACCAACTCATTATATGAAGTGGTGCATCGCAACTGGATCTGAAACATTAGAGACCAACCCATTATATGAAGTGGGGCATCACAACTGGATCTGAAACATATAAGACCAACTCATTTTGTGAAGTGTGGCATCGCAACTGGAACTGAAACATATAAGACCAACTCATTATATGAAGTGGTGCTCACAACTGGAGCTGAAACTGTAAGACCAACTCCTTATGTGAAGTGGGCATCATTAATGGAGCTGAAACATTAGAGACCAACCCATTATATGAAGTGGTGCTCACAACTGGAGCTGAAACATATAAGACCAACCGATTATGTGAAGTGCGGCATCGCAACTGGAACTGAAACATATAAGACCAACTCATTATATGAAGTGGTGCTCACAACTGGAGCTGAAACTGTAAGACCAACTCCTTATGTGAAGTGGGGCATCACAACTGGAGCTGAAACATTAGAGACCAACTCATTATATGAAGTGGTGCATCGCAACTGGATCTGAAACATTAGAGACCAACCCATTATGTGAAGTGCGGCATCGCAACTGGAGCTGAAACATATAAGACCAACCTCATTATATGAAGTGGTGCTCACAACTGGAGCTGAGACATATAACACCAACTCATTATGTGAAGTGGGGCATCGCAACTAGATCTGAAACATATAAGACCAACCTTTATACTGACACACAACAGAACAGCAACATACAAATAATAATGATTTATTTATTTTGGGCTGGGGGATTCCCATTACTTATGTAATACAGCAAACCACTTGACCCCATCCTGAGGGGAAACGCCCTGCAGTGTCAAGTGCTGAGATGACCAGGCCTAGTGGTGAGAATACTAACATTTTGGGGCCATGAATATCCGCAACTACCGGCGGATACTCTGCCACAGATTATAGCTGGGAAGGGAAACGCCTTCAACAATAGATTACAATGACATAGCTGCAAAGGGAAACGCCTTCAACAGTGATTACAGATTACATAGCTTCGAAGGGAAACGCCTTCAACAGTGGATTACAGATGTAGCTGAGAAGGGAAACGCCTTCAACAGTAGATTACAGATGTAGCTGAGAAGGGAAACGCCTTCAACAGTAGATTACAGATGTAGCTGAGAAGGGAAACGCCTTCAACAGTGGATTACAGATAAAATAGCTGCGAAGGGAAACGCTTACAACAGTGGATTACAGATAAAGCTGTGAAGGGAAACGCCTTCAACAGTGAATTACAGATAAAATAGCTGCGAAGGGAAACGCTTACAACAGTGGATTACAGATAAAGCTGTGAAGGGAAACGCCTTCAACAGTGGATTACAGATAAAATAGCTGCGAAGGGAAACGCTTACAACAGTGGATTACAGATAAAGCTGTGAAGGGAAACGCCTGCCACAGTGAATTACAGATAAGGCTGTGAAGGGAAACGCCTTCAACGGTGGATTACAGATAAATCTGAGAAGGGAAACGCCTTCAACCGTGGATTAACGATAACGTAGCTGCGAAGGGAAACGCCTTCGACAGTGGATTATAGATTATGGCTGTGAAGGGAAAACGCCTTCAACAGTGGATTACAGATAAAACTGGAGGGAAACGCCTCGACAGTAGATTACCTATAACAGCTGCGAAGGGAAAATGCATTACATGGTGATTTGAAAATACATAACTATGGAGGGAAACTCCTTGACAGTGTATTATAGTACCCAAGCGCTGGGCAAAAGAGGTTAGCATGACAAATATTAAATAAGAATAAGAAGTTACATGGGTGAATGTTAATGGATATAAGCACATGGACAGAGTATTTAAGTAATTGATGAGATATATTATTAACTCTGATAATATATTAACACAAGAATGGGAATCCCCAGTATAAAGCCTTATACATGCATGTTTAATAGTTGTTATACTAAGTAGACAAGATCTGATTACCACAGAACTGGTGGAGCAGGGGATGGAGGTGGGTGTCAACAGAAACAATGGCGATTGTGCACGAAAACCACTAAGGAACCTGCGCATCACAATGCGCAGATGAGGTGTGCAGTGCGAGTTACTGCCCTTACATTCTAAAAATAACTACTATAGTCTAATTACGTGACTCTGTAACTGTAAGAAACATACTTAACAATAAATAAAGACTAGATGCAGTGTATAAAAGACACATGCCATCCTAAGGTACGTACTCATACATGTCATAGCAAATGTTGTGTGTCACCATAAACTCAACTCAAATTCCTGAGTACTAATTTATACTGACACACAACAGAACAGCAACATACAAATAATAATGATTTATTTATTTTGGGCTGGGGGATTCCCATTACTTATGTAATACAGCAAACCACTTGACCCCATCCTGAGGGGAAACGCCCTGCAGTGTCAAGTGCTGAGATGACCAGGCCTAGTGGTGAGAATACTAACATTTTGGGGCCATGAATATCCGCAACTACCGGCGGATACTCTGCCAAATGAACATGAAAGAATTAAGAAATATGCCTATGATTAATTTTTTAAATGAGAATCCCCCAAAAACTAACTACACAGAAGTAAACTGGTCATAGTCGTACAAGGATGTAACAAATGTATGCCCTATAACCAAGGTGGTAACTATTTCTAACCTGTATCCAAGAGAACAAACAACAAACATAAGAATATGTAGTGAACTAACATGTGTATTGGAGTCAAGAAATATGCTAAATAATCATGATAATACATTACACTTGAAGAAAAGGTTTACAGATGAATTTAACATGAATATATACACTGGGCGATGTGGAGAAGGGTATTATGGCCAATGTTAACAAAGATAAGCCATATCTTTTTGAGCCCGCCACAAAACATCTTGAGGTGTACGTATATATCTGGTGTAACAAGAAGATGACCACCGACCAAGGACTTGTATGAGGTGATCTGGTACTTTAGCACTGGCTGCTGATGTAGCGGCTCCTATTCGAAAGGAATGACCATTGTAGGCATTGTCATTATAACCACACAGTCTTAATAGTTTCTTCAGTTGCACGATGAAATATGTCCTGCATAATACCTTGCCATCTACCGTAACAAATAAAGGATCAGCACTATGCACGGCATAGCGATGGCGTTGAACGAGGTAGGCTTGCATACTAGCTACAGGGCATACACAATTGCCCGTGGCTGTATAGGTGATGGTTACTCCTTTCCGGAATGGATCTGTCTTTGACGCTGCCAACAGCAAGGTGAATGAAGCCGAGATCTTGGAGAATTGCACAGCTCTAAGGGTAAGATTGTAAACTGGATTAAAGTTGTCAGTGTCACAAGCAAATTCTCCGCAACGGAGAAAGCCGAAGAACGCCAGACAACACACTGCTTTCAATAGTCCACAGGTGTAGGGATCAAAAACACCATGATTTAGAGCCATAACAATCTTAGCTAAGATAGGAGTTGTTATTGGCAAGCGGGGTGATGTGGACAGCCCTTGATGTCTTTTTACCCCCTGCACAATAGTTTGCAACCGAATTAAAGAACCGGATGTCCAAGGGTTAGGTAAACCTACTTGTAAATACCTAAACCGAATGCCACACAGGTATGATTTAATGGTAGAATATCGTAGCAACATTCTACGGTAACAGTGAGCCACAAATCTAATTAGAATGTCTTCCGAGATAGGAGGTAAAGTAGTAGTCCACACGAACCCCTGCATAGTCATGAAGGTGAGAAATGCATTAACTCCTGATTGGTAGACCTGATATGTTCTGGTAGACACAGCTGATGACCACAAAAGTTCGATGTCTGCCTCGATATTTCCTCCATGGGTTACGGGTACATCAGGTCTGTCAGCTGAGGACACGGGGTTGGGTGACACTCTGGTGCTAGGTGACGAAATCTGGCTATCTGCAATCGTGAGAGAGCATCACTTATAGCATTATCCACACCAGGAACATGTTTAGCACAAAACACATAATTCCATTGAATAGCATGTAAGGTTAATTGTCTCATAAAACGCATGATAAGAGGGATAGGGGATCTGCCTTTGTTGATGATAGCAACAGTGGCCTGGTTGTCACAGTAGAAACACACACACTTATTTGACCACAAGGGTCCCCATAAATGGGCAGCTGTCACAATGGGAAATAACTCCAAGAGTGCTATTGACAAGTTTACTCCTGCCAAACTAAACAGTTCTGTGGACCAGGTGGATGAAAACCATCTGCCTTGGAAGAAACCCCCATATCCAAGAGATGCTGCCGCGTCTGTGTACAACTGAAAATCAGGTGAGTTGATAGTGTCTGTAATAAACATGGAGACACCATTCCAATTTTGAAGAAAGTAGCGCCACATTTGGAAATCCAGCAGGCAGTCAGCTGAGAGATGCACAATGTCCCGTAGGTTGGAAACCGAGTGAGCTACCCCTAATAGGTATCCAATAAAACTTCTGCCTGGTCTAATGATGCGCATGGCAAAGTTCATGTGTCCCAGAATCACTAAGAGATCCCTCTTAGTCACATGGGTTTCCTTGCTTATATGGTCGATCAAGGTGACAATTCTCTGCACTTTCTCCGTAGGCAGGCGGGCCTCCATCCGAGAAGAATCCAGGGTGATGCCAAGATATTCTAGGCATTCCGAAGGACCAGCTGTCTTAGCTTTAGATAAGGGAATGTCCAAGTCATGAAACATAGTGAGCATATTGTTCATAATAGTCTGTCCAAGAGAATGGTCTTTGGCGAAACATATGAAGTCATCCAACAGATGAAGAATGAGTGGTATCTGGTAACAGTTTTGGGCTATCCAGCATATGGCTATGGACAACTGATCAAATATTTTTGGACTGGACCTACATCCAAACACTAGTCTAGTGAAGTAGTAAAACTGTTGGCGCCATTTAATACCGTGAAGATGCCACAGGTCAGGGTGGATGGGTATAAGTTTAAAAGCATCTGTGATGTCAGTTTTACACATAACAGATCCTGGCCCAAGTTGTTTGATGACATTGATGGCATCATCCACTGTCACATATGACAAGGAATACTTGTCCTTGTCGATCAAGGAATTGAGGCTGGGATTCACACAATCGTCGTGAGGAGCCGACATATCCACAATCAGTCTCTGCTTTCTGGAATACTTTCCTTCGACCAGTCCAATGGGGTTGATGCGGTGAATTGGGAAGGGTGATATATCAAACGGACCAATGAGATAGCCCCTGTCTCGTTCCTGTTGCAGAAGAGTGTCGACAGCTGCCGACTTCTTGCGTCCTCTGGTGGATAACAAATTCTTGCACTCATATGTCCTAGTAGGGGGGTGATCTATGCCTGTAAAATACCCATCTGATATCCCCGAAACCAGTTCTTGCACGAAATGTTTATCGGGATGTTTTCCCAGTTGTTGCTGTAACACGTCTACCTTAATTGGAGATATGACTGCATTAAGGGGTAGTCACTTGGAACGTGTTGATTTGTCTGATGTCTTCGAACACTTCTTGATTGCATGATTCTTCTGACATCCAGCACAGACATGAGCAAATCTACAGTTCGGACGTACACACGATTCGTAGTTGAAATTATTGCACACTGGACGTCCTTCATGAAACACAATTTGACGACCTTGAGCATCTTGGTTTCGAGGTCGGGCTTGGCTACGATTGAACATATGTGGGAGATTCTTATCTCGTTTGTTGGCACTAGCCTGGTGGATGGCTAAAGGGCAGAATTCTGTGGGGTGGTTGATTCCATGACAGTGTTGACACCTATTGTTCTTGTCAGAATTGAAAACTCTTAGGTATAACTCTTGATCCAACTTGCTCCAATCTACTTTGACATTGGACTGCAGAAGAGCTGAAGCGGCTTTGGCTGAAAACATCTTATGGTAGGTGTAGAAATCACTTTCCTCACCTTCGTTGCTAAGGCCCAAAATAAGATCAAGATATCTGTCCAATTCTACACTTCTCTGAGGCCATCGGGTCAACATAATTCTCTTGTAGCGATTGAAAGCAGTGATGAAGTGTTTGAGACTGAGGGTTTTCTGTAGTCTGGGATCTCCGGCTGGTTTTAGTCGTAATTCACCATTCCCCAGTTCAATTGTACGAGGGTTAGTGGGTATATCATCTGGAACTAGTAGCAGTGCTAGGTTGACATCTCTACCTTCCACTATGTGCTGACGTAAACTGGCAGACACTGTATCTATACGGGGAAGGGAATTAGGGTCTAAGCCAAAATTACCTGTAACATGATGGGTAGTGCTTGAGGCTGTGTTGTCATAAACAGTATCGAGGGTGAAGGGACGTGAGGTGGAGAAGCCTGGTGGCCCTTGACCCTGTTGAAGTCTGTCATGTAAGGCAGTCTGCAGCGAAAACTGGCTGTCTATGATATTTGGAGGCACAGTGAGATTGGCATGGTTATTGGTGGTTGAATTGACCTTCTCTGCTAGTGCAGCCACTGTTGCCACCAGTTGATTGACTGTCATGGATAAACCTTGAAGGTCGGTCACACACGAGTTGGGCCCATTGTGGTCATCTGAGGTAATGGTGGCACTGGAGGAGACAGTCCTACTAGGCAAGCGAGTCCTGTGCACCTCAGTGGCATCCGATGATTCAGGCTCTCCTGACTGTCCCCGTGCCGACTCTGATGGGCGGTTGCGTAAATACAACGCCAGAAGTTGAGCCTTGGTGAGACTCGGGGGAAGATGTTGAATCCCGATGTCCCTGGCAATTCGTGCCCTCAGCTGGGACACATACCAGTTCCTGGGATCTCCGTCGTAAATCCCCGGATTTTCGTGGCGATACCTCGCACGGAAAGTCTCTGCGTCTACAGATTGTGCGCTGTCGATAGATGTTTGCTCGTGGTCGGAAGTAGCAGGGCCGCCATGTTGGATCGCAATGTCGTCCGTAGTGTGCGCCGATGACCTATTTCTGCTTCGATGTCTCTTTGGACGACGAGTAGCCATGGCGTGACGATCATTCGATGAAAATGATCTTTGACGAGAAAAGATCGGTCCAGCCGACTTACAGCAAACGAAACTGACGTAGTGAGTGTGTCAAGTCGATTAACGTAGCTTACGATGTCTCATACATGTCATAGCAAATGTTGTGTGTCACCATAAACTCAACTCAAATTCCTGAGTACTAACATAATATGAAGTGGTGCTCACAACTGGAGCTGAAACATATATGACCAACTCATTATGTGAAGTGGGGCATCACAACTGGATCTGAAACATATAAGACCAACTCATTATGTGAAGTTGTGCATCGCAACTTGATCTGAAACATTAGAGGCCAAACCATTATATGAAGTCGTGCTCACAACTGGAGCTGAAACATATAAGACCAACTCATTATGTGAAGTGCGGCATCGAACTGGAACTGAAACATATAAGACCAACTCATTATATGTAAAGGGGCATCACAACTGGATCTGAAACATATAAGACCTACTCATTATGTGAAGTTGTGCATCGCAACTGCAGCTGAAACATTAGAGACCAACTCATTATATGAAGTGGTGCATCACAACTGGATCTGAAACATTAGTGACCAACCCATAATATGAAGTGGTGCTCACAACTGGAGCTGAAACATATAAGACCAACTCATTATGTGAAGTGGGGCATCGCAACTGGATCTGAAACATTAGAGACCAACCCATAATATGAAGTGGTGCTCACAACTGGAGCTGAAACATATAAGACCAACTCATTATGTGAAGTGGGGCATCGCAACTGGATCTGAAACATTAGGGACCAGCCCATTATATGAAGTGGTGCTCACAACTGGACCTGAAACATAGAAGACAAACTCATTGTATGAAGTGGGGCATCGCAACTGGATCTGAAACATATAAGACCTACTCATTATGTGAAGTTGTGCATCGCAACTGCAGCTGAAACATTAGAGACCAACTCATTATATGAAGTGGTGCATCGCAACTGGATCTGAAACATTAGAGACCAACCCATTATGTGAGGTGCGGCATCGCAAATGGAGCTGAAACATATAAGACCTACTCATTATGTGAAGTTGTGCATCGCAACTGCAGCTGAAACATTAGAGACCAACTCATTATATGAAATGGTGCATCGCAACTGCAGCTGAAACATTAGAGACCAACTCATTATAGGAAGTGGTGCATCACAACTGGATCTGAAACATTAGAGACCAACCCATAATATGAAGTGGTGCTCACAACTGGAGCTGAAACATATAAGACCAACTCATTATGTGAAGTGGGGCATCGCAACTGGATCTGAAACATTAGAGACCAACCCATAATATGAAGTGGTGCTCACAACTGGAGCTGAAACACATAAGACCAACTCATTATGTGAAGTGGGGCATCGCAACTGGATCTGAAACATATATGACCAACTCATTATGTGAAGTGGGGCATCACAACTGGATCTGAAACATATAAGACCAACTCATTGTATGAAGTGGGGCATCGCAACTGGATCTGAAACATTAGAGACCAACCAATTATATGAAGTGGTGCTCACAACTAGATCTGAAACATATAAGACCAACTCATTATGTGAAGTGCGGCATCGCAACTGGATCTGAAACATTAGAGACCAACTCATTATATGAAATGGTGCATCGCAACTGGAGCTGAAACATATGAGACCAACTCATTATATGAAGTTGTGCATCGCAACTGGATCTGAAACATTAGAGACCAACCCATTATATGAAGTGGGGCATCACAACTGGATCTGAAACATATAAGACCAACTCATTTTGTGAAGTGCGGCATCGCAACTGGAACTGAAACATATAAGACCAACTCATTATATGAAGTGGTGCTCACAACTGGAGCTGAAACTGTAAGACCAACTCCTTATGTGAAGTGGGCATCATTAATGGAGCTGAAACATTAGAGACCAACCCATTATATGAAGTGGTGCTCACAACTGGAGCTGAAACATATAAGACCAACCCATTATGTGAAGTGCGGCATCGCAACTGGAACTGAAACATATAAGACCAACTCATTATATGAAGTGGTGCTCACAACTGGAGCTGAAACTGTAAGACCAACTCCTTATGTGAAGTGGGGCATCACAACTGGAGCTGAAACATTAGAGACCAACTCATTATATGAAGTGATGCATCGCAACTGGATCTGAAACATTAGAGACCAACCCATTATGTGAAGTGCGGCATCGCAACTGGAGCTGAAACATATAAGACCAACCTCATTATATGAAGTGGTGCTCACAACTGGAGCTGAGACATATAACACCAACTCATTATGTGAAGTGGGGCATCGCAACTAGATCTGAAACATATAAGACCAACCCATAATATGAAGTGGTGCTCACAACTGGAGCTGAAACATATATGACCAACTCATTATGTGAAGTGGGGCATCACAACTGGATCTGAAACATATAAGACCAACTCATTATGTGAAGTTGTGCATCGCAACTTGATCTGAAACATTAGAGGCCAAACCATTATATGAAGTCGTGCTCACAACTGGAGCTGAAACATATAAGACCAACTCATTATGTGAAGTGCGGCATCGCAACTGGAACTGAAACATATAAGACCAACTCATTATATGTAAAGGGGCATCACAACTGGATCTGAAACATATAAGACCTACTCATTATGTGAAGTTGTGCATCGCAACTGCAGCTGAAACATTAGAGACCAACTCATTATATGAAGTGGTGCATCACAACTGGATCTGAAACATTAGTGACCAACCCATAATATGAAGTGGTGCTCACAACTGGAGCTGAAACATATAAGACCAACTCATTATGTGAAGTGGGGCATCGCAACTGGATCTGAAACATTAGAGACCAACCCATAATATGAAGTGGTGCTCACAACTGGAGCTGAAACATATAAGACCAACTCATTATGTGAAGTGGGGCATCGCAACAGGATCTGAAACATTAGGGACCAGCCCATTATATGAAGTGGTGCTCACAACTGGACCTGAAACATAGAAGACAAACTCATTGTATGAAGTGGGGCATCGCAACTGGATCTGAAACATTAGAGACCAACCAATTATATGAAGTGGTGCTCACAACTAGATCTGAAACATATAAGACCAACTCATTATGTGAAGTGCGGCATCGCAACTGGATCTGAAACATATAAGACCTACTCATTATGTGAAGTTGTGCATCGCAACTGCAGCTGAAACATTAGAGACCAACTCATTATATGAAGTGGTGCATCGCAACTGGATCTGAAACATTAGAGACCAACCCATTATGTGAGGTGCGGCATCGCAAATGGAGCTGAAACATATAAGACCAACTCATTATGTGAAGTTGTGCATCGCAACTGCAACTGAAACATTAGAGACCAACTCATTATATGAAATGGTGCATCGCAACTGCAGCTGAAACATTAGAGACCAACTCATTATAGGAAGTGGTGCATCACAACTGGATCTGAAACATATAAGACCAACCCATAATATGAAGTGGTGCTCACAACTGGAGCTGAAACATATAAGACCAACTCATTATGTGAAGTGGGGCATCGCAACTGGATCTGAAACATTAGAGACCAACCCATAATATGAAGTGGTGCTCACAACTGGAGCTGAAACATATAAGACCAACTCATTATGTGAAGTGGGGCATCGCAACTGGAGCTGAAACATATATGACCAACTCATTATGTGAAGTGGGGCATCACAACTGGATCTGAAACATATAAGACCAACTCATTGTATGAAGTGGGGCATCGCAACTGGATCTGAAACATTAGAGACCAACCAATTATATGAAGTGGTGCTCACAACTAGATCTGAAACATATAAGACCAACTCATTATGTGAAGTGCGGCATCGCAACTGGATCTGAAACATTAGAGACCAACTCATTATATGAAATGGTGCATCGCAACTGGAGCTGAAACATATGAGACCAACTCATTATGTGAAGTTGTGCATCGCAACTGGATCTGAAACATTAGAGACCAACCCATTATATGAAGTGGGGCATCACAACTGGATCTGAAACATATAAGACCAACTCATTGTGTGAAGTTGGCATCATTAATGGAGCTGAAACATTAGAGACCAATCCATTATATGAAGTGGTGCTCACAACTGGAGCTGAAACGTATAAGACCAACTCATTATGTGAAGTGCGGCATCGCAACTGGAGCTGAAACATTAGAGACCAACTCATTATATGAAGTGGTGCTCAGAACTGGAGCTGAAACATATAAGACCAACTCATTATGTGAAGTGGGGCATCGAAACTGGATCTGAAACATTAGAGACCACCCATTATATGAAATGGTGCATCGCAACTGGAGCTGAAACATATGAGACCAACCCATTATATGAAGTGGTGCATCGCAACTGGATCTGAAACATTAGAGACCAACCCATTATATGAAGTGGGGCATCACAACTGGATCTGAAACATATAAGACCAACTCATTGTGTGAAGTGGGCATCATTATTGGAGCTGAAACATTAGAGACCAATCCATTATATGAAGTGGTGCTCACAACTGGAGCTGAAACGTATAAGACCAACTCATTATGTGAAGTGCGGCATCGCAACTGCTGAAACATTAGAGACCAACTCATTATATGAAGTGGTGCTCAGAACTGGAGCTGAAACATATATGACCAACTCATTATATGAAGTGGTGCTCACAACTGGAGCTGAAACGTATAAGACCAACTCATTATGTGAAGTGCGGCATCGCAACTGGAGCTGAAACATTAGAGACCAACTCATTATATGAAGTGGTGCTCAGAACTGGAGCTGAAACATATAAGACCAACTCATTATGTGAAGTGGGGCATCGAAACTGGATCTGAAACATTAGAGACCACCCATTATATGAAATGGTGCATCGCAACTGGAGCTGAAACATATGAGACCAACTCATTATATGAAGTGGTGCATCGCAACTGGATCTGAAACATTAGAGACCAACCCATTATATGAAGTGGGGCATCACAACTGGATCTGAAACATATAAGACCAACTCATTTTGTGAAGTGCGGCATCGCAACTGGAACTGAAACATATAAGACCAACTCATTATATGAAGTGGTGCTCACAACTGGAGCTGAAACTGTAAGACCAACTCCTTATGTGAAGTGGGGCATCACAACTGGAGCTGAAACATTAGAGACCAACTCATTATATGAAGTGGTGCATCGCAACTGGATCTGAAACATTAGAGACCAACCCATTATGTGAAGTGCGGCATCGCAACTGGAGCTGAAACATATAAGACCAACCCCATTATATGAAGTGGTGCTCACAACTGGAGCTGAGACATATAACACCAACTCATTATGTGAAGTGGGGCATCGCAACTAGATCTGAAACATATAAGACCAACCCATAATATGAAGTGGTGCTCACAACTGGAGCTGAAACATATATGACCAACTCATTATGTGAAGTGGGGCATCACAACTGGATCTGAAACATATAAGACCAACTCATTATGTGAAGTTGTGCATCGCAACTTGATCTGAAACATTAGAGGCCAAACCATTATATGAAGTCGTGCTCACAACTGGAGCTGAAACATATAAGACCAACTCATTATGTGAAGTGCGGCATCGCAACTGGAACTGAAACATATAAGACCAACTCATTATATGTAATGGGGCATCACAACTGGATCTGAAACATATAAGACCTACTCATTATGTGAAGTTGTGCATCGCAACTGCAGCTGAAACATTAGAGACCAACTCATTATATGAAGTGGTGCATCACAACTGGATCTGAAACATTAGTGACCAACCCATAATATGAAGTGGTGCTCACAACTGGAGCTGAAACATATAAGACCAACTCATTATGTGAAGTGGGGCATCGCAACTGGATCTGAAACATTAGAGACCAACACATAATATGAAGTGGTGCTCACAACTGGAGCTGAAACATATAAGACCAACTCATTATGTGAAGTGGGGCATCGCAACTGGATCTGAAACATTAGGGACCAGCCCATTATATGAAGTGGTGCTCACAACTAGATCTGAAATATATAAGACCAACTCATTATGTGAAGTGCGGCATCGCAACTGGATCTGAAACATATAAGACCTACTCATTATGTGAAGTTGTGCATCGCAACTGCAGCTGAAACATTAGAGACCAACTCATTATATGAAGTGGTGCATCGCAACTGGATCTGAAACATTAGAGACCAACCCATTATGTGAGGTGCGGCATCGCAAATGGAGCTGAAACATATAAGACCTACTCATTATGTGAAGTTGTGCATCGCAACTGCAGCTGAAACATTAGAGACCAACTCATTATATGAAATGGTGCATCGCAACTGCAGCTGAAACATTAGAGACCAACTCATTATATGAAGTGGTGCATCACAACTGGATCTGAAACATATAAGACCTACTCATTATGTGAAGTGGTGCATCGCAACTGGATCTGAAACATTAGAGACCAACCCATTATGTGAGGTGCGGCATCGCAAATGGAGCTGAAACATATAAGACCTACTCATTATGTGAAGTTGTGCATCGCAACTGCAGCTGAAACATTAGAGACCAACTCATTATATGAAATGGTGCATCGCAACTGCAGCTGAAACATTAGAGACCAACTCATTATATGAAGTGGTGCATCACAACTGGATCTGAAACATTAGAGACCAACCCATAATATGAAGTGGTGCTCACAACTGGAGCTGAAACATATAAGACCAACTCATTATGTGAAGTGGGGCATCGCAACTGGATCTGAAACATTAGAGACCAACCCATAATATGAAGTGGTGCTCACAACTGGAGCTGAAACATATAAGACCAACTCATTATGTGAAGTGGGGCATCGCAACTGGATCTGAAACATATATGACCAACTCATTATGTGAAGTGGGGCATCACAACTGGATCTGAAACATATAAGACCAACTCATTGTATGAAGTGGGGCATCGCAACTGGATCTGAAACATTAGAGACCAACCGATTATATGAAGTGGTGCTCACAACTAGATCTGAAACATATAAGACCAACTCATTATGTGAAGTGGGGCATCGCAACTGGATCTGAAACATTAGAGACCAACTCATTATATGAAATGGTGCATCGCAACTGGAGCTGAAACATATGAGACCAACTCATTATATGAAGTTGTGCATCGCAACTGGATCTGAAACATTAGAGACCAACCCATTATATGAAGTGGGGCATCACAACTGGATCTGAAACATATAAGACCAACTCATTGTGTGAAGTGGGCATCATTAATGGAGCTGAAACATTAGAGACCAATCCATTATATGAAGTGGTGCTCACAACTGGAGCTGAAACGTATAAGACCAACTCATTATGTGAAGTGCGGCATCGCAACTGGAGCTGAAACATTAGAGACCAACTCATTATATGAAGTGGTGCTCAGAACTGGAGCTGAAACATATAAGACCAACTCATTATGTGAAGTGGGGCATCGAAACTGGATCTGAAACATTAGAGACCACCCATTATATGAAGTGGGGCATCACAACTGGATCTGAAACATATAAGACCAACTCATTGTGTGAAGTGGGCATCATTAATGGAGCTGAAACATTAGAGACCAATCCATTATATGAAGTGGTGCTCACAACTGGAGCTGAAACGTATAAGACCAACTCATTATGTGAAGTGCGGCATCGCAACTGGAGCTGAAACATTAGAGACCAACTCATTATATGAAGTGGTGCTCAGAACTGGAGCTGAAACATATAAGACCAACTCATTATGTGAAGTGGGGCATCGAAACTGGATCTGAAACATTAGAGACCACCCGTTATATGAAATGGTGCATCGCAACTGGAGCTGAAACATATGAGACCAACTCATTATATGAAGTGGTGCATCGCAACTGGAGCTGAAACATATGAGAACAACTCAATTCATGAAGAGGCGCATCACAACTGGAGCTTAAATATTATAGACAAACTCATTATCTGAAGTGGCGCATCACAACTGGAGATACAACACTAGAGACCACCTATTTGTACCAGGAAGTGGAGCTTCTCAATTCGTTCTGAAATATTGAAAGACCAACTCATTATATGAAGTGGTGCATCGCAACAGGAGCTGAAACATATGAGAACAACTCAATACATGAAGTAGCGCGTCACAGTATGAGCTACAACACTAGAGACAGACTCATCATATGAAAGATGCCACAAACGAAGCTGAAACATAAGAGAGCAACTAATTAAATGAAGTGGTGCATCACTACTGCAGCTGAAACACTAGACACTAACCCATTTTGTGAAGTGGTGCATTGCAACTGGAGATGAAACAAAATATAACAACTCGTTTTATGAAGTGGCTTTTGACAATCAGAGACGTAACACTTGAGACCAACACATTATACGAAGTGTTTGTTTGTTTGTTGTTTAACGCCACACTCAGCAATATTCCACCTATATGACGGCCGTCTGTAAATAATCGAGTCTGAACAATCCAGTGATTGACATCATGACCATTGATCCATGCAATTGGGATCGATGACATTCATCAACCAAGTCAGCGAGCCTGACCACTCGATCCCGTTAGTCGCCTCTTACGACAAGCATAGTCCTCTTATATATGGCAAGTATGGGCTGCTGAGGACCTATTCCACCCCGGATCTTCACGAGTAAAGTGGTGCGTCACAACCGTAGCTGAAACATATGAGAACAACTGATTATACCAGGAAGAGGCGCTTCTCAAATTGATCTGAAACATTGAAAGACCAACTCTTTAAAATAGGATGTTGCACGTCTGAACTGGATCTAAAACATTAAAAGACTAAATAATCGTTACTGGGGGTGGTACATTTCAATATAGACTATAGGTTTGATTTTGTTTTCGAAATCATCCTTTGGTAGTGATACGCAAATCGTTATAAACCTCTACAAAAGTTACTTGCCGGAACGGGTATGCACATGAGAGATCCGTAACACGGAGTCTTTGAATTTACTATTGTGCTAAATAATGGCCAAACGGAGTCAATGTATCTGTTCGTTTAAACCTGAAGCTGAGAGCTTTTTAGTATCTATCAGTATATGTGCTCTAGAGATCAGACTTCCAGACAACCTCAGCTGACACTACAACTGCCTTTCTCCGGTAACTGGGGTATCATTTGGTGTGGATAGCACCCGCAACTCATTCTTACACTTCACCATGGATGCGGAAGGTTATATTTTCTCCACTACTCGGAACATTCGGACCAGCAAAATACATCCCTATATCTACTGACCACATTCTTCACAGAGAAAGTCCAGCATAACATGGCTTTCTCAGAATGGAGCCCACATGACCACGGACAGTTGCAATGTGTAACCCATGTCCAGGCACATTGGTCGTCTAGGTATAGCGTACAATTGTAACATCTCACATTCAGTCAAAGTCTAAAGACTATTGAAACACAACTGGAGCTGAACCTGGACTGGACTGGGGGGGTTTAACGTCTACTTTACAGGTAATGTATTTCGTAGGGGAATGATAAATATGAATACCAAAAAAACTATAACTGAAGGGGAAAAACCTATCTAATAACACCTGTCTATAATGTTTTTCATATAATGTATTTATAACTAGGTATTATATCTTAAGTAATTAATACAAGGGAGGATATGGATAGTTTAAATGAATTTTGGAAGAGCTGTTAATAATTTATATATGTGTGCGTGTGTGTGTATATATATAAAGTATAGCATAATGAGTATAAATGTATCACAGATAAGCTGTAATTAGATATTTGGCCTACTAAAGAAAGAAAAAGGGAATAAGAGCCTAGACTAAGTCTATAATCGCTGGGGTGGGGAGTCGTTGTGGAGAGGTAGGGAGGCGATTGATGGCAGTGACAATTATCTGTATTTAAAATATTTTCAATTCAATTCACGATATCTTCAATTCTTTAAAACAATTGAAGATATCAGTAATTCCGTAATAAATGTGAAAACGGCTTGACATATACGGCCAGGCACCAGGAGACTCTACAACGTTGTGAGACCGCTCTTTCTTTAGTAGGCCACATATCTGATTACAGCTTATCTGTAATACATAAACCCATTATGCTATACTTTATATACACCCTTATATCTACTGACCACATTCTTCAACTGAAAATGAAAACACAATGAAAAAGACTAAACTTGACAAGTTGACATAAACTTAGTTCACAAAATTTATACAAGAAGGAAAAAGACGAAAATTAAGACTACTCATACTTTCAACGGCATCCGATTGTAAACAAATTCATTTTGCAACAACTTTTAGACATTCCGAAAGACAATATAAAGATCTATTATTTCGTAGAATTTAGTAACGTTGTGTGAAGAAATAAGAACGTTGTGACAATTTATTAATACGTTTTTGTAACCGCGACGTCAGCACAGTGCGTCACAGACCCTAACCTTAGCTCGTCACGATATGGCTGAAATATTGCCGATGTGACGTAAAGCATAAACTCACTCACTCACGTAACCTTAGCGACATGATTACCAACATATGCTCGCGAAATCGATGCACTTTGCTGAACTCGGAGAGGTTTTGAAATAAAAACAAAAATAATTAAAAGTACAAGGAAAAGGAAACTTACCCCAACAAGCTGATCCTGTGTCCGATATTGAACTAAATAAACTTCGTGAATGCGGACAGCAGTGGGCTATGGTCAAATTGAGCAGAAGTGCTGTGAGTAAGCAAGGAACAAGGCGCGAGGGGAATTTGGTGTTGATTGCTACCCAAACGGTGATAAAACAGCTAACGCGCGCTGTACCTCATTATTTGATGTAGGGTGCGTACCAGTTGATTGAACCGGTGGTAAGCGTGATACAAGTAAGTCTGGATTAATATTTACTGTTGCATCTACACCTGCTCCTAGCGACAACATATCCGTACTTAGTAGCTCCAAGATGTTACTTGTTGAAGCTACTGCTGCATTTTCCCCCGCTGCCGTTGTCGCTGCCGCTGCCGTTGTGGTTTTCTTGGCTGCAGGCTGCTGTCTAACTAACTTGTGAGCAAACGATGCTTTCTTTTTTGGTGGCATTGCTAGATCTAGTACTGAGCTACTACTAACTACAGGGTCTAATTATTATGGAAGTATAATCGCGTACCGTACAATTGCAAAATGGCGAAGTGAGTGGTTTTGAAATGACGTAATATATATGACGTCACTTGAGAAACAAAACAAAGACGATAACAAACGGAAGAATTTGTGTGACAACAAGGCCACGTGTTATCGTTTTGGTTGTTGCGTATCACAAGGTGAAGGGTGTTAAATTATAACAGAGTCACAGAGTGTTTGATAAATATTATGATTGTAACTTAGTGTGACTATGTAAAGTTGAATGCGGGTGTGTGTATGAATGGATGAAAGTGAACACATGATGTACATAGGATACTTTGATATGCTTGGAATTAAAATGGAGCTAAAATATTAGAGACCAGCCCATTATATGAACTAGTGCCACACACCTGGCGCTAAAGTATTAGAGACCAGCCCATTATATGAACTAGTGCCACACACCTGGAGCTAAAGTATTAGAGACCAGCCCATTATATGAACTAGTGTCACACACCTGGTGCTAAAGTATTAGAGACCAGCCCATTATATGAACTAGTGCCACACACCTGGCGCTAAAGTATTAGAGACCAGCCCATTATATGAACTAGTGCCACACACCTGGAGCTAAAGTATTAGAGACCAGCCCATTATATGAACTAGTGTCACACACCTGGTGCTAAAGTATTAGAGACCAGCCCATTATATGAACTAGTGCCACACATCTGCATCTAAAGTATTAGAGACCAAGCCATTATATGAACTAGTGCCACATACCTGGAGCTAAGGTATTAGAGACCAACCCATTATATGAACTAGTGCCACACACCTGGAGCTAAAGTATTAGAGACCAGCCCATTATATGAACTAGTGCCACACACATGGAGCTAAAGTATTACAGACCAGCCCATTATATGAACTATTGACACACACCTGTAACTAAAGTATTAGAGACCAGCCCATTATATGAACTAGTGCCTCACACCTGGAGCTAAAGTATTAGAGACCAGTCCATTATATGAACTAGTGCCACACACATGGAGCTAAAGTATTACAGACCAGCCCATTATATGAACTATTGACACACACCTGTAACTAAAGTATTAGAGACCAGTCCATTATATGAACTAGTGCCACACACATGGAGCTAAAGTATTAGAGACCAACCCATTATATGACCTAGTGCCACACACCTGGAGCTAAAGTATTAGAGACCAGTCCATTATATGAACTAGTGCCACACACATGGAGCTAAAGTATTAGAGACCAGTCCATTAAATGAACTTGTGCCACACACCTGCATCTAAAGTATTAGAGACCAGCCCATTATATGACCTAGTGCCACACACCTGGAGCTAAAATATTAGTGACCAGTCCATTATATGACCTAGTGCCACACACCTGGAGCTAAAGTATTAGAGACCAGTCCATTATATGAACTAGTGCCACACACATGGAGCTAAAGTATTAGAGACCAGTCCATTAAATGAACTTGTGCCACACACCTGCATCTAAAGTATGAGAGACCAACCCATTTTATGAAAAAGTGTCACACACCTCGAGCTAAAGTATTAGAGACCAGCGCATTATGATAGGAGGTATCTCAACTAGAGCTAAAACATGATAGAACATCACATAATAACAGATGTCACACCTGTAGCTGAAACGTTAGAGATGTACTCATTATATGAAGTGAGGCGTCACATAAGGAGCTGAAACATTAGAGACTAACTCATAATATGAATTGGCGCGTCACAACTGGGACTGAAACATTAAAGACCACGGTCCAGATTTTCGAAGCGATCTCAGATACGATTAATCTTAACAACTTACGTTCAAAGATAAGATATTTCAAGTTTAAGATCAGATACATTTTCGAAACTATCTTAAATATGTCGCAGATCGTATAAAGTTACGATCCCTATCAGAGAACTCATTTTTGTTAGAGATTGAAAAAAGCGGGGTGCTCTCCAGTGTTGTCACGGGTATGTCCGAACTGCTGACAATAACAACAACATGGAGAAGTGACACGGAATTCATACAAATACTGTTTAACACGCAACTTTTTGAGTGACAGTCCGTTCAATGCTACATATGTCCAATATGTTATAATCAATAAGTGTAATGTTACAACATTATAGTTATTAGAATTGAAATAATGTGCAAAAAAGATACTTCACTATTTTCCCTTCAAATTATCCCTTCGCTCAGTTCAGTTCAAACTAGGGGATTTTACGTGCGCTTTCCGACTGTATTTCGTACACGGGGAAGCACTTTATACTATTGGGGGGAAAAAAGCGTAATGAATAAATATAGAAGTGCGACCCAAAATAATGTAACTTTTACAGAGCTAATCTAGGGGGGGTGGGGGTTTGGCTGGGTGGGAGTGGGTGGTAAAAAAAATACTCAATAATGTGGAAAGTGTTGGGCGTGGGTTGGAGGGGAGGGGGTCAAGCGTGGGAAGGCACGGCGTCGGCGGGCGAGCATTGTGTCTAACGGCGGAATCCTCCCAGTAGTCTCTTCGCTATGGCCTCTTCCCTGGGGTTTGGCATTTTGAAGAGGCACTTGGTGAGGAGGGCGGCGGAGTTTGCGACGAAGTGCTTACTGCCCTGTAAGTCGCAATCCACGAGGAAGTGGGAGAGATCCTTGTAGTTGTAGATTTCGTGTTCGAATCTCTCCCTTCCCAGGACCTGAATCAGCTTGAGGTAGCCTTTTGAGGTGTCTTCCGAGGGGAAGAGCTCGTCTTGGCCGTCCTGGACGTGAGTCGCGCTGATCAAGTCGTGTTTCTTGTAGTACTTGAGGAGGCTGTTAGCCTTCTCCAGTAGCACGGCCCTGAGGCTGTTATCCTGGACCTGGGCCCCGTTCCACAAAGCGATCTTAGCGCTAACTCGGTCGTAACTCCCATTCTTTAACACTAACTACGACAGTCGTAGCGCTAAGATCGCTTTGTGGAACGGGTCCCTGGACCGGGGAGGTCTGGGTCTGGCCGTCGCTAAGGGAGGGGGGCTCCGGAGGACTGGTCTGGATGCTGCTGTCGCTCATGGGGGGCGACGAGGTCTGGCATTCCGTGGACGCAGTGGTGGTGGGTGGTCGGGAGGCTGGTTCGGGAGAGGGGATTTCTCTCCTCTTCCTCTTCTTCCTCCCGTGGCCGGTGCCCTCGGGCGAGCGGAAGGGTTCCTCCCCTCTGGATTCGAGGGGAGCGAGTTCCAACGCAGCTGCCGGGGGAGGCGGGGTGGTGGGGAGGGAAGTCTCAATCTCCATGTCGAGGACTGGAGGAGGGGTCTTCTTTTCCCGAGGGGGCCTCTTCTTCTGCACCGGGCGGGGTGCAGGAAGATTTGGGGCCGGGGTGCGGGCCATCTGAGGCTTGGTCTTGGCCGGAGCCTTGACCATAGGCCTCTTCTTTTGACCTAGGTCAAAGGAGATGGAGAGCGTGGAGGTTTTGGACTTGTAGGAAATCCTGAGGGAGTAGTCCCAAACCCGGTAAGCCAGCAGGGGCTCCAGGATGGAGACAAGCTCCCTCGGTAGTGACTTAGAGAGGTCTCTCATAGTCGGCTTGTAGTTTGGAGAGCTCAGGAGGGCGTGTTCGCAGGGCGAGAGTCCATGCCGAGATGGGGGATCCCTTCGCGAGAGAGTAGAGCTTTATATAAACACATCGCGTACAAAGTCAAGGACGAAAGTAATTAAGGGACGTTATTCTAAATGACAACGACGAGACCTATGATCGAATAGCAGGCGTTCAGCATTAAGATGCGTGTTTAGGTCTGATGTTACTTGATGTATGCTGGGTCAGTTTCACAATACTGCATGTTTTTGTATTTATTTCAAAAGTCAAGTTTATATAGAAATCACTAACATTCTACCTGGAAACACTCAAAACAAAACTTGTTCAGGAAGCAGCGCACCCACGAGAGAGTTACAATGACAATGTAAGTTTCTTTTGTTATTTACATATCCAAAATATTTCACGAATAAACAAAGGACTCAAATATAATATCAAGCTATTTGTATTCAAGTGATGAATTATTTTTAAACCTATCTTGATCCATAATTCTTTTAAAATTTAAAACATTTTCGTTCACAAAGGGAGATAATGTAGGAATTGTCAAGTGTTGTCTCATGGAGTGAGTGTATATGGTTTTACACCGCTTTGAGCAATATTCAAGCAATATCACGGCGGGGGACACAAAAAATGGGCTTCACACATTGTACCCATGTCGGGAATCGAAACCGGGTCTTCGGCGTGACGAGCGAACGCTTTAACCACAAGGCAACGCGACCGACCTTTTATGTACACTTAAATGTACAATTAAATCTGTAAAAAAAACACCATCAATTATTATTTTAAAATCGGTCCATTGAATGCAAAATTTAAAGATTATTGTGGTGAAAATGTCCATTTTATATTGATCATTAAATTTCATTCTGCGAAAATATACTGGAAAGTGAATTTTGGACAATGTTCAGAATATCTTACTTCTTTACGACATTTTAAAACCCAAATGAGCATGGGAACCCATTTTTACTTGATTTTTCAAATCGCCATTCTCGAAAATACGATACGAAAATATGTGCTTAACCTTTGCTCTCAAAATATCAATAATTGTTATATTTAGTGGAATACATCTATGTCGTTAATCACCTGTTTTTATAGAATGTAATTATTCAAGAGACAATATTTAATCACTAGTCAAATATTTGTCTTTCAGTAATATAGATAACCTAGGTGTTGTTTTGAAAAAGAAACCAAACACAATAACTTTTGCTAGAAAAACATAACATATTCTCTTTATACAAATATACTATACGCATATTGGATCACATGTATTTCCTTGTTAAATCAATGAGATTAGATGTCCCTGAGTTATCAATAAGGTCACGGTCATTACTATAGCCTGCCGACACCTTCCGTTTTAATCCTTCCCAAATTATCGAAAAGGTATGTTGTTTCACACTTCTTCAGCATGGACTCGGATCGAAATATATTGTAAGCTATCGACTTCATAGTTATGTGGATCGCTGCCGCGATTAAGAACATTTCGAACGTGTTATCTTCGAGGTGTCAGTTTGAATCACACAGTTTAACAAAATGAAATAACAATCTTTGAACGTAAAGCAGATTATTTGTTTGAAAAATATCTATGGCAAATTATGCCGCCATCTTGAAGATAACATAAACTTACGACAGGTATGGGGCTATCTTAGATTCATGACAATTTTACGATATCTTAGGGCTATGATAGTTTCGAAAATAGGCTACAATAGCCTACGATTTCCCTATGATAACTTTACGATGATTTTAGGGCTACGATCGTTCCCCAAAATATCTAGCTCATTATCATAGACGTAATGCGTCTTAGCTGGAGCTAAAAAACATACACCTATCTTAATAAAAAACGGGGCGCCTCAACTGATTCTGACACATTAAAAAAACATGTCATTTCAATAACCATAAAATTGAAAACAGTAATGTCTGTATCTGCATCGTCTAAGGGATCTAGATGGATCTCAACTTGAGCTAAAACACTTAAAGTACAACTTATTTTAATAGGAAGTGGCGCGTCTTAAATGGAACTAATACATTAAAAGACTAACTCGTTATTGCAGGAAGTGGGATGTCAAAACTTAAGCTAAAACATACGAGACGAACTGATCATGATAGGGTTTCATGCATCTGAGCTGGAGCCAAAACATTAAAAGACGCACTAGTTATGATTCATTCATTCACATTATTTCATGGTAAAATCGGCCGTAACAAGTACACAGCGACAGCGACAGCAACATCCCGGCATCAACATCAGCACGTCCGACTCTCCAACAGCTTTCAACCTCAACCACTAAAGTCTCCTTCTAAAGCCTCCGACCCTACCACAATCCAACAAAGTCCTGTCCCCATTCTCCTTCAAATAAATAAAAGCGACAATACCCTTACCACATTCAATAGAAATCTCTGCTAAAAGCAGAGTCCATTGTACGATTCCGACTATGTCATGAGCATGTGTTTACGAATCACTCGAGAATAGGGATGGTACCAGGTGTTCGCGAAAAGGTGAGCGTATCCTGCACCACCGGTGGCACCCGTCACAAACACATGTAAAGGCAAGTTAATTGTTCACCTGAAACAACTCGGGAACATACCCCATGCAGCCACCACATCCAACTTCCTCAACACATTAGGGGGCACGGGTGGCCCAGTCGTCTAAGGCGCCGCGATTCGCTGTGCAGAGTTGCGTCCCTTGAACACGCCAGAAACCTATGATTGTGGGTTCGAATCCCGGTTCGCCCCGATTATGTTTCTAGGTTTGTCAGCACCATACCCGTGCTCGTGGGTTTCACCGAAGTGGTAAACGTCTGAGACCTGCATCACTTCGGGCTTTCCTCCCACATTAAGCTGACACGCCGTGATATAACTGGAATACTGTTAAAAGCGGCGTTAAACCAACTCACTCACTCACTCACTCACTCACTCCTCAACACATTACTTATATTATCTGACCTATTATCTACCCCCGCCAATTCTAAAGCTTAGCTAGAGGATCAAAACATTAATATAAGATAGCATCTAATTTCAAAACTTATATTCAAAATTGTAAATCTATATGGACATAAATCCATTCACACTAAAAGTATTACTAAATGGCACATTTTTCTAACTCGACCCATTTATACAAAACAAGTTCAAGAATTCAAAGAGCAATTGCAGATCTGAACTCTGCAACTAAACACCACAATGATCAATGTACAAACTGCAAATCAACCGACGACCTTGACAATTGATCATTATGTCATGATCAGTAGCAAAACTTCTGTTCGAGCTCTATACATCAAAATGTAAAAACAATCTAGCTTTACTCTTAAGGCCATTTAACATTATAACATACAGCAAATGTTCCATATTAATCTTTGACAAAACAAAATTCCAAACAAACCAATTGCCATATATATATATATATATATATATATATATATATATATATATATATATATATATATATATATATATTCATTTTTTTAAATCTTTGTATGCATGTAGATGTCGGTCAATGGATGCAGGGGTTTAGCAAAGTCTCACCTTCTGAAGATTTGTTGATCAAAATTCCGAAGGAAAAAGTGACACCTAACCTCACCCCTCCCTATTTAGACACTGATACTAAGTTTGCAGTTGCTTACAGCGACAAAACAACTACCCTCGTAGGAGGGAGACTTCTGATTCGACGGAGCTAAACTCATTTTTATTGCAATTAATACTAAGTTTTATTGATATTAAACCAACAGTTTGCAAGTTTCACAAAGAAAACAGCATATATTGATGTTGGTACACCTTTCATAGCGGAGCTGAACAAGACAGAGCTGCAGTGAATGGTTAAAACGGTCATTTCGCAGCAAAACAATTTAATGTATGCATATGTTGTTGGCCAGTGTGTGGAGGCGTTGGACAAAATTATCCTTGAGAAAATTTATTGAAAAAAAAAATTCGGTGTGTGTGTTCACGCGCGGGTTCGAATCCCGACATGGATACAACGTGTGAACCATTTACGGTGTCCCCCGCCGTGATATTGCTGGAATATTGCTTAGAGCGGCGTAAAAAACATACTCATTCATTCATTATCTAAAAAAAACACTGATAAATAATATACCACTAGTTCGTAGGGGAGGAGTTTAGAAATGTTATATTAACACTGCATAATTGTGTTAAGGAAGCCGTTATGACGGCAACGAAACTGTTTTCTCTTGTTTACATCACTGGTGCTGTATGGAGAAACCATGTTAAAACGTTCGCTCCTGTGACGAAAATCCGGGTCTTGTACACAAATTGGGTAAAACGTGTAAAACCAATCCTTGGTCTTCCCGTCGTAATGCGGTTGAAATATAATCATAGTTGTGTAATTAAGTTGAAAAGACCAACGACATAGGTGTAAGAACATATACAGAATTTAGAATCAATATGTTTTATGTACATGCCGTATTCTTACATTAAATAATATGCTTCATTCATTGACGACATGGGACAATTTCCCCCTCCCCCCTCCACACACACGCACGCACACACGGACACCCACACCCACACACACACACACACACACACACACACGCACACACACACGCAGTGACAGAGAAACGTCCTTACCGGCCTGGTGCTATTTTGTATTGAATATAACTTCACATCAGCTGCGAATCGTTACAGCCACAGCGATAATTCGTTTGCATAATTATTTGTTCACCAAAAGATTGTTTAATTACATATTGCTGCACTTACCATGTCGTTTTGTTCAACGTCCTCTCCAGAGTGAAAACATACGGCAGGCCAGGAAATCAAGCTGAAAAATGTTTCTTCGTAAATGAATTCTAAACAACTTTTTGAAATTAATGTAACATGCACCGGTGCATTTGATAAAGTAAGCGTCGTCTGCTTCGATCCATAGAGTCTGGATTACGCGCAGGAAAAACTCGTGCAACGGAAGTGTTTCCCGATTGGCTAAACTCGTAACCTTGACATCACGTGACTCTTCTGGTGAACACCTGCTTGAAATATACAACACTTCTAACCTGACTTGACATTTGCTTATGTTAATAATCTTAACCCACAAAGCCATTAGCGGTGGGGTTTGTCTAGCGAGGTTAAAGCGTTGACTCGTCACACAAATTCACGATATGGGTACACCATGTAGAGCCGATTTTGAAGCCCCTCTCCGTAATATGGCTTGGGTTTTGTTCCAAATTTCGCAAATGATTTTGTAATAATAAATGGTAATTTTTAGCGGCATTCATCATAATAGGATGGAGATGTAATACAGTGGATGGTCGACCATGAACTTCCAAGAGCCTTAACATTTTAATGCATTTTAATCATAATGATGATTATGAAAAAGAAATTATCAAAGAATAATTATGAATTAATATCAAAGAATGTATAAAGTACCACACGAGTAAAAACGTATTAACTGAGGTTCAAAGGAGAGTATACCGAGTTGGTTTTTATATGTAATGGAAAATTATTGAAAGAACTGTTGTTAAATTTGATGCGTGTCATCGCATCCCAATTAGGTGGACCCGTGAAGATCCGGGGTAGATTGGTCTTCAGCAACACATGCTTGCTGTAAGAGGCTCGCTGACTTGGTCGTTGCATGTCATATAGTTGTAATATTACTATTGAAACTGGGTTAGAATAGGTCTTCAGCAACCGATGCTTGCCGTTAGAGGTGACTAACGGGATCGGGTGGTCAGACTCGCTGACATGGCTGTCATTACGACCATGTTTAAATCAGATTGGAATTCTCTTTGAGTTTAGAGACGGAATATTTTCTTAGAATGGTTTAAAACATAAAATGTCCTTCTTCGAAAAGGATAACTAAACACGATACACGACAAAGTTTATATAGGACATCCCTTGAAATATTTACTAATGGAGTTAAAACTTTTGGAAAATCCTTTTCCAGGTTTTCGGGGGTGGGTGGGTGGGGTGGGTGGTGTTATTAGAACATTTTAAGGACCTCGGATTCATCAGTACACCAAGGAAGGCAGGTCGTCAAAAGCCTAATATTGGACCTCTACAAGATCCGACAACGACGGGGGTCACGGGTGATCCGTGAAGATCTGGGGTGGAATAGGTCTTCACCAACCCATGCTTGCCGTAAAAGACGACTATGCTTGCCGTAAGAGGCGATTAACGGGATCGGGTGGCTCGCTGACTTGGTTGACGCTTGTATTATCACATATACCACTGTGTCCGGAAGTAGCCAATGTTGCTATTTTTAAGAGAAAAGTTTCAATATTATTTACACATATCACATCCTCGATATCTCAAGGGGTCGCATGTCAGTGAGCGTAGGTATACATGTACATGTATACCGAAATGCGAGCGCTGGAGATATCGAGGAGACATATATCACCACCTCGTGCATTTTTGACAAGTTTTCCAGAATATCTTGTAACACCTTTATAGTGAAACTAAAATCTGTTCCCATCTGCTGCTATATACTGTATATCATTCACATCATATAAATTTTCTTCTTCTATTTCATGAGAGGGCACGGGTAGCCCAGTCGTCTAATTTAAGAAGCCGCAAAGTAGCGTCCCTTTGACACGCCAGCGTTGCAGGACTAAGACGTTTACCACTTGTGGAATGTGGAGCTGACAAACCAAGAAACATAATCGGGGCGAACCGAGATTTGAACCCACGATCATAGGTTTCTGGCGTGCCAAATTCTGCACAGCGAATGGTGGCGCCTAAGATTTGTTTGTTTGTTTGTTGTTTAACACTGCACTCAGCAATATAGCTATATGACGGCGGTCTGTAAATAATCGAGTCTGGACAAGACAATCCAGTGATTGATATCATGAGCATCAATCCACGCAATTGGGATCGATGACATGCATCAACCAAGTCAGCGAGCCTGACCACCCGATACCGTTAGTCGCCTCTTAGGACAAGCATAGTCGCCTTTTACGGCAAGTATATGGGTTGATGAAGACCTATTCTATACCGGATCTTCACATAGCAATCACTGGATTGTCTGGTCCATACTCGATTATTTACGGACCGCCGTCATATAGCAGGAGTATTGCTGAATGCGGCGTTAAACAACAAACAAAACTTTATTGATATATTTGTAATGTATAGATCACAGGTAATTGTACATATATATCAACACTGTAACAGTTTCATATCAATTCTTACTGGGTAATACATACGTATATTTGCGTTTGCGCCAATTTCAAACCCTGATTCTTTGACCACCCCACCACCTCAAAATAAACTCGCCCATTCCGCGATTCCGTGCGGCATCACGTGACTATATTCGGAAAAAAATGGCGCTCTTCAGCAACGAGAAGTTGAAGTACCTGCGAACTTTAGGATTGAAATTTGACGCCACAGAAGGTATATTGTAAACATACATTGAATGAAAGACAACGTGAGGGTGTTATTCATTTCGAAATCAACGGATGATTTTGACTGACACTATGTCATAACACTGTTGGAGGTTAATATTTGCAACTCTTACACCGAGTCTTCAAATCTTCTGCAAAGATTATCGGCCTAGCCTACTTTGTCGCGTAGAAAAGGACAGAAGTTGAGACTGAGAGGGTGAAACTTTGACAAAGTGTCACTGACATCCCCGAATACGGTCGTCGTGATACCGCAGTTCTGTTTAAATTTTCAAGGATCAAAATATTAGGCCTTGGACGGGTAACTCGGGTGCTCGGGTCGGGCAGGTACTGAGTAGGACCCGGGTACCCACAGGACTACCCGGACCCGTGGTTAGTCACGTGATATATTGTTTCATGACAAAAATTCACAATATAACTACATGGTGACACGACAATTGTAAGTCTCTAATGTTCGCATTTCTTCAAGACTATGAAGCGTTCCTTCTGACTTATATATATATATGTTTGAACAAAGCTGAAACGTTCAGTGTATGCATGACCACATCGTTTTATACGTGTATCTAAATACATTCTGCCAGGGCTACTGTCAAACTATTCCCAATCGGACATTTTGTACCTATCTCTTGACAACAACAGTAGGGTCGGGTAATAGGGGTGTGGGTACCCGGGTAGTAAAATTGGACTCGTCCCAGCCCTACAAAATATATAAACTGTTTATCTGTGTGAGGATTCAACATTTGTAACAAGTCAAGTTTACGAAGTGTGACAAGCCGGTGACAGTTCGAGTGGTTTTAACCACAATGTTCGCCAGTTTCAAGATAGATCTACTATGAATAAATACTTATGTGACTTGGGCTATTCTGGCCAATGACCAAATGATGACCAATCAGTCAGAGGAAGTTAACGGCAAACTGTTCAGAGGGTGTGTGTTGCCAGGAGGCAAATTCTGGTGATAACACTGATAACAGAAGGGGATGTCCGTGTTGATGAGATGTCAACTGGCTTCAGGCACCAACAGCTGGCCGCTGACCCCCAATAATTACCTTAGCTAGTTGTCTCTGCTGCTAAGCTCTCCTGGCCTAGTTCACTTCATAGGCCTACCAAATCACTTGATGGTTGAAGCACCATGAGCACAGGACCATGAAACTAATAATAATAACAAACTCGCAGATGAGGCCAAAGGATGTTCAACACAAACTATATGTACCAGTAATAAAGTACTTATGTTGGTATTAATAATTAAAAGGTGTCCAGTGTTTAGCTTGGAGGATGATATTCTGCAGCAAATGTCTGTTAAGATTCCCAAATTTGAATTTCCGTAAACAACGTAATAAGCGCCCAGAGCGCTCTCAAAATTAGAAATAGGGGGCTCTTATTAGAATATTATTTTGGTGGAAAAAAACAGAGTTGAAAGATAAATTTCGTGGTTTATGCTGACAGCCTGAAATGTTATATACGACAGATAGATTTTTCCAGAATTTAATTGCCCATAATTAAGGATGCATATAACACACGAGTACGTATTATACGAGAATAAATAATTCTTGTATACATTGATTAATCGGAAGGGGTGCTAATTAGGGTTGTTCAAGAGCCAGTATATTAGCAATTATCGCCGTGGGCGCTTATTAGAGCGGGGCCCCTACTGAACATTAACAGCATTTTATTGTCATTTCTTACAGATGATATAAAGAAAACATACAAGAAACTAGCCCTGATACATCACCCTGATAAGGTTTGTACTTTTTGATTTGTTTGTGTTTTTTCCATCTTTCAGTTTACAGATATTTTCCCATGACAGCAGGTTGGTGAAGACAACTGAATGAATAACAGCATCCATTAGTTATGGGTATTGGCCTGACTTGCTTACTAAAATCTATTGTAATAATGATGCATGTGTTTTGACTGGTGGCAGCAATAGTATAGAGAGCTCCGCGAATGGGATATCGCTGTGAGGAGCTTGATGTTTATCAATTTTGTGCATACACAGTTATGGCCCTTGATCCATGTTATTTTTATTCATTTGGTGCATAGTGTCTGCAATGGGAAAAGTTTCCCCAGAAACTACTGAAGTAACATGAGTGAAACTTTGCAAGCTTATCTAAATGATACTTATCAAGACTGAATTCAAAAATCAGATTTTCTCAGGACATCAAGCCACCCCAGTGCCTATAAGGATCTATAGGACTCTTTTTGATAGGTAACATTAACTTCAATGTTATTGGCTACTATATGAACAAAGTTCTGTTGTGCCCCATGGTGGGAGATAGTGATAACGACATTTTGGGGTTTTTTTTTTTTTTAATGAAACATCATAGCAATTATGGCAAAATATTACTAATTTGAAAAGGGTTAGTTATTAGCTATTCATTGTAACAAAGCATAATTACATGGAGCTCAGAAATAGTGTGACCCCATGGCAACCCATCTTCCCGAGGCAAGAGAGTAAACTGACTTTAAAAGACCAGTTTCTACCCTTGCCGAACTAGGCTGGTATTATGGAGTTACATTTTGGCTGGACTAACGAGTCTATGCATAGTCCAATCAAAATCGCACACCGAAATCGAAATCCGGTCGTAAAGTGTCGTGCAGATTTCGGTCGACTGCAAGATATGCAAAGCATGTGCACCGCTAACTCGTTGTCAACAGATATTTTCTAAATCTTTTTCATGTTTTTAATCAAGGTGTTCACGTGATTTGATGCACTTCCCGATGTAAGACTCGTTTTATCACAATATAGATCTTGATTATCGATCAGATCGTCTTGACTGGGCGCCACCGTTTTGTTTGAAGCAAATGCAAGTGATACGAAAGGTTGAATCTGATTGGTCAATGGGAGAGGCATAGAAAGGACATAACTCATAATAGCCACTGATGGCGCTACGATCGAGCCCAGGAATTCCAGCCTAGTTCGGCAAGGGTGGAAACTGGACTTTTAAAGTCAGTTAACTCTCTTGCCTCGGGAAGATGATGGCAACCTGGTGTAGAATAGATTCACAGCAATGCATCAGAATGGACAATGTTCATAATATCAACCATTGTTAGAAATGGTGTTCCCCATGGCAACCTGGTGTAGAATAGATTCACAGCAATGCGTCAGAATGGCGATGCTCATAATATCAACCATTGTTAGAAATGGTGTTCCCCATGGCAACCTGGTGTAGAATAGATTCACAGCAATGCGTCAGAATGGCGATACTCATAATATCAACCATTGTTAGAAATGGTGTTCCCAATGGCAACCTGGTTTAGAATAGATTCACAGCAATGCGTCAGAATGGCGATACTCATAATATCAACCATTGTTAGAAATGGTGATCCCCATGGCAACCTGGTGTAGAATAGATTCACAGCAATGCGTCAGAATGGCGATGCTCATAATATCAATCATTGTTAGAAATGGTGATCCCCATGGCAACCTGGTTTAGAATAGATTCACAGCAATGCGTCAGAATGGCGATGCTCATAACCAACCACTGATTTGTCTGTTGCAGAGTCATTCATTTTAAAAGGCCTCCGTGGTATAGATGGCATATTTATTACTGAAACTGGCACAAAATAACAATAGGTCTTGAACATCCAATGATCAGATAATTAAGATAATTTAGAATGGTGAAAGGGTGAAATTGCCCACCCTTGCATGTCAGTATGTTTAATGTTATTTTCATAATAGAACCACCCAAAAGCATGCACTGGATATATGAGGTATTTATGAATTTAATTTGCCACTTTCATTTTCTTTTGATCAGTCAGTTTTGGTTTCAGTGTCAGAATGATCCAGAAGCTACTAAAAGATTTCAAGAACTGAGTGCTGCATACTATGGCCTACAGCGACTTAAAGGTGAGAGTACTAAGTGCTGCATACTATGGCCTACAGAGACTTAACTCTTTCAACACCACAATGTCCGAAATACGTATTCCATTTCAATTTATCATTTTTTATCGATAAATAAAAAAAATTATTCACTATTTCCAGCGATGTTATTGAAAATAAAATTCTCGGACACACATTTCGACAACGGGTCCACATCGAACATGTCAAAAGGCAAAATAAAGACGTTTTAAACAAAACTTTAAATATATTATACAAAGTAATAAATGAAATCAACAAAAATATATCTAAAAGTAATCAAACTTACATCTAAGTTATTATTTCCATCTTTTCGTGCGATCGCGTGTAATGTAAGTCAAATGACATCTCGGCTTTCGTCGCCTCGAATTCTTGGCTCGGACACGATGTTTAATGCAAAAATATATGCATGAAAAATCTTTGTCACAGCTCGTAACCTAGCACGATACATTCACAAAGTTCCATATTTTTAATATATATCGTGATTTCCTGCCTAAAACGTTCAGAATAACACGATTTAACAAAAATCTTTCGCCAACTTGTGAAATTTATCAATCACGAGCTTGGTATCACAACTGTAATTTGATTGGCTGCCTTAGGTCAAAATAGACCAATCACGAAACTTGTTGCAGATTTCAGCAAGAAAGCGTCATTAGAAACCAATTTTAATCCAATGAAATCGCTTGTTATAACTACGGAAAAAAAACCAGGCGATGTTACGTGCATGTAGATGAAGGAATAAGCTTTCCAGCGATGTGTCATATGCCATTCTTCGACAAAACGTGCTTTTCATACGAAGCCTCAAAAACGGGGGTAATTCTTCATGTTACTGAGCGGACAGCCGCTGTTATCGAGAAATGTGTGATGATATAGATACTGTTTATAATTCTTTTTAAAATGATTTTCAATCACGTAAACAATGAAAATAAAACAGAAATAGGTAAGTGGATTTTATGAAGTCTTATATTTGCCGAAAATAGTCAAGTTTTCGCTTCCTTGGTTCCTAATCTGGACGTTAACAACGTGTTAGCTTACATTTTTTATTTACAACAAACTTAAATAAGTTGTAAATACATTATTTTAAATAATGTGAAAAACCCAACTTTCATATTTATAAACCATAGGATCAGACCTTTCAAATGGTGTATAACATGTAGTAGCAAATATCTTTTACAAGCAGATATTTTCTTTGATAAATGTTGACTTCATCTATCACACAAGAGTCTCTGGGAACTCGGTGTCCCAGCAGTAAAAACTTCTGGTTGACTGGTGTTGAAAGAGTTAAAGGTGAGGGTACTAAGTGCTGCATACTATGGTCTACAGAGACTTAAAGGTGAGAGTACTAAGTGCTGCATACTATGGTCTACAGCGACTTAAAGGTAAGGGTACTAAGTGCTGCATACTATGGTCTACAGCGACTTAAAGGTGAGAGTACTAAGTGCTGCATACTATGGCCTACAGAGACTTAAAGGTGAGAGTACTAAGTGCTGCATACTATGGTCTACAGAGACTTAAAGGTAAGGGTACTAAGTGCTGCATACTATGGTCTACAGCGACTTAAAGGTAAGGGTACTAAGTGCTGCATACTATGGCCTACAGAGACTTAAAGGTAAGAGTACTAAGTGCTGCATACTATGGCCTACAGCGACTTAAAGGTGAGAGTACTAAGTGCTGCATACTATGGTCTACAGAGACTTAAAGGTAAGGGTACTAAGTGCTGCATACTATGGTCTACAGCGACTTAAAGGTGAGAGTACTAAGTGCTGCATACTATGGTCTACAGCGACTTAAAGGTGATAGTACTAAGTGCTGCATACTATGGTCTACAGAGACTTAAAGGTGAGAGTACTAAGTGCTGCATACTATGGCCTACAGAGACTTAAAGGTAAGGGTACTAAGTGCTGCATACTATGGCCTACAGAGACTTAAAGGTAAGAGTACTAAGTGCTGCATACTATGGCCTACAGAGACTTAAAGGTGAGAGTACTAAGTGCTGCATACTATGGTCTACAGAGACTTAAAGGTGAGAGTACTAAGTGCTGCATACTATGGCCTACTGAGACTTAAAGGTAAGGGTACTAAGTGCTGCATACTATGGCCTACAGAGACTTAAAGGTGAGAGTACTAAGTGCTGCATACTATGGCCTACAGAGACTTAAAGGTGAGAGTACTAAGTGCTGCATACTATGGTCTACAGCGACTTAAAGGTAAGGGTACTAAGTGCTGCATACTACCGGGGGGATTCCGGGTTATGTTGGTTGCACAAGGCAACTAAATGGATCAGATGGGTGTCAGACTTTGTGGTTTGGTTGATTTTACCCAAAAAGCATGGATCATTGCTTGCGCTATCAATCACTGGATTGTCTGATCCAGACTTGATTATTTACAGACAGCTGTCATATAGCTGGAATATTACCGAGTGCGGCATTAAATAACAAACAAACTTGCATTATCAATCACTGAATCGTCTGGTACAGATTCGATTATTTTCAGGCCGCCTTCATGTAGCTGGAATATTGCAGAGTTTAGTGTACATGTATCTATTCTGTATTGCTAAGCTAAGCCTATTGTTTCAGAGAGGGAGAGACGAGCCGCCTCCTGCAACTGTGGCCATGCCCACTACGACTGTGGGTATGACTTGGACTTGGACTACAGTGACTACTACGACTCTGATGATGAATATTCCCAGTTCTATTCACAAGATGATGAGGATGAGCTGGTAAGATATTGTATATCAAATCCTGTGGTAATCATAGAACATAGAAAGAAGATGTTACCTCTTTGGTGATGTTTCATTGGTCCGTGCACATCTGTAGAGTTCAGTGTTGGAGTGCTGCATTGATAATGCAGTGATTAAAACTAATGAAATATGAACACTTTCATGATTTCATCACCTTTTGGTAAGACTCACTTCTATATCATTGCCTACTTTGAAAAATATCTTAAGGAAATTTTGGATGACAATCATCATGATCATTTAATGTCCTGGAGATTGAACTGATCCAGCGTATGAAATTAAAACTTTTTCTCCATTAGTCTTGGTGATGATGATTTATAGCAAAACCCATAAAAAGGGCTGGGGCCTGGGGGACCCAGTCACGACCTGCAGTCCTCTGACCTGGGGGACCCAGACACACCCTGCAGGCCTCTGACCTGGGGGACCCAGTCACAACCTGCAGTCCTCTGACCTGGGGGACCCAGACACACCCTGCAGGCCTCTGACCTGGGGGACCCAGACACCCCCTGCAGGTCTCTGACCTGGGGGACCCAGTCACACCCTGCAGGCCTCTGACCTGGGGGACCCAGTCACACCCTGCAGGCCTCTGACCTGGGGGACCCAGTCACACCCTGCAGGCCTCTGACCTGGGGGACCCAGTCACACCCTGCAGGCCTCTGACCTGGGGGACCCTGTCACACCCTGCAGGCCTCTGACCTGGGGGACCCAGACACACCCTGCAGGCCTCTGACCTGGGGGACCCAGTCACACCCTGCAGGCCTCTGACCTGGGGGACCCAGTCACACCCTGCAGGCCTCTGACCTGGGGGACCCAGACACACCCTGCAGGCCTCTGACCTGGGGGACCCAGTCACACCCTGCAGGCCTCTGACCTGGGGGACCCAGACACACCCTGCAGGCCTCTGACCTTGGGGACCCAGTCACACCCTGCAGGCCTCTGACCTGGGGGACCCTGTCACACCCTGCAGGCCTCTGACCTGGGGGACCCAGACACACCCTGCAGGCCTCTGACCTGGGGGACCCAGTCACACCCTGCAGGCCTCTGACCTGGGGGACCCAGACACACCCTGCAGGCCTCTGACCTTGGGGACCCAGTCACACCCTGCAGGCCTCTGACCTGGGGGACCCAGTCACACCCTGCAGGCCTCTGACCTGGGGGACCCAGTCACACCCTGCAGGCCTCTGACCTGGGGGACCCAGACACACCCTGCAGGCCTCTGACCTGGGGGACCCAGACACACCCTGCAGGCCTCTGCCTGACTGTTGATTTTCCTTGATGCTGAGAAAGTGTATTCATTATGTCAGTGTGCTGTGTCTATATTTCAGCTGGATTTCTTCAGGAAGATTTTCATGGATGTTTTCTCTGAGTTTGTCTTCAAGAAAAGTGAGTATTCCTCATGTCATGTTTTTTGTTGGCCATGTCCTAGCTGTGTAAATGAGAATAGTTTTCACTGTCAACATGCCAGATGGGCTGGTGACTCACAAATGTAACTAGCCCATCTGGAAAGTTGCAGGTCTGTTTTTGTGAATACATGCTAGAGTAGGTTACAAATGTTCATTTTTCTCAGATTATGGTGCCTAATTCTCTGACTTTTTAACTTTACACCTGTGATGAGGGATTAAAAAGTTGGAGTCATGGTCATAACAAGGCCCACAAATAGGGAAGTACATGCTGAGGGTCCACCTTGAGTGAAACATGATCTCTCGTCGATGTTTGTCGTAATCATGATTTTGCTCTTCCTCTCTCTAAGCTCTTTTACTGAGACGAGACCGCCTCTGTGGTCTAATGGTCTAACCGCGTCATACCAAAAGACGTTAAAAGACGGTACTTGTTGTTACCCTGTCTGGCGCTCGGCATTAAGGGGCTAAAACAAGGACTGGTTGGCTCAGTTAGTATACTGTGTCTGAGTGGGGTATTCATGTTAAACTGCGGCATGGTATCTCAGTGAGCTAGCACTATAAATCGGCATCAGTCCAGACTAGTACAAGCAGCCACACATACACGTGCATGAACGTCGCTATATAAGTGCTATAATCTTGGACGCGACGGTTAACCCCATTTCACCTCACCTTTTATTGAGACATCATAGATTGTAGTATGATATGAAATATAGCCATTTAGCTAGGGGAATTCATCCATTGTAACCACTACTACGATTCGTCTGCTTCATGAGATCCATGCTTTAGAAATTCAGTCCCGATCTGCAGTAATGCATAAAACAATTGAAATACAGTATTAAATAGTCATTGCAAAAACAATCAACAGTGACTGTCAAAGTAAATAAAATAAGAAGTCATGAAATTTTCAACTAGACAGTTGGGCAGGTAGGAATAAATACATTTTTACTGCCCCGACAGATATGTTACCAGCCACGGAATAGCATGCAATCAGTGATTTGTCTAGGTTTCCAAACTAAGTGCCCTTCCTTGCCAAATTGGGGAAATCATTATTTTGTTTGAAAGTGTTTTATTTTTAAACTTATCCTATCTCTCACTATGCTTTTCTTCCTTCCTTCAATCCTATGTGGAAACATGCTTGAAGAAATTTTCAAGCTTCTAAAAACAACTCATCCGAACTCATTTCCCAGCATCACTATGGTTACCAAGCAAACAATTGGTCACGCACTATATTCCCGCGCATAACGACCTACATGATACGATCATGTGATTGCCTCTGCCACATCATTGTCTTTCTCATCACCACATAGTGGAGACGTGCACTGAGATTTGAGAGAATCTAGTTTGTCTGTTTGTTTTTTTGTGGGATTCCCTTCAACATCATCTAGATTACGTACATGATCTGAGGGATAATGGACAGCCTGTCGGAAATGTTGCGTAATAATACACTTGTGACCCTCACAAACTTGGCTGTGATTGCCGTGGCCATTTTAGTTTGGACAAACTCTGCTCAGAATGTGAACACTTCACATTAGAGTCCTTTTTAAAGTCTTATCTACACAAGTGTTACACGAGGGAGATTGTCCGGCGCTCTAAGTCATGAGACATGCCTTGCCCGCGCCCTCGGGAGCTGATGACAGGGTATCAGATAGCTTTCTGAATGACAACGTCCCTATTGTCACGGATCAAGAACAGTCCGTCCCTGTAGTGTCCGGGTCCACGACTACATCAGAACTGCCTGCTGACTTGGATGCTTTCCACAGTTGCTTCAGCTGGACCTCCCTGGACTTAGATGTTGATCGACCTTGAGCACTCCTAGACCATCCGCCACTTGTCGACTCTCGTCTTCTGCTCTGTTCAAGTTGATGTCAACTAAAGCTACTACCACTTCGGAATCAGTTGTGACGACTAAGCCTTCCACAAGGAGAACACTTTCACCCTCCACTGAAGATGTGGCAGAGGCAATCGTGTGATTGTATCATGTAGGTCGCTATACCTGGGATTATAGTGTGTGACCATGGTGATGCTGGGATGTGTTTGGGTGAATTGTTTTTAAGAAGCTGGAAACTTTGTTCAAGCATGTTTCCACATAGGTCCAAAAGAAGAGGGAATAAATGCATAGTGTGAGATAGGATCGGTATCATAAATATACAATTTAGTATAAAAAATTCAGTTTACTTAAATTCAGAAGTATCTTAACATTGCTTTTTTTGTTTTGTTTGTTGTTTAACGCCGCACTCAGAAATATTCCAGCAAGATGGCGGAGGTCTGGAAATAATCTGAAAAAAGTCTGGACCAGACAATCCACTGATTGATAAGATGAGCATCGATTCACACAATTGGTATATGATGGCATGCATCAAGCAAGTCAGCAATCCTGACCACCTGATCCTGTTAGTCGCCTCTTACGACAAGCATAGTCGCCTCTTACGACAAGCATAGTTGCCTTTTGCGGCAAGCATGTGTTTCTGAAGACCTATTCTCCACCCGGACCTTTATTACATTGCATTCAATTCAATAATGGTAAAGTAGCATTATAACCTCTTCCTCTCTATTGGTCATTGAAATGCAAGTACAGTCATGCCCCGCTTATACGAACTTCAGATATCCGGAAACCTCAGTTCCCGGACGATTTTCATTCAAAACGTATATACGGAAATTCAGTTTCCAGAACCGGATGGTCATTTTCATACACAAAACACTGAAATGCACACAAAATTGTCTCACTTATCCGGACAATACACTTCCGCTGGTGGTAATCCTTCCGCTGGTGGTAATCCTTTGATTCGTGAGTTACGTTTGAGACGAGCTTGTTTATTGTACATGTAATCCCATTCGATAAATATGGCGTCTGTGGAGATCAGAGGTCAAAGTTGTGACTTCAAACTGTGAGTATGGCCTGTCAACCAGCGAAACGTAAGCGACACGCAGTTACAGCACGCGAAAAAAGGGAAATTTGTCTGTTTAAGGAAAAACACCCGTCAGCAAGTTTGGAAACCATCAGTAAGCATTATGGCACTGAATTTGGACATACCATAGGAAAATCGACAATTGGTGACATTTTAAAAGACAAACAGAAGTGGCTAAATCTCCCGGAAAATTCCAATGACTTATGACGATCCCGTGTAGCAAAACACCAGAAGCTGGAAGATGCATTATATCATGGTTGTGTGACATGACAAGTCGTAATGTGCCCGTTAAAGATGAAATGCTGATAGTGAAAGCTCGTGATTTTGGTGGCAAAATGGACATTTCAGACTTTGCATATTCTCGTGGGTGGCTCACTCGATTCAAATCCAGACATAGTGTATCATGTAGGAAATTTCAAGTGGAGGCTGCTAGTGCGGACAAGGACGCTGTTGTGAGAGGAAGGGAAGATCTTCGAAAAGTACTGCAAGAATACGAGGAGCAAGACATTTTTAAAATTGATGAAACTGGGTTGTTTTTTAAGTTGGGACCAAATCAGACACTTGCGTCCAAGCCTGTTAGTGGTACGAAACGATCCAAGGAGCGTGTTAGTGTGGCTCTGTGTGCGAATGCAGACGGTTCTGTGAAAGTTAAGCCATTTGTGATAGGAAAAGCTCGACGACCTCGATGTTTCAGTGGTGGTTTCAATCCTGAACTTTATGTTAGGTACCGCAACAATACAAAAGCGTGGATGACATCAGAACTCTTTTCTGATTGGTTGCAGTTCTTTGACAGGCAGATGCGTTTGCGAGGTAGGCATGTTATTCTTTTGATGGACAATGCCGCTAGCCACGCCCTCAAAGTAAAATTGACACGTGAGAATTTACCACCTGCCTCCAAACACCACTGCACACATTCAGCCGATGGATGCGGGCATAATTCGTGCCTTCAAGGCCCACTACAGGAAACTGGTTGTTAGACATTTTCTTGCCTGTGCCGATAATGGAGAAACAGCAAACATCAACCTGAGATCGTCAATTAGAATGATCAAGTGTGCATGGGATGCCGTGACAGAAAGTACAATCGCGAATTGTTTTGGCCATGTGAACATTATGGGTTCAAAGACTGATAGTGACGACCCAGAGGAGGATATGGCATTGTCGGAGCTTCGGGATGTGCTAAAATCCTATGCTGGCTCTGTGCCTTCAGCTGAGCCGATCTCAGCTGAGGAATATGTGAACTGTGATGAGGAAGAGGTGACTTGCGAGTCCCTCAGGGATATTGACATTTTGCAAGCTGTAACACAGCCGGAGTAAGATTCAGACGATGACCAAGACGAGCAGCCCCTCCAACCCACTACAGTCACTCACAAGGAAGCTCGTGCTTGTATAGAGACCTTGATTACATATTACGAGAACACAGGCGATCTGGACAATTTGGAATTATTGTTTAAAATTCAAACCTCAAAATGTGGTAAAGTTCAAACTTCCATGACAGATTTTTTGAAACGTGTATGTCTTGAATAAAGATTGAGTGGATGTATCTGTTTGCTCTGTCATCTGTCATGAGTTGCATAATTGAAGGGAAGTAACTCTTCCAGTAAGAAGCTGGTTTCTGTTATACGGAAATTCGTTTATACGGACGAATTGTGAAATGACGCAAGTGTCCGTATAAACGAGGCAAGACTGTACCCTCAACAAAGCCATAATATTAGTTATCTTAATAACAGCATGGCTTGGGAAAAATTCCAGTTTGAGCCTTTTCACTGACATTTGCTGCCAACTGCTGGATCGAATATTGGCCTCTAAGCTAGTCTAGATAAATCCCACTGCATCAGTTCATGACAACATGGTGTTGCCAGATGCTGCCGTTATATATGTCTTCTGTGTGTTTGTCAGTCATTCTTATTTCAATTACGCTGCTAACATCATGTCAGGTTATTTGTATTGGGACGATTCCGATGTTGATTTATCAGAAATGTTGGGTGTTGGACGGAGTATGAATTAGATTTCAGCTATGATTCATGGTCTGAGGAGGAAAGTAACTCTTCTAAATGTTCGAAGACAGAGACGGACACCCCAGCGAAACCTACAGCAAAGACGAACGGCTACCAGTGTCCAATATGCTTGAAACAGTATTTGTCCATATCAGGGGTCATGTCGTCAACAAACACAAACAATGCGATTTGAAAGGTGAGAGTACTAATGCATAATTTTGTTCTCTGTCTCTCTATTTGGCTAAATTACAAATATCTATAGTTTCTATACAACAATTATATATTCATTAAAGTAGAGTTGGTGAGTAATAATACATTTTCACTTCACCAATAAATAAATATATAAACTGCACACAAGTAGAAAATGTAATTTTTTTACTTATCCAGGTACTCCTTAATCATGTTAATGCATTCACTGCTTACCTTGGAATGTATTAAGGAGTAATGTAGGATAAGTATACAAATGTAAAAAATATTTAGATTTTACTAAAAAAAATTACTTATCCTGCATTACTCCTTAATGCATTCCAAGGTAAGCATTGAATGCATTAAGGAGTAATGCAGGATAAGTATACGAATTTAAAAAATATTTAGATTTTACTAAATTGTCCATAAGATATAGAATATTTTGTTTTAATTTGCAATATAAATGACATACTGAATAACACATTTCAATTTCTGCTGAGGTACACTGGTTAATTTTTAATACAATAGCTTCTAAGAAATCAAAATTACTGTGTATTTTCAACAACAGTGTTCCCCTTTAACAGTAATTACCTTTTTTTACCGGTAAAATTAGGCTTGGATCAGTAATTCATGTGACTGTCAGTCCCTGTGGACTGGCAAATAAAGTACTTATAAATCTTTGTTGTTGGAACAAAACATCGGTGATATTCATATAAGTACATTTTTCGAACAAAGTCAGCTTAGCTGTCATCATCAGGGTTTCCCCTTGTCCATTTCTAGGTTAAGTATCCATTTGTAGTGACTTCGTCTCGAAATATTGAAAATATTAAAAAACAAAGAGAAAATTGTGACTTCAGTTTGAGTAAATGAAGTATAGATCTAACTAAGTTACTTCAGAGATTACTTCTTTGCACTGAACATGAAGTTGAAAGAATTAAAACCAAATAGTTTTCATACGTGTTTTTTTATTTGTTGAAAGTTGCGACTGACAAAAATTAGAGGGAGTGGGGGGCTGGTAATTTTTAGAGTTAGAGGAACACTGAACAACCTTAACTTGTGATATGCATTTTTATTTACATGGCTTATATGATTGTAATAGTTTGGATGTTATCTTTTACACATGAAAAAACAGATAATTTAATACATTGTAGGAACACTTATCATTGCTTTTAAAAGTTGGTTACAGTTTACTCTTAGGAGTTCTATTGCACATGTCTACTACTGTTATCAATCATAGACTGGACTGAAGCACTGTTAATGTAAATGATTTTATTCCAGGTAGTCAACTCAAGCTGTCAGACACAGGAAGGTGCTGCTGCTGCTACACCTGCCTGCGACCAGGACATCACATAGACGTCAAGTGACATCACAACCTTCACAGACAATTCATTCCCACAACTGCTCGAGTCTGCAGTGTTAGAAGTTTGAAATAACCCTTATCACAACTCCACCAAATCTAAGTCCGGAAGTGCCATGGTTGATAAGCAAGATAGTGATGTCCTCACCTGACACGATGCAGGAATTAGGAGCTGTTCTTAAGCCACCATTCCTTGATACACATGCAGTGTATGGCAAGTCAAACTCTTTCTTTGCCGACAAGGAACTCATGTGGAGTACATTTCATGAGAACCAATTTTAAACTTTGTGCCAGCTTATGATCTGTGGTTTTTTAAGTTGCGACCGAGACAGAAATGCATGTCTATGTCTTTATTCAGTGCCTCCTTGATGACCTCAGATGTGCCATTAACAACTTCACAGGAAGAAAACCAAAAAATCTGTAGAGTTATTTACAGACAACGACAACTCGGTCCTATTCTACATATCAGGATATTTGATTTATGCCATGGAGAATAAATCAATGAAGAAAGGAAGTTCCGCCTCTGTGCCTCATCTATCCAGAAGTGTCCTGATTTCGTTACAAAGGTCCAAAAGTGGACTTGAACAGTGAACAGTGGTGGATTAAGAGTCTGTGATGATAACTTTTTCTTTCTTGTCAGAAAAATGGCGACAATATGCAGACTGGCAGTTAGTTTAAAGGATCGGAACACTGATGCATCGCAAAGATGGCACTGAAAGATGCAAGACCTCACAGAGCTGGAAGAGCTGTTGCAAAACATGTGCAAAGACAATTCCAGAAGGAAAATGCAAAAGCATATTTAAAAGGAAAGATGTCCCAGTCTCTGAGGAAATGACTGCGAACTTACAATGATTCATAGCTCTCATGATAAAAATTGTCCCCTTATGTATATTGCTTGTAGATCCTAGTTATCAACACATGGATATACTTTTGATATTAAATTATTTTAATCATGTATGTCAATTGTGACGTATGTTGAGTCGCACAAAGCATTTATTATACCTTGTATACATACTTGCCTTCTAGAACCTAAGTTTGACTGCAAAACATTAAACTAGAAAGTTTAATAAATACAACCTTAAACAAGTTGTCATCTTCATTTATTTTGGATTTTATATTATTACGTCTGCTGTGTCCTGTAGCCACAATAACTCAGTTTATGGGCATATGCCCTCTAAGTCAACAGTCTACTAACAACCACATCCAACTCATCTTCAGCGACATACTGGAGTACTTTGTGAAGTACAACATAAAACTCATTGGCAGTACAGTTGTCGGAATCTGTAACCTCTTTGTAGTAGCTGTTAGGTATGGAAGCTGATTGATTGCTGTCTTTCACATAGAAATTCTCCCAAGCTGTTTTCCATCCAGAATTGTCATTGCAGTCTTTTCTGAAATTATTATTGCATTTAATAAAGATCATGTCACATACACATTACATATTATCTTTTAAAATTATTTATTTTATAAAAACTACAAGAGGGATTTGTTTATCATTCAATGAAATGTGTGGTTTATTGAACGAGAACCTTATTTCTTTTAAAGATGACATTTGTTTGAAGCACTGTACATGCTTTAAGGATATTGATAAAATATACAAGCTTAAAAAATGTTACCAGATTTCAATAAGCATGACATCATGTCATAAAGGAACTCTGTTTATCGTGAAATACACATGCCTCGGTCTTCAGTGTTCTTTGCGATCTATGGGACTGCCTCCGTGGTCTAGTGGTAGAGCGTCCGCCCGGAGAGCGGAAGGTCCGGGGTTTGATCCCCAGCTGCGTCATACCAAAAGACGATAAAAGATGGTACTTGTTGTTACCCTGTCTGGTGCTCGGCATTAAGGGGCTAAAACAAGGAATGGTTGGCTCGGAGTCAGTATACTGTGTCTGAGTGGGGTATTCATGTTAAACTGCGGCATGGTATCTCAGTGAGCTAGCACTATAAATCGGCATCAGTCCAGACTAGTACAAGCAGCACACACACACACACACACACACACACACACACACACACACACACACACACACATGCATGCACATCGCTATATAATTGCAATAATCTTGGACGCGACGTTAAACCCCATTTCACCTCACCGTTGTGATCTAAGGCGTATGATGGAATGCCTAACTTTATTGTCAATCAGTCTGTACTTTGTCTCTACTCACGTTGGAAGTAACACTGTAGTGCCCTCTCGAGAGCATAACTCTTATAGCTGGCCGGTCTTGATATTCCAGGATGATAGGGAATATGATTGGTAGATGGACCAGGGGTGCTGCCAGTTGAATAGCCGTGGTCTTCGGCACCATGATGATCTTGCTTTACTTTACATTGCCGACGTTTCTTTCTAGGACCGATTGTTTTTCTCCTTGACACAGGCTGAGGAGTATGGGGCATCTAAGAGACAAAACACATGTATAATTAGACTTAAATTAAATAATATACATGATCATAAAAAAAATGAACTTAACTAAACCCTAATAACAATCTTAATATATAGTATAGTATTTACCATTGCTATGTGATGGATAAGAGACATAATTTAAATCAATAGATTTCTAATTGTTTTCAGAATCTTCATTGTGTAAATATATATCTAGACCTTACAATTCACATGTTTATTAAAATATTACCAGTGTTCGATCTTAGAAAAAAAATTAAACATTATAAGCTGAACTCCTACAACCAAAATAATTAGGGTAGTATACAATATTGAAATGCATATATATGTAAAATAAAGAAAATATATATGAAATATAGATCTAGAAATAAATTTCTAATCATTGTCGTGACAACCTTCATTCTATATCATATAAACAGGCTATCTATGAATCTAGATCTTTATAAAAAATTGATCAAAATGACAAATATTATCTTGAAAAGTTGTAAAATCAGGCCTCAAAGTTGCGACTAAAACGGTCACTAATGCCACCTAAATTTCAGTTTGTCTACTGTCTAAAATTCTCGTCACGATATGGCTGAAATATTGCAAATGTGACGTAAAGCATTAACTCACTCACTCACTGTCTAAAATTCGGAGGTAACCAAATGGCTATCTTGAAAAATATCTTGTGGCTACTAAAATCTATTGCTACACATATGTAGACACAAAAATAAATGTGTCTGCTACTAATTGTACTCGCAAATAATTCCCCTTATATTCAACAATCAACCGAAATACATCAATATTAATGTAATTAGTATTTTATTATAGTTGATAGTTTATTGGATAAGCAAGGATAATCCTATATAATCTCTTAACATAAATTGCATCATTGTTCGAGTCACAATTAACAAAACTCAAGTACAGTTTCCACTAATATACAATTCCAAGACTAGTGCTATGACTTGTTCATATAATAGTTATTTGATAAAAGATCATTTCAAATGCTTTTGGCTACCTACACTATTGGCTTGACTTCTTAATTTTACCACTGGCTACCTGGAAAAAAATACTTGTAGGCATATGGCTGTTTTGTAAACATTTAAACTTTGAGGCCTGAAAAAATAGAGATGGATGAACAGTGAGCATTAGAATCTAGGATAAAAAATAGCTGTTTTTATTTGCACCTTTTGACGTCGAATTTGACATAAAACAAAGAAAACTCATCGTCAGTCAAACACACATAAATTGAAGTTATCAAAATCTTTATTTCTGGAAAAATTAGTTGAGTAGGTTTTTTTTCAATTGGTTTTAAAAATCTGTAACGATAATTGAAGATTTCACTACATTATCAATCTAACCAAAAATGTCTTGATATTTGAGAGTGAAAATCTCGAAATAAAGACATAATTGTTTTGATACAAAATCTCCTATAGTTAAAACATAAGTTGTTCTTCCATATGACCAAAGTAACTAAGGACTTTCTGCATCCTCCGCTTCATAAATTGGTGCACGAATGGGACATAATTTACAATTCTGCTGACTGCGCGTGTTTGGTTTCGAAGTCGGCGTCACGAGTTATAACTGGCTACACTTAAAAGGGGAATCAAGCCAAGGACAATAGTTAAATCACTAAAACAAGACATTGCACTTTCCTGCACATTATAAGTAATGATAATTCTTACCTTCAGTTCATGAAATGCTACGTTAGTGCTGCAATCAGTAAAATTCCAAACACAATGTCTTTGCTCTGTTGTCTAGCGATAGTGAATTACCCGCGCGCATACAGCCGGCCGATGAACCCCTGCTGTGGCAATTAGCGCGTCTCACATCACAGAAGGCTGCTTATCCTTTGTATATATGTCTTTGAGTTATGGAAAGACGAATGAAAAAATATTGGTTACCTAACGAAAAATGTAATATCCCAATTAAAATAGAAACCCTAGAGTAAAAACTGAATTGCTACAAAATTTATCTGGAAGCTCTGGTTAAACAACATACAAAACAAATACCAAACAACGCAAGTCACAAATGCCAGCGTCTAGATGGATGCTGATCGTGGGAGGATCTGCTGATAGAGCCCCCTTTCATTCACTGCCAGCTTTTTTCTCTTAACAGAGTTCCAATCAAAGAGGAAGAAACCTGACCCCTACACAACAGAGGACACGGAGGAGGAGGGCTTCTTCGAATTTCTATCCACGGTTTGTTGCATCCTACCAGTGTTCTGATGTATAAACCAAGGGTTGACTCCTTGACATCACCAGGGTTTGTTGCATACTACCAATGTCTGAATGTATAAACTAGGGCCATGGGTGGCCCAGTCGTCTAAGGCGCCTCGATTCGCAGTGCAGAGTTGCGTCCCTTGAGCAGGCCAGAAACCTATGATTGTTGGTTCGAAGCCCGGTTCGCCCTGATTATGTTTCTAGGTTTGTCAGCACCATACCCGTGCTCGTGGGTTTACTGAAGTGGTAAACGTCTGAGACCTGCATCACTTCGGGCTTTCCTCCCACATTAAGCTGACACGCTGCGATATAACTGGTATACTGTTTAATGCGGCGTAAAACCCAATTCACTCCATCACTCACTCAGATGTATAAACCAAGGGTTGACTCTTTGACATCACCAGCATTGTTGTTGCTGCATATATTCTGTGTAACAAAACAATGCAATGTGACACAGTGTTGACAGTACCAGGCACATTTCTCTGCATATTGTCTCAAACAAAACGAAAATGCTTAACTTAGTTGTGCTGTATGCAAGTATTTAGACCCTTTTTTTTAATGTATAAATTCCCTTGTCAGATGAAATACTCTGTACATTGCTACTTCATGTGTCTGTATTGTGAGGTTTCCAGAAGTTCCGGTCGGAGGGAAGGAGCAGCATTGATGACTACATCCTCACCGAAGATGATGTAAGTTGTATCCAGAGGAATCTGAGGCTAACGAGGACTTGGGTTTGAGAGACATTTGTGGAATATGTCGTGGTTAATCTCAGTCATTGGTACTTTGCCATCCATCATTCAATAACTATAAGAAGTCAATTCATTTTTGAACTTTTATGACCTAATGACACTATTGAAAATAAATGGTCCAGAAAAGTTTGTTAAAATTTGATAAATCTTTTCAATAGGTAGAACCTTGCTCTTACGTTTTGCAGCAATAGAAACGAACAGTTTTCATCCACTAGTCCTCACAATGGTAACGAAGCAAAACCCTTAAAAAGGGCAAATTTCATAATGACATGAATGAAGAAGAATTGAAGATGTTGAAGTCCTGGAAAGATTGTCTGAAACAACTGAATGCCTAAAAGCAATGGATCTAATTTGATGGACAACATCAGTAAATGCTTCGATGAACATTTTTCCTGTGTATCAGAGATTTATCTAGGATTCAAAACTAAGTGCCCATGGCAGCCAAATTGGGAAGAAATTGTTGTTTTGTTCAAGATTTGGATGTGTTTTATAAGTTCTTACTTTGTTAGATTCAGAACTAATTTATCATTGTATTTTGAGAATGCATTCAATTCAATAATATAATTATAACTAAAAACTTCTTATGTATTTGCCCTGTTATCAATGAAATACAAGATATCTCTACAAGCCATAAAATTAGTTGAATTGGGAAATTTTAATTCTGCTTAGGGAATTATTTTCATATTTGTGTCAGACGAGAGATTGGCCTCTGAACAGGTCTGGATAAATCCCTGTGTGTCCAATATTTGATTTGTTTTGTGACAGAAGTGTGTCAAATTCATTTCAGTGTACATTATTAGACCTTCGCTTCTTCTTTTTTCTTACATCAGGTTCTAGTTTTCTTGATTCATTGATGACAGATTTACTGTTTTCCTGCCCCTGAGAGCGGTTTACTTGGGGTGAGATGGGTGATGTGCTTAATATGTGCATAGCATGTGCTGTGCGTATTCAACATGTTGACATATATATTGTCATACAGTATTCAGGAAATCTTTGACTTTCAAATTCTATTTCATACCAGTTGAAGAAATTCCAGTCCTATGATGAATGGCAGAAAGCGAGAGACCCTAGCAAGCCCCCCAACAGGTGTAAGAGGGTAGGTGGTGGTTTGAGATATTAATTATCGGATACCGTAAGTTCAGAAATCATTTTAAGCAGAGCTAAATTCTAAATGAACACAGAAATTGTTGTTCTGATTAACATTGCTTCAACTTAATATTCAATTACGCCAAAATCAAATTGCACATTTTGCAAATTTGGAATTGAGAAAACAATATGATTATGAGGAAAAGGATTTACACACAGATAATATTCCTTGAGATTTTCGACCGCCTCTTTTGGTAGAGTGTCTGCCCGGAGAGCAGAAGGTTGGGGGTTTGATCCCGTCTGTGTCATACCAAAAGATGCTAAAAGATGGTACTTGTTGTTACCCTGCCTGGGGCTCGCGATTAAAGGGCTAAAGCAAGGACTGGTCGGCTTCAATGCTTGCTGAAAAAGGCGACCATGCTTGTTGTAAGAGGCGACTAACGGGATCTAGTGGTCAGGCTCACTGACTTGGTTGATGCATGTCATCGATCCCAATTGCGTGGATTGATTCTCATGATATTAATCACTGGATTGTCTTGTCCAGACACGATTATTTACAGACCGCCGTCATATTGCTGCAATATTGCTGAGTGAGACGTTAAACAACAAACCAACCAAGCAACTGGTCGGCTTGTGGATAGTCATGCTAAGATTGTGACATGGTATTTCAGAACACCCAAACTGTTAAATGTTTCTAGATGAAAATTGCTATACAGATCAGTCTTGTGATGAACTGGCACCTTTTGATTTGGCGTTTTTAGAACGAGTGAACAGCCTTTTTTATCCCCCCCGACATATAATGACGGGGGGATATAGCCATCAGTATGTCCGTCTGTAATCATTGTTTGTCCGGAGCATATTTCCTAAACTGTACAACCTAGCTTCACAAAACTTGATACACTTACCAATCAGGCTCAGTAGTAGTGCCTTTTGCTATTTAGAGATGTTTAGAATTTTTTATTTTTGTCGTTTCCATGGAAATATGATGAAATTAGGAAATTTGAGGGTAGTGCTCTTGTCCGGAGCATATTTCCTAAACCGTACAACCTAGCTTCCCAAAACTTGGTACTCTTAACAATCAGGCTCAGTAGAAGTGCCTTTTGCTATTTAGAGATTTTTAGAATTTGTTATTTTTGTCGTTTCCATGGAAATATGATGAACTTAGGAAATTTGAGGGTAGTGCTCTTGTCCGGACCATATCTCCCGAACCATACAACTTAGCTTCTCAAAAGTTTTTACGCCTATCAAGCAGGTTATGTAGTGGTGCCTTTGCTATTAACAGATTTTTTCCCTTTTATTCTTTTTTTAATTTAAATTGAAAATTGATGAACTTAGGGTAATGTCCTCAGTAGTGCAGTTTGTTATTTATAGATTTATATCTTTTTGATTTGTAGCCCCTGACATTTGAGATCATCAGAAAGTGAGCTACATGAATCAATATTTAATAACCTTCAGTATATTTCTGGTTTTGGCATCAAGGAAAAAGATTTCCTTACCAATCTAAATATATTTGAAGGTACACACAGTTTACCGACATGCCACGTCGGGGGGGTATGTCATCTTCAGATGACTCTTGTTTTATTTCTCTCAACTGAAGGTATCCAATGGCAATGAGCCCAAAGTGGGTTATTAGTAGCCAAATTCCATTTCAAAATAGTAACAGATGAGGGTGATATGTCATCTCCCGATGACTTCTGTTATTATTTCAGCCATTGTTAAAGTTTGCTATATTTCTTTGTTTTTCATGCAGCGAGCTGTCCAGAAATCCAGGAGACGTCAGAAGGAGGAGCAGAAGCAAATGAACAAGAAGCAGAGGAAGACGGAACAGAAGCGGAAGGAGAAAGTATGTTGTGTGCCCGAACACTATTGAGCAGAACACGACTGGGCTACCAATAAACAGTAGGCAGCTTGTGAAAGTCCTTGGGATGAGGGGAGCACGGGTGGCCCAGTCGAGTAAGGTGCCATGATTCTCTGTGCAGAGTTGCTTCCCTTGGGCGTGTCGGAAACCTATGATTGTGGATTCGAATCCCGGTTCGCCCAGATTATGTTTCTGGGTTTGTCAGCACCATACCCGTGCTCGTGGGTTTCACCAAAGTGGTAAACGTCTGAGACCTGCATCACTTCGGGCTTTCCTCCCACATTAAGCTGACACGCCGTGATATAACTGGAATACTTTTAAAAGTGGCGTTAAACCCAATTTACTCACTCACTCACTCCTTGGGATGAGTGAGTTGGTGTATAGCCAAGCAGTTTAACATGTTTAAGGGACGACGCTTCTCAGCGTATGTCGTATGTCTTACAGTACTGTTATACAGACTGAGAGTAACCATGTAAATATGATTATTACACATTGGACGTTTTTCCTAAGCTTGTGACAACTTTTGTTGCAATTTTTCATTATTTGTCCATAATGGTTTGATGTTGGAAAGTCTTTTTGAAAGGTAGGGAATATTGTTCTATGCCACAGAAAGCAATATTCTAGCTGTCGTGGACCGTGTGTTCTGTGCCAGATAAACTAGTGATTGACTGCATGAGCAACAATGCATGCTGGTTCACACGTTACTACTTGATCCCTGTTCAGGGTTTGCAAAGGTCCTGGAAAATCTGGAATTTTGACTGTCGTCTTAAAAAAAAGTTTGATTTTACTAAGGGGTCTTGAAAATGGCACAAGGTTCTTTAATTATGTTAACTAAAGCCGTACACTGTAGAAATGCATTTAATTAAATATATACTAAGTTCTGTTTCACAGGGAAAATTTACTCATGGAGACTTTTACAAGTACAACATCCAAAAACAGATGTAAACCGTAATTTGATTGGTCAACGCTTGTGTATTCCAGGGAATACCATTTCTGCAGCCAATCAAATTTATGCTTTGTCTGACTGCAGCTATTTTATATTGCATTCATTGGCTGAAGTGTCAGAATACCTGGTTGTAATTAAGTTTATGTTATGCATATTTTACACAAAAGATAAACTCTTATTGATGAATGTTGATATTTGATGTAAAAAACACAAGGGTGAGATTCTATTTATTGTCAAATCATTCTTCCAACTTTCTCACTCTTTAAACAATAATAACCAGTGTCTTGAGTGTAAAAAGCACAGCTAACCTTGATTTGATAGGCATTTAGAAGTTGGAGTACTAAGTAAGGATAAGATAAATGGATGAATAACTTCTTTATTACAATTAGGAGTGACGTTTCAGTGTAGGTTCTGACATTGTAATTTGCCTTAGTGGCAGTGTATGTACAACCAAGTTTGCCTCTTTCCTTTTGTAGGAACTTCAGGCAATCCGAGACCAGCTTCTGAGGACTCTAGATGAGAAAAAGGAAAAAAAGAAGAAAAGACAAGATTCAGAGACCCCACACCACAAACCCAGCAGTGAACCAGTCCACTTAATGTCCAGGTGATTGGCACAACTTCCACCTCCATGATAAAAGCCTATCATTTTAACATGAAAGAATTTGCAAGATCATATTGTGACAATTTGAACAATACTGGCTTGTTTACTTGTGTGAGATAAAGTCAAAATAAAGAATAAATAAACTTGTATCAAGAGTAGCAAAGTACTGTAGAAAAGTATCAGTATGATCAATAGATTAGTATGCTTTGACCTTATTCTGTCTCAGGCTTATTTTCTTATCTCTACTTATTCCTGAGATGGGGCGGTCGGGTAGCCTAGTGGTTAAAGCGTTCGCTCGTCACACCGAAGACCCGGGCTCGATTCCCAACATGGGTACAATGTGTGAAGCCCATTTCTGGTGTCCCCCGCCTTGATATTGCTGGAATATTGCTAAAAGCGGTGTAAAACCATACTCACTCACTCACTATTCCTGCGATGTAGTGGAAACTTATAGCGCAGTGTTCCCAATGAACAGAACACATCTCACCCAAACTCACGGCCTCCAACCCCAATGCAACTTACCAACTCCAATTGGTCTGATAGCTAACTCCCACTGGTCTGATAGCTAACTCCCACTGGCCTGATAGCTAACTCCCACTGGTCTGATTGCTAACTCCAACTGGTCTGATAGCTCACTCCCACTGGTCTGATAGCTAACTCCCACTGGTCTGATGGCTCACTCCTACTGGTCTGATGGCTGACACCCTCTGGTCTAATAGTTCACTCCTACTGGTCTGATGGCTCACTCCTACTGGTCTGATGGCTGACACCCTCTTGTCTGATAGTTCACTCCCACTGGTCTGATGGCTAACTCCCACTGGTCTGATAGCTAACTCCCACTGGTCTGATGGCTGACACCCTCTGGTCTGATAGCTCACTCCCACTGGTCTGATGGCTAACTCCCACTGGTCTGATAGCTCACTCCCACTGGTCTGATGGCTCACTCCCTCTGGTCTGATGGCTAACTCCCACTGGTCTGATAGCTAACTCCCACTGGTCTGATAGCTCACTCCCACTGGTTTGATGGCTCACTCCTACTGGTCTGATGGCTGACTCCCTCTGGTCTGATTGCTAACTCCCACTGGTCTGATAGCTCACTCCCACTGGTCTGATAGCTAACTCCCACTGGTCTGATAGCTAACTCCCACTGGTATGATGGCTAACTCCCACTGGTCTGATAGCTAACTCCCACTGGTCTGATAGCTCACTCCCACTGGTTTGATGGCTCACTCCTACTGGTCTGATGGCTGACTCCCTCTGGTCTGATTGCTAACTCCCACTTGTCTGATAGCTCACTCCCACTGGTCTGATAGCTAACTCCCACTGGTCTGATGGCTAACTCCCTCTTGTCTGATAGCTTACTCCAAATGGTCTGATAGTTCACTCCCACTGGTCTGATGGCTCACTCCCTCTGGTCTGATGGCTAACTCCCACTGGTCTGATAGCTAACTCCCACTGGTCTGATAGCTCACTCCCACTGGTTTGATGGCTAACTCCCACTGGTCTGATAGCTCACTCCCTCTGGTCTGATGGCTCACTCCCTCTGGTCTGATAGCTCACTCCCACTGGTCTGATGGCTAACTCCCACTGGTCTGATAGCTAACTCCCACTGGTCTGATAGCTCACTCCCACTGGTTTGATGGCTCACTCCTACTGGTCTGATGGCTGACTCCCTCTGGTCTGATAGCTCACTCCCACTGGTCTGATGGCTAACTCCCACTGGTCTGATAGCTCACTCCCTCTGGTCTGATTGCTAACTCCAACTGGTCTGATAGCTCACTCCCACTGGTCTGATAGCTAACTCCCACTGGTCTGATGGCTCACTCCTACTGGTCTGATGGCTGACACCCTCTGGTCTAATAGTTCACTCCTACTGGTCTGATGGCTCACTCCTACTGGTCTGATGGCTGACACCCTCTTGTCTGATAGTTCACTCCCACTGGTCTGATGGCTAACTCCCACTGGTCTGATAGCTCACTCCCACTGGTCTGATGGCTGACACCCTCTGGTCTGATAGCTCACTCCCACTGGTCTGATGGCTAACTCCCACTGGTCTGATAGCTCACTCCCACTGGTCTGATGGCTCACTCCCTCTGGTCTGATGGCTAACTCCCACTGGTCTGATAGCTAACTCCCACTGGTCTGATAGCTCACTCCCACTGGTTTGATGGCTCACTCCTACTGGTCTGATGGCTGACTCCCTCTGGTCTGATTGCTAACTCCCACTGGTCTGATAGCTCACTCCCACTGGTCTGATAGCTAACTCCCACTGGTCTGATGGCTAACTCCCTCTGGTCTGATAGCTTACTCCCTCTGGTCTGATAGTTCACTCCCACTGGTCTGATGGCTCACTCCCTCTGGTCTGATAGCTAACTCCCACTGGTCTGATGGCTAACTCCCACTGGTCTGATAGCTCACTCCCTCTGGTCTGATTGCTAACTCCCACTGGTCTGATAGCTCACTCCCTCTGGTCTGATAGCTAACTCCCACTGGTCGGATAGTTCACTCCCACTGGTCTGATAGCTAACTCCCACTGGTCTGATAGCTCACTCCCTCTGGTCTGATAGCTCACTCCCTCTGGTCTGATAGCTAACTCCCACTGGTCTGATAGCTAACTCCCACTGGTCTGATAGCTCACTCCCTCTGGTCTGATAGCTAACTCCCACTGGTCTGATAGCTCACTCCCTCTGGTCTGATGGCTAACTCCCACTGGTCTGATAGCTCACTCCCTCTGGTCTGATGGCTAACTCCCTCTGGTCTGATGGCTAACTCCCACTGGTCTGATAGCTCATTCCCTCTGGTCTGATAGCTCACTCCCATTGGTCTGATAGCTCACTCCTACTGGTCTGATAGTTCACTCCCACTGGTCTGATAGCTGACTCCCACTGGTCTGATAGCTAACTCCCACTGGTCTGATAGCTAACTCCCACTTGTCTGATAGCTAACTCCCATTGGTCTGATAGTTCACTCCCACTGGTCTGATAGCTAACTCCCACTGGTCTGATAGCTAACTCCCACTTGTCTGATGGCTAACTCCCACTGGTCTGATAGCTAACTCCCACTGGTCTGATAGCTAACTCCCACTGGTTAGGACAGAGTACAACATGATCAGTGGGGTCTAGGGTGGGGATCCAGGGGATCCCGCGCCTACTGTTGAAGAGGAGCTCTTGAACGACTGGGACCTTCAAGTACAGCAATCTACCGTAGGTGGAAGACTGGCGAGATACTGGACAAACTGTGGACATTCTGGTGTTTTGGGAATAAGAAGGGATAATCATATTAGCATGAGTCAGGATAAGTATAAATGACATTTTTATGATACAAAAATCCTTTTGTGTTTGTTCACACCATGTGATTGTGCTGCGTTTTGTCCTCAGAGCCACAAAGAGTCCAGAAAGACTTGAAATTGAGCGGCAACTGACAGAAGCACAGAGAAAGGAGCACGAATTGCAAGAAAACTTGCGGCGTCTCGAAGCTCAGGAACATAAGCAAGAGAAGAAACTACGCAAATTGGAAAAGAAGAAAGCGGTCAGTTTGCATATTGCCCCATTAGTCTCCTCGTGTGAACAGAGATGTCTGCCATTGTGATACTTTGTACTTACTATTTTCCTTCTACAGAAAAAACAACAGAACACAACACAAAGTGCTCCATCGCTGCCATCAGAACAGAGAAACTTTCCTCACCAGACTTTCAACAACACAGATTTCATGGCAAGCAAGTACGACCAGAAAAATCTAACCAGCTCATTTGATCACAAGCGTATGTCGAAGGAGGAGCGGGACAAAGGCCTGGCAGACTTGATGGACCAAGTAAGGAGGAAGCAGAGAAGCTCTGAGGATGGAGGCAGTGATGTCACGGGGAAAATGTCCGATGCTGCTGATGCTGTTTATGCAGGCCAGGAGAGGGTAGGGTTCAGTCAGCCTTTTCATCATGATCATCGGCTTGATGTCCGTGTCTGTCCTAGCAGAATAGGTTCCGAGTACCTCATGCTTGACACCTTGTTAACAATACCTGGCAGAATAGGTTACCAGTACCTCATGCTTGACACCTTGTTAACAATACCTGGCAGAATAGGTTCCCAGTACCTCATGCTTGACTCCTTGTTAACAATACCTGGCAGAATAGGGTCACATTACCTCATGCTTGACTCCTTTGTGGCTTGACTCCTTGCTGACAATACCTGGCAGAATAGGTTCCCAGTACCTCATGCTTGACTCCTTGTTGACAATACCTGGCAGAATAGGTTCCCAGTACCTCATGCTTGACTCCTTGTTGACAATACCTGGCAGAATAGGTTCCCAGTACCTCATGCTTGACACCTTGTTGACAATACCTGGCAGAATAGGTTCCCAGTACCTCATGCTTGACTCCTTGTTGACAATACCTGGCAGAATAGGTTCCCAGTACCTCATGCTTGACTCCTTGTTGACAATACCTGGCAGAATAGGTTCCCAGTACCTCATGCTTGACTCCTTGTTGACAATACCTGGCAGAATAGGTTCCCAGTACCTCATGCTTGACACCTTGCTGACAATACCTGGCAGAATAGGTTCCCAGTACCTCATGCTTGACTTCTAGTTGATAAAACCTGGCAGAATAGGTTCCCACTACCTCATGCTTGACTCCTTCATAATACCTCATAGTCATGTTGCTACTGGTTGATGTTATCTTGTAAGTTGCTTTAGGAGAACTGTCAATATGTAATGGAAACATTCCATAGTTTTATGATGAACTCAAATTTTCCAGAACATATGCTCCTACTGAAATTATCATAATTCTTTTCCAGAAAACTTCTGTTACTGCGAGACAGAATGATACACCAACATCCGCCAGTACATGCACCACACCAACTTCTGGGATCATGGCTGCAACCTCGCTGCTCGACCAGCATCTGGAGGCCTACCACGAGCTGATGAAGCTGCAGCCGAGACGGCACACGGAGCAGCAACTCCGCGAGGAGAGACTGCGCATCAGGGATGCTCAACTCAGATCACATCAATCGGAGCTTGAGCGACTCCGTAGAAAACCCAGCAATGATGTGAGTAACCATGGTTACTGACAAAGTGTTGTCGACAATGATGCATGTTGGATGCTGGCCATGTGTAATGTAAATTGACTTAGAAAAGACAGGTCACATTTGATAACCATCCATGTGTCAGTATTACAGTGGGTGGTCACATGACCTATCTGGGCACTCACCTGGTGCCAGTTTGCAGAACACTTGACTATGTAATTGTGAGATCACTCAAATCTGTTGATTCTGAAAATAGAATAAAAAAACTCTGAAGGGGCTACCGTATTTTCTTGAGTATAGTGCACACTTTTAAAAAAACAAACACAGCTGTGTAGAAGGGGGTGCGCATTATACACGCAAAAATAAGTTTTGATGGTTTATCTTCTCTCCCCCCCCGCCCCTATGGAAAGACATTACCGTGAGCATGTAACACCGGAAATACCATGTCAACAAATCCATAATGAAGTAAGCAAATTAATCATGTAATTACATTACCTGGACTTATGTTCGTAAGTTATTTCATAAATTTTATTGAAAATTCCTTTTAATATTGTTTTAATTAATTTCGGTGAAATCGTGTGTGAAACTATCAGGAGATCGCACAGCTCACTGTTATTAACAGCAACCACGGTCAGATTACCGCTATTGACGCCTTGAAACGAACTTTAGTTGACAGAGAATGGATACATATATCATAAATGCCATACTTTGACTCGTTAAAAGTCATACTTGTTATAGTTTGACGATTCTATATCCATACGTAGTTCTCGGGATCACGTGAGCGGGAGCCTTGACGGTGACTGGTCAAACTGGTTCCATGTGAAAAATAATAACCGGTAATACCGATCAGCTGCTTCGCTTAGGGTTATAATTATTTTAAATATATCTAGTAAAAGCTGCAACTAAAATAACAAGATGCTGGAATATATTATTCCTGATAAAAAAAATATAGTTTCAGATACAATTTTTGCCGATCCTTGCATTAAAATCCTGTAATGTTATATCATTGGGTGTGTCTTGACCGAATCACCGGTAGATTCCAAGAAAACGTGTGTACAGCTGATTGCTGTTTCCAGCTTAGTTTACAAGAAAATACACAAGGTTATTTTAATCCCTGGATGTAAAACCATGCCTAGCAGAACAAAAAATACAATTTAAACGGTAAATCAACATGTCTGGTGATTTTTTTATCTCTAATTTCAAATTTGTACTGACTAAGTTTGTCATCACCCATTCGTTTACCGGAATTCGCTGAAGGGGTATGGTGTAATTTTTTTCTACACATAATATTCGATTATTTTTTTCTCCAAAATACTGACTCCGCCAAAGGGGGGTGCACACTATACTCAAGAAAATACGGTATTTGATTTTACTTCCAGAATCAACAGTCGAGTGATTTCTCTTATTTCAACCATGGGGGGTTGATCAATGTACCACTCAAAGCAAGTTAAAGAACATCACATTTGGAAGGGGGGTGTATTGCAATACCCACCAACTATGACCGATTAACTATTATCCTATTTTCATATAAAAAATCAGGTGCTCTTTAACTTTAACTAGTATGTAATTTCTCAATAATTTTGAATCATCACTTGCAGTTGTGTCACTTTTACTTGTTTAGAAGGCAGGTTCAGAATGGTCAGTGTATCAACTGCAAGAACAAAAGCATGATGTCATCGTATTGGTTTCATGATGGAAATTGTCCAATTTTACATTTTTAAGTCCACCAAATCTGTCAATATTGATCAGGTCAGAGGTCACATAATAATAGCTCGTCCTTGACTGGTTTCCAGATGAAAACTTGAACATGTCTTAATTGACTTAAACGAATATGATTCGTAGACAAATCATCCGTAATGCAGGTCAGATTCAATAATAGGGTTAGTCAGTCAGTACTGGCAAGATGTAAGGCTGCAGACCGCCTCCGTGGTCTAGTGGTAGAGCTTCCGCCCGGAGAGCGGAAGGTCCGAGTTCGATCCCCGACCGCGTCATACCAAAAGACGTAAAAAGATGGTACTTGTTGTTACCCTGTCTGGCGCTTGGCATTAAGGGGCTGAAACAAGAACTGGTCGGCTCGGAGTCAGTATACTGTATCTGAGTGGGATATTCATGTTAAACTGCGGCATGGTATCTCATTGAGCTAGCACTATAAATCGGCATCAGTCCAGACTAGTACAAGCAGCCACACAAACACACACACGTACATGCACGTCGCTATATAAGTGCAATAATCTTGGACGAGACATTAAACCCCATTTCACCTCACCTATAAGGCTGCATGCATTCCACATTATATCAACAAATGTGTGATAGTGAACTTAGATCAAATTCATCTCTATGTCAGACTGCTGTTCTAGGGTGTATTTCCGCCTGTTGTTCAGTTATCCCAAGATGACCTGTACATGAAGCGAGACGAACTGCTGCGGAAGCAAAGAGAAAAAGAACGTCTGAGAAACGAAGAAGAGGCATTTGAACTGAAGAAAGAGGTGTAAGTATTTGTAACTCGTTGTGAGCTGTACCTGTGAAGATGTGGGTTAGAATAGGTCTTCAGTGACCCATGCTTGCCATAAAAGGCAACTAACGGGATCGGGTGGTCAGACTCGCTGACTTGGTTGATGCACGTCATCGTATGTCATGCAATTGCGTAGATGAATGCTCATGATGCCAATCACTGGATTGTCTGGTCCAGACAATCATTGTGTTCTGATCATGGTCGAAGATGCATCCGGATTATGATTCTTGGTTTATCAGCACCAGACCCGTGTTCGTGGGTTTTACTGTAGTGTAAATACACTGTAAATGTCTGAGACCTGCGTCATTTCAGGGTTTCCTCCAACATTAAACTGATGCATGGTCATATAACTGGAGTACTGTTCTAGGTCAAGTCTTTGAAAGGCCTTTAGAAGTGATACCCATGAGGAAGAGAATTTATGGAAGTCAAATTCTTTATCATGAGGAACACAACGTTTTGGAGTATATACTTACTCCTTTATCAGGTGAATGAATGAGAGAGGGCAGAGAGCATATATATATATATGTGTGTACTCTTAAGAACAACAAAAGTAATAAGAAAACAAAAGGTGGAAACTTAACAAGGAAAGCAAACAGATAATTGGCCCTGATCAGCAATGGACAATGGATGCAAACACTTTAAAAGTGGCGTCAAAGTCTGAAAGTCAAGTGAGCTACATCTTCAACATCACCTTAGCCTGATGTGGATCTAGTAAGTTTGTTGTTTAACACTGCACTCAGCAATATTCCAGCTATATGATGGCGGTCTGTAAATAATCAAGTCTGGACCAGACATTCCAGTGATTGACATCATGAGCGTTGATCCACGCAATTGGGATACGATGACATGCATCAACCAAGTCAGCGAGCCTGACCACCGGATCTCGTTAGTCGCCTCTTACAACAAGCATAGTCACCTTTTACAGCAAGTATGGGTTGCTAAAGACCTATTCTACCCTGGATCTTCACGGGTCTGATGTGGATCTAGTTTGATGATGTACTTACATACCTTCCCCTGTCTGTCAACTCTTGAATGCATGTTATGTAATGCCATAACATAGGTGAAATATTGCTTACTGTAACCAGAGCTCCAGATAAGCTTTTGGTATTGTGGGTATTTTACCAATTCATTTTAAAATCATTGGGTATCAGTAATTCTATCTGGGTATTCAAATTTCTTTTACCCACTAGTTTTTACACATGTGGGTATTTAAGTTAAATATTTAAAAACACTATTCATCTAGGCCCTGCAAACTGGTGTCGTGTGGGTTCGAGAGCTTTATAGGACTCAAAAATACCACGATACTTCCACAAGAAAGTGTGATGGCAAATGATCATGATGTAACTGTCATCGTGGAGTTTGGCAAGGTTGACAGAATGCCCGTTTATAATTTCAAAGAAGTTGCTGATTTGCTAATCAAATACGCAGGGTTACTTCACAATATTTTGATGATACGCACAAGTTTTATTTTACTGCGTATTTCTGCATTTCTGATGCGTATTTTACGCAGATATGCAGCTTATCAGGAGCTCTGCTGTAACATAAGCTCGCGAATGATGCATGGAACAGAGAGTGTAGTGTTGCTGTGTTCTTGTGTTAGTGAGAGGCAGCGCAGCGCCCCCTCAGCCCCGGTCAGCAGGAAGTACTACGAGAGCATATCCTACCATGAGAAGCAACATAGCAAGATGGAGCCTCACACACCACACAGACAGACACCCAGGCGGACATCGAGAACACCCCCTCTCATCACGACTTTTGACAACCCCATCAAGAGAGGTGACTGCCATAGTTCAGGCCATTGTAGGGCTATGTCGTCTTCTGTTCTATTATCCAAAAGATGATAGTGGGTTTAAATCCTGGTCCGATAATATTACTAGCTTTGTCAGCAGCATACCCATGCTTGTGGATTTCACCAAAGGGGTAAACATCTGAGACCTGCATCACTTTGGGCTTTCCTCCCACATCAAACTGACACATTGTGACATGACTAGAATACTGTTCAAAGCGGTGTTGACCAAACGCATACAGTCCAATACTTAGCATGCTGAATATGCAACTACCTTTGTTAACATCCATACAGGAGAGACTGCCTCCGTGGTCAAGTGGTAGAGCATCAGCCCCTAGAGAGGAAGGTCCTGGGTTCGGTCCCCAGCCGCGTCATACCAAAAGACGTTGAAAAGATGGTACTTTTTGTTACCCTGTCTGGCGCTTGGCATTAAGGGGCTAAAACAAGGACTGAGTCAGTATACTGTGTCTTGGTGGGGTATTCGTGTTAGACTGCGACATGGTATCTCTAGGCTGGCACTATAAATCGGCATCAGTCTGCACTAGTACAAGCAGCCAGACACACGTGCATGCACGTCGCTATATAAGTGCAATAATCTTGGACGCGATGTTAAACACAATTTCACCTCGCCTCCATGCAGGAGTCAAGGGTAGCCCAGTTGTCTATTGTCTTAACTGTTATTTATAGCAACATATCCCTTGTCTGGTTGGCTTCCTCCACAATAAACTGTTATTGATGTTTTTAGAAATTCCCAACCGGCAGAGTACGTGGAGTCGTGTGGTGACCAGTGAGACGCCATGGGGAGAAAGGACTCGGAAGCAGATTGAGCTGAAGACAATGCTGCCGAGCAACATGGACGAAGAGGAGGAGATGCTGCAACAGGCGCTGTCCCTCAGCATGCAAACGGCCGAACTGGACATGCAGCAGAGAAAGTAGGTGTCAAGTTTGTGAAGTTCAGATAGATCAGGTGCTGAAACCTACCAACTAACAATATCATGTCATGATAACCAGAAATAAACATCACCTTAAAATAGTGAAACCCAGAAACATTCAAAACTTTAAGTACCCGGACACATAAAAATACCATTAGTAACTTTGCTGGTACCAAGAAGCCCCTTGAAGATTCAGCCTACCTTAGAATAGGTTCCCAGCAACCTATGTTGGTTGTAAGAAGTGACCACATGAATCAGGTGGTCACGCTCGGTGATTGGGTTGATTGAGTTTCACTGTACCCTGATGGCATGGATTGTTGCTGATAATGTCAGTCACTGGATTGTCTGGACTCAAGCATTTATTGGCTGCCATCATATTGCTGAGTGCAGTGTTAAACAAACTATCACCCAGAAACAAAAGCACTAAGTGTGACAGCAAGGAACATGACCTTGACACCAATCCTGGAAGGACCATGTCCTGTAGCTGTGGTAGAGTTATTCCAACAGTAACATATACAACATGTTGTAGGTGGCAGGAGCAGCTGGAACAAGCAGAAGTTGACCGGCAGATTATGGCAGCAGCCAACAGGACAACACCCAATCAGCAGACCGGCACCAGGTGGGGCAGAAACACTCGTGGGCATTCCTGGGCAGTAAAGCATGTAGACTCCCCCCTACTTGTCTTAGACAACTCGATTTGATTGAGGATATTGTAATGGCTGTTATTTCATGATGGTGCAGAACATTCCAACAATAAGACCACAGGGACACCATGTATGGGCTTCACACATGTACCCACGAGGGGGAACTGTAACCACTAGGCTACCCAAACACTTATTAACTATGAGTGAAGTGACTTGACAAATTAGGAGCAGTTTACCTGATCACATGCTTCCGGGGCGCATGCACGACTCAGAGGTGTGTTTGAGTGAGCTGTTTCTCTGTTCTCTGAGAACACTGTTCAGGAAGTTTCCACTACCTTTTCAGAAATGAGAGGAGATAAGCAATAAGTATGAGTCAGGAAAAGCATAAATGATATTTTTACTTTAATAAATACATTTTTGTACTTTATTTGTCATTCAGAATATTGGGAAATACTGAAGAGGACTTTCTTGAGTCTTGCCATGTGGAAAGCATCCATTCTAGCTAGAGTGTCTGGTCTGTTTCAGAAACCGGAGCTCCCACCAGGTGGAGCCAACTGTTTGTTCCCCGATAGCGAAGTACCCTCTCTCCGACAAGTTCTTAGTGTATCCGGGACCCTCTGTCAATCAGTCAGCCAGCAGCTTGGCAGAATTTGAAGCCCGACCGTCATGGTCTCTACCTCCAAAGCCCAAATCTGAAACAAGAAAAGTGTGTCGGCCAAAACCAGCAAGCAGGGACACCTGGTCTCTCTGCCCCGGCAGACCCTCGGATGACGACTGGAGCTGCTCCAAGTCAGCTAAAATGGAAGGTGTTGAATCTGAACTTGAGGAATATGATAACGCAGTGGAAGAAGGACACTTTCAGTTAAAAAGCCTTGTTAAGAATGGCCATGCATGTGAACCGACTTCTTTGAGTTACGAAACGTCATGCATGCAGAACAACCCTTGGACAAATACTCAGCATCATGGTGTGAACAGAAATGTGAATTCCAGTCACAAAGCTGGCCATGAGAAAAAGTCACTTGGCCAAGTTATGAACAAGCCTTTGCTTAACACTAATGACAACTCAAATAATTTCAACAGCAACACCCAAAAACATCTGAAAGCAAGAGACTCGTCAAGCCACCAGGAAACCACTGATGACTGGGATGCTGAGTGTCGATGGAAGACAGAGGGCCCGTCGTATCCACTACGCAAGTACAAGCCCAAGCCTGATTCAGGGAAGTCTTTGTCAGGTAAAAGAGTTAATGAGAATCTCTTGCCTCCCAAGCCCCTCTCTCTGATGCTAGGAAACCGTGTTCCTTGTAGTGCTGAAATTCAAGTGCAAACAGATCAACAGACTCCCAAAACCATTCCTGGATTCCTGGGGAACCCTTTGCCGTGTACAGCTGAAGTTACTGTGCAAACAGAAGATCAACAGACTCCAGTAACGATCCCTGCCTTTCTAAGAAATCCTCTGCCTTGTACTGCTGAAGTTCCTGTGCAGACTGATGGTCAACTGCAAACAGAAGCGGTTGGTGTTCACAGTATTACGATTGAGGCCGAGACAAACACAGAACCGCTTGTAGAGCCTGACCTGGTTCCAGAGAGACATGACTGTTTCACACAGACCAAAGTCTCCTCGGGTTTTGTAGGAGGGGTTTGGGACTCTGCATCCAACAATGCTGACAAGATTCCTGTTCCTAGGCCACAGACAAATTCTTTGCCTGATCAAGAGGTGTTGAAAAAAATCCCTCCAAATGGATTTTCCCACTCCCACGTGAGTAATTTCAGAGGTCAGACAAGTAACAGGGTGCCTCAGATGGCACCAGAGGATATGGGAAAACAGCCTCAGAGACAGAAGCCCGAGGACTGGGATGACAATCTGCTTGTTTCATCCTTTGCAGAAGTAAGTGTTAAGAATCATGCTGCAAAAAGAACAGAAAATAGTATCACTGTCAACACAAATCATGAAAACACCATGATTCCAAGACTGCCTGTTATAACTCCTGTGTTGAATGATAGCCCGCAGCAGAACCAGGTGACTGAAAGAATGATGACGGATGATCAGAAGCTGAGCGATCATCACTACAATGTCCAGCAAGCAGAACAAACCACTCAGCCATCAGGAAGAAATGTCAGTGGATGTGTAACTTCAGAACAATCCAGTCTACCTGGTGGCCTTCCTATCGGACTTCCTCAACATCTGATCCAGGCATATCTACAGTTTGTGACACAAAATGAAACTCAACCAATTCATCAACAAGCCTCCCCACATCCAGGTCCAGAGAAGTGTGTGCAAGATGTTGCCTCTCACAAAGCTTCCAGTGAGATGACATCCAATCCTCCGTGTAGTGCAACATCTGCAACATATGCTCTGCCAGGCAGCCCTGGCTTCATGTCTCCGATGTGGTCCCACCTGTATCCATGGATGGGCCCACTTATGGCTAACCCTGTTATGTCGCATCCAATGATGCCCTTCTGTCCTCCTCCGGTTTTTGCCTACTCGCTTCAGCAACAGATGAAGCCACAGGAGCCTGATGCTAAAGAAGTCACATCAAGCCAGCGGTCACATCAAGGGATTGCACAAAGAAGCTGTGTCAGTCAAGAGCAAGTACATGGCAGTCCTCATCGATGGAACTCGGGCTTCGGTCAACAGGATCCTGTATCCTTGAACAAATCAAGTAGCCATGAATCAGAGATATGTAAAGGTTCAGAAGGTAGTAGGTTAGATACTGAGGTTGAGAACTGCACAGCCCAGCAGACCTGTTCTGGTTTTGGACAGAAGGAGCCAACAAACAGTGTTTGTGTAGGACAACAGGAGCCGATGAACAAGGGTGGTTTTGGACAGAATGAGCCAATGAACAAGGGTGGTTTTGGACAGAAGGAACCAATGAACAAGGGTGGTTTTGGACAGAAGGAGCCAATGAACAAGGGTGGTTTTGGACAGAAGGAGCCAATGAACAAGGGTGGTTTTGGACAGAAGGAGCCAATGAACAAGGGTGGTTTTGGACAGAAGGAGCCAATGAACAAGGGTGGTTTTGGACAGGAGGGGCCAATGAACAAGGGTGGGTTTGGACAGAATGAGCCAATGAACAAGGGTTCTTTTGGACAGCAGGAGCCAATGAACAAGGGTTCTTTTGGACAGAATGAGCCAATGAACAAGGGACAAGCACAAGGGTTCTGGATGCAACAGAATCAACCCGGTTCTGAAGGCAATATGAACAACAGCAACCTGGTAGACGGTGAAATGGGGGACACCCTGACACAGTCAGATGGACCTTACAGCTCAAGGAACATGAGGGTAAGCCTTGACTTTTCTAATTCACCTGAACAAATAATACAGTCATTGCTTGTTCATCTGTCATGTAAGAACAGAATTTGTATCCATGTTACTTGAGCTACCGCTGCAACCATTGAACCATGTACTCAAGATACTGGTGACATCCCACGGATGTGTCAGCTACATCTCCTTATAAAGCCCTCCTTATAAAGCCTTCAGTACATGTCATCCTCAGAGTGGGACTGTGAATGGCAGTGGGTGACCCATGTATAGAGTTAAGGTCAAGCTCACATTGAAGTTCACACGTGAAGTATGTTGGCCATTTTCACTAAAATGCTTTTTTCTGGCAGACATTTTGAATTTTTTGGATGAAATGGTTATGGTGTTTGAATACTTGTGTAGGGACGGGTTGACAATCTTATGACAGTAACACTAGTATGTATTTAACCTACTTTCAATGAGCAAAATATGGTGAATGTTCGTGGTTACATTGAGTTCCACCTTGGGACATCATATTGGGTTACATGCTGTGTAACCCTGGAGAATGTTCTTGAAATATTTGTCACTGACATTGAAGGTCAAATTCAACCTCAAGGTCATACGCTCAAAGTTCATAATGTTAATTCAACATGATTTTACTTCAGTCAGATCAAATTTTGTTCATATCATCCAGAGTGGGGAATGGTTGTGGTAAGGTTTTCAGTGACCTTTATACGGCATTTTTAAACCCTTCGGTCGCTCAGACTTGCTGTCTTGGAAAATGCATGTCATTGTACCCCTATAGAACTGTCTATGGTTTGTCTTTCTTTTGTCTTTGTTCTGTAGTCAAACATCCCACCAAGGTTCCAGCGACAGAAGCGTTTGGAACTGAACAAGAAGATCAAGACTCTAATACAGGAAATAAACAAAGAACAGGAAGATTATAAAGAGGTGGGTTTGATTAAAACATGAATCTGACCTTTACTTCTGTACACTTTGCAGGATTTAATACTGCATACAGCATACAGCATAGACATTGGGAGAAACAACAGAACCAGTATCTGAGACAAGATAACACCCAGATAAGATCCTGGTGCTGGACAACCAGTAGTGTTCATGCATTGGTATGCATGGTGTCCAATGTCCAGCTTCTGCCATTATGCATTCATGGATATTTTTGTATATTTTTGGCAATTGTGAAATTTCCATCACCGCTTGCTTGGCAGAAAATCCGACTAAAATTAATTGCATGGTAAGACTGACTTGGTTGATTCCATGCTGTGAATGTGCAGCTTGGTTGACTGCAGGCTGCATCCCTCTCGCGTCGAATGTAGTGTGGAATGTTGTGTAAATGTAGTGTGAATGTTGAATGTTCTCGTGTTTAAAGTTGGTTTGCCTGATCCAGACTCGTCTAGGACGGTCAGTGATACAGCTGAAATATTGCGGACTGATTAAACAGTGTCTAGGACATAACACACAATTCTTCCACTGATCATTGAGCTCATACATTATTGTGCCATTACATGGCTGGCTATCTTAAGACATCCATTGATATGTGTTGTATATGATTGATGACTTTTAGGGACATTAAAGGAGTTGTCAGCAGGTTGGTTTAAACTACAGGACAGGTCAGAATCACAAGAGGGGTCTAATTGAAGGAGGTTAAAGGTGACAAGGATGAAACCAGTATGAGACTGGTGTCTTGATTCTCTGACAGTGTGACATAATGACAACACTTACAAAAGATCAAATTGAAACGGTTTCTGTTTATGCAATTATTTTTGCGTATTTCAGACAGAAATCGTCACAGAGGAGGACCGTATCTCGGCTTAGAGTGGAAAGTTACTCCCTAAACCTGCCACACCTCATCAAGACTATCACAATGTTATTTATTACCAAGGCGTATGCAGTTCTAGTCATTTCCTGTCTTCTCAGTGCATTGATATTTGATGTCTTAAAAAATGTACACAACTGAAATTATTCAGTGCTTTACCTCGTTTTTGTCCAATATTGTCATCATCAATCATATTCGTTTGACTATCAGAAGTTGTCTCAAAAAGCACAACTCGGGCCTCATGATTGTTGGTTTCATTTAGTTTGCTAATCCAGAAACACTTTGTCATCAATCTTCATGGTTTCTTAGCTTCAACTGTGAGCCATTGGCAAGTTTTTATTTTCCAAAGAGACAGTTATTTTGATTTTGAATTAGACATCTCACGTAGAAACTAAAACTGTTACTTTCCACTTTATAATTCAGTATTTTTCATGATCAAATTGAATAATAGATTTCTTTTCATAAATATACTACCAAAAAAAAGTTGAGCAACACCCAATTCTTTGATATTACCAATATGAATCATTTTGATATGTTTGATGTGAGAAACAGTTAATATTCAGAAGATGAGGTTTGAGAGATAGATATTTGACTGGTATGTTTAGTTGGTATTTCAGAAATATAACAACCCTAAGCCTCAAGTTGGAAGAACATGAAGACATGAAATTATTATAGATAACACTTTCTTCATTGTTTGTAATGACGTCTCATCAGAAGTAGCCCTGAAATGTCATTACATTAAAGAAAGTGTTATCCATTCAAGATTCATGTCTTTATAGCCAGTTGGCTGCATTTGGTTAGCTGTTGTGATACCTTTTTACTTGATGGACACACACGCTCACATCACATCGAAAGAAAAGAGACTGTCATGTTGGATGTTTTGATGTTGCAGAATGTGTCAGCCTGTCAAAAGAGTCTCTGAAATTGAACAATATGCCGGGGATATTTTTTCTGTTTTTGAAGGTTTTTTTAATATATAAGTTCTGACATGTTCTGAGGATTTCTTCTCATTTCTTTTGTTTGTTGATTATGAGGACCTCCGATACCATAGGTTCATTTCTAAAGGTGCTACTATTTCCTCACTGATGTATATTTATGTGTGCTAACTAGTCAACAAATGTGCTCACTACAGTAGTAATACTGCTTGTTATATATCTTCTTACTTTTGTAATCATTTATATGTTTGATTAAAATTGTTCTGAGAGATGTGTGTGTGGTTGTTAGGTCTGTTGAAGAGGAACCATAGATGGGTAGGGCAACCAGAGGGTGCGTAGGGCAGCCAAAGGGTGGGTAGGGCAGCCAGAGGATGCGTGGGGCAGCCAGAGGGTGGGTAGGGCAACCAGAGGGTGGGTAGGGCAACCAGAGGGTGGGTAGGGCAACCAGAGGGTGGGTAGAGCAGCCAGAGGGTGGGTAGGGCAGCCAGAGGGTGGGTAGGGCAGCAAGAGGATGTGTGGGGCAGCCAGAGGGTGGGTAGGGCAACCAGAGGGCGGGTAGAGCAGCCAGAGGGCGGGTAGGGCAACCAGAGGATGGGTAGGGCAGCCAGAGGGTGGGTAGAGCAGCCAGAGGGTGGGTAGAGCAGCCAGAGGGTGGGTAGAGCAGCCAGAGGGTGGGTAGGGCAACCAGAGGATGGGTAGGGCAGCCAGAGGGTGGGTAGGGCAGCCAGAGGGTGCGTAGAGCAGGCGGGTAGGGCAACCAGAGGATGGGTAGGGCAGCCAGAGGGCGGGTAGGGCAACCAGAGGATGGGTAGGGCAGCCAGAGGGTGGGTAGAGCAGCCAGAGGGTGGGTAGAGCAGGCGGGTAGGGCAACCAGAGGATGGGTAGGGCAGCCAGAGGGTGGGTAGAGCAGCCAGAGGGTGGGTAGAGCAGCCAGAGGGTGGGTAGAGCAGCCAGAGGGTGGGTAGAGCAGCCAGAGGGTGGGTAGGGCAGCCAGAGGGTGGGTAGAGCAGCCAGAGGGTGGGTAGGGCAACCAGAGGGTGGGTAGGGCAGCCAGAGGGTGGGTAGGGCAACCAGAGGGTGGGTAGGGCAGCCAGAGGATGTGTGGGGCAGCCAGAGGGTGGGTAGGGCAACCAGAGGGTGGGTAGGGCAGCCAGAGGGTGGGTAGGGCAGCCAGAGGATGCTTGGGGCAGCCAGAGGGTGGGTAGAGCAGCCAGAGGGTGGGTAGGGCAGCCAGAGGGTGGGTAGGGCAGCCAGAGGGTGGGTAGGGCAACCAGAGGGTGGGTAGGGCAGCCAGAGGGTGGGTAGGGCAGCCAGAGGGTGGGTAGAGCAGCCAGAGGGTGGGTAGGGCAGCCAGAGGGTGGGTAGAGCAGCCAGAGGGTGGGTAGGGCAACCAGAGGGTGCGTGGGGCAACCAGAGGGTGGGTAGGGCAACCAGAGGGTGGGTAGGGCAGCCAGAGGATGCGTGGGGCAGCCAGAGGGTGGGTAGGGCAACCAGAGGGTGGGTAGAGCAGCCAGAGGGTGGGTAGGGCAGCCAGAGGGTGGGTAGGGCAGCCAGAGGGTGGGTAGGGCAGCCAGAGGGTGGGTAGAGCAGCCAGAGGGTGGGTAGAGCAGCCAGAGGATGCTTGGGGCAGCCAGAGGGTGGGTAGGGCAGCCAGAGGATGCGTGGGGCAGCCAGAGGGTGGGTAGGGCAACCAGAGGGTGGGTAGGGCAACCAGAGGGTGGGTAGAGCAGCCAGAGGGCGGGTAGGGCAGCCAGAGGGTGGGTAGGGCAACCAGAGGGTGGGTAGAGCAGCCAGAGGGCGGGTAGGGCAGCCAGAGGGTGGGTAGGGCAGCCAGAGGATGCGTGGGGCAGCCAGAGGGTGGGTAGGGCAGCCAGAGGGTGGGTAGGGCAACCAGAGGGTGGGTAGGGCAGCCAGAGGGTGGGTAGGGCAACCAGAGGGTGGGTAGGGCAACCAGAGGGTGGGTAGAGCAGCCAGAGGGCGGGTAGGGCAGCCAGAGGGTGGGTAGGGCAGCCAGAGGGTGGGTAGGGCAGCCAGAGGATGTGTGGGGCAGCCAGAGGATGTGTGGGGCAGCCAGAGGGTGGGTAGAGCAGCCAGAGGGTGGGTAGGGCAGCCAGAGGGTGGGTAGGGCAGCCAGAGGATGCGTGGGGCAGCCAGAGGGTGGGTAGGGCAACCAGAGGGTGGGTAGAGCAGCCAGAGGGCGGGTAGGGCAGCCAGAGGGTGGGTAGGGCAGCCAGAGGATGCGTGGGGCAGCCAGAGGGTGGGTAGAGCAGCCAGAGGATGCGTGGGGCAGCCAGAGGGTGGGTAGGGCAACCAGAGTGTAGAGCAACCAGAGGGTGGGTAGGGCAACCAGAGGATGGGTAGAGCAGCCAGAGGGTGGGTATGACACAAATTGTTGATGAATGTTATTTAACACCATGCAATTTGTATCACAGCAGCCTGTCACACAAACACTGAGACTAACCACCAAATCTATTTAGTCACCTTAGACAACAAGCACATGTTGCTGGGAATTCCCTACAGGTTTGTCTGATGTGAATACGGAATACATCATCAGTTTCATCATGACATTGAACAGTTTATAACTTGTGCTCCAGAATGAACCCTGCTTATCTGAACCCAAGTCCAAATGGTTTCTTTTGAAACATGAAAGAGAAGTGACAGTTCTCCTGAAGAGCAGAATGCACCAGTTCAGCACTTACCTGATGTGCATGTTGAGGTTCACAAAGAAATATTAAACCATTCAACACCACCCTATTTGAACTGAAGTCCAATTCGCTACCTTCGCTACATACAAAAAATATAATCTAAATGATTCTTGAATACAAAATGGAGCCCATTCATGGCATGCCCTTTGTGTATCCAAAGTTTCACGAAGATGCAAGAGCCCATTTCTAAATCCCCAGCAAAATGGGGGATAAAAATTTTAGTCAGCAGACAAATAAACTTCAAATAGCCTAGGACTCTCAATTAGCCCAAGTCTAGTATCCTAATAACTTCAGTCAACAATATTCCAGCTAAACAGGCAAATTGAGACTGAAACCAGGAGAAATCACCCATCCACAAGCCTGACCGCCTAGTCCTCATTATAACACAAGCAGGGATCAGGTAGCGGTTAAAGCGTTTGCTTGTCACACCGAAGACCTGGGTTCGATTACCAACATGGGTACAATGTGTGAAGCCCATTTCTGATGTTCCGCCCGCCACGATATTGCCGAAATATTGCTAAAAGCGGCTTAAAACCATGCTCACTCACTTAACACAAGCAGGAGATTCCAGGAACCATTTCTTCCCGAAAGAGCTGTATGTTGCGAGGGGGACCAGGATTTCCTGGTTTGACTCTTTACTGTGCATTAGAAGCCCAATTTATCTAAAATGTTTTTGTAGGGTCCTGGGTTGTCAAGAAATACAAAATGTGCATATTGTTTTCAATTTGTTTATATCTGTACAATATTTACAACCTTAGAAATACACAGACAAAAGCATGATACTATTGATTATACAAACACTGTTGTGTCAAACGATCAACTTGATTAACAACCTGAAAAAATGTGTTTGTTGTTTAATGCCGCACTTGGCAATATTCCAGCTATATGACGGTGGTCTGTAATTAATCGAGTCTAGACCAAACAATCCAGTGATTGGTGTCATGAGCATCGATTCATGCAATTGGGATATGATGACATGCATCAACCAAGTCAGCAAGCCTGACCACCCAATTCCGTTAGTCGTCTCTTACAGCCTTTTACAGCAAGCATGGATTGCTTAAGATCTATTCTACTCCGGATCGAAAAGATTTGTAAAATATCTGTTGACGCCTAGTTGATACTTAGCAAATCCCGCAGTTAACCGACATGTGCACATTGAAATCTGTATGTCTAGATCGTTACATGACAATGGTGGAAACTGGACTTTCATAGTCCGTCTATGCCCTTGCCTCAGACGATGAATATAATACACATACTGCGATTTGGAAACTTATACCCAAAAGTGCTCTGCTCCTTCGCGGCACTTGAACATTTGCATTCGAGTATGCAAGGGTATGGTCGTCTGTTGAAACAAAATTTTCAGAATTGTTCTTTGAATCAGGTAGTGCTTAACTATTGCTCATGTATATATACAAACAGTTCATATTAAATTGTGTAAAAGACTTACATAGAGTAAAGTTGCATTTTTCTGATAATGAAATCCGCCAGGTTAATAAATAAATGACTCGTGAATATATAGCAATGAATTTAAATATGTCTACTGATATGTTGACTAGAATTCCAATGAATATACCACCCCGACAGCAAGACACAAAATCGGATCTGCGCTGAGTATTGAGAGTATTGGTCAATGCAGCTTCCATCATCCAGTGCAATATGAATACGTCTCCATTCTGTTATGGTAAATACCCTGGACAATTCCCCACCATAGCTGTATTGTGAGGGGTTCACATAGTTCTTTGAACACCAAGCTGAACGTTGCCTTCAAGCCAAAAATTACACTATTGCTGATTGTAAGAGTTTTAACTTGCCTTGTTAGGTACCATCTCTCATACTACAGGACATTTTGGTACTTCTCATTCTTTTCTCACGATAGCAACCTTTTCAGGCAAAAAAATAATTTATGCCAGTCTCCCGATCTGAATAAATATATCCAGGATATTCTCATTTATTAATGTTTGTCTGATTTTGAAAACTGCACTCAGCAATATGAATAATCCAGTGATTGACATTATGAGCATCGATCTGCACAATTGGGATAAGATGACATGCATTAACCAAGTCGGTGTGTCTGACCACGCGATCCCATTAGTTGCCTCTCACAAGTTTACGGCTAGCTTGGGTTGCTGCAGACCTTTTCTAACCCAGATCTTAACAGGTACATTTTTTAATGTGCATCTATGCCAACTTGCATTACGAAGAGGCTTCTTCATTGGTTGAGGATTTCAAACTCATGAGTGAAGCCTATCTGTGTTAGGTTGGTGACCAGTGAGATTGAGATGGTGATGTCACTTCTGAAATAAAGCTGTGGTGGAGAATGGGTCCAGGGTTGCTATCATAGATTGGAGATCTTACAAGGAGGGGGTCAATACCACTGTGTCAGTCTACACATAGAACTTCGTTGATGCTGTGATATGGACACATGGGGTTAGAATATGTTTGGGATAAGCCCACGTCATGGGAGATGATAGACATAACTTTTCCATATTTCTTACCAGGAATTTTTACAAAATTCTCCTTTAACATCTGGTCACATAAGAAACGTGATAAATCGGCTTCAGTGCAAGTTTGGCAAGAAAAAAGAATTTGTTGACCAATATTTAAGGCCAGAAAATTGTGAACTGGTGAAACCAATAAAAATGAAATCGGAAATCTGGGAAATTATAGATCCAGTCAGTCTTGAGATGTAAAGACGCCTTCATGGTCTAGTGGGAAAGCGGAAGGTCCGGGGTACGATACCCGGCCGCGTCATACAAAAAGACATTAAAAGATGGTACTTGTTGTTACCCTGTCTTGTACTCTGCATTAAGGGGCCAAAACAAGTCCTAAAATACATGCCTGCCCGACAGTCAGAACCAGGTCTATTTTGCTGGGGGACAGTCAGCACCAGGTCTATTTTGCTGGGGGACAGTCAGAACCAGGTCTATTTTGCTGGGGGACAGTCAGGACCAGGTCTATTTTGCTGGGTGGACAGTCAGGACCAGGTCTATTTTGCTGGGGGACAGTCAGGACCAGGTCTATTTTGCTGGGGGACAGTCAGGACCAGGTCTATTTTGCTGGGGGGACAGTCAGGACCAGGTCTATTTTGCTGGGGGACAGTCAGAACCAGGTCTATTTTGCTTGGGGACAGTTAGGACCAGGTCTATTTTGCTGGGGGACAGTCAGGACCAGGTCTATTTTGCTGGGGGACAGTCAGAACCAGGTCTATTTTGCTGGGGGACAGTTAGGACCAAGTCTATTTTGCTGGGGGACAGTCAGAACCAGGTCAATTTTGCTGGGGGACAGTCAGAACCAGGTCTATTTTGCTGGGGGACAGTCAGGACCAGGTCTATTTTGCTGGGGGACAGTCAGAACCAGGTCTATTTTGCTGGGGGACAGTCAGTTTTGAAAAGATGCATTGCAATGTTGCCAGTCCGATTTTCAAACTGAAATTTTGGGAATTTTATACACTGCTGAAGCCGATTCCATTTGCGCAATCTTACATGATCTCACTTGCTCCCAGATGCCTCGGAGAATTACAATAAAACTTCACCTTACAGGTAAGTCTCGTTTAATTTCCTTACTATGACTGGGAGATGTGGACATACAAATAGCATAAAATATTGCCATGGAACCAACATTTTTTTGTTTTCGGATAGTTAGTTTTAAAGGAGTTACACATTTCCATGACTTGTTTTCGTCTGAGTTTCATAACTAAAATATATTTGTATCCCTATCAAACCCTTGGATGAACAGTAAGATGAATGGATGGAGAACATGCCGTGCTGTTGGGGTTCTGTTATTACCCATGGCAAGAATATGATTTGATCACAGTCTTTCAATTGTCAGTATGAGGAGACAGATCCGTTGTCTGATATGGGTAGATCAACGAGGTCCTCGGTGACTACAATCTGCCGGAATCATTGTCACCTGTCATTATTTACCCCAGAGAGGTAATCTGAACCCCTCTGATTTTCCAAACTCAGCAATGTTAAGTTTCATCAGTGTGAGTGAGCGAATGTTGTTTTACGCCATAGTTAGAAATATCATGGCAGGCTGAACCTGCCAATCCAGTGACTGAAATCATGAGCAATGATTCACAATGTTTGGATACGAAGACTCTCAGTGATCCAGGTAACACCTTGTAACCTACAGATCCTCATGTCAGTCTTACAACAACAAATGTGAGCTAGAGACCATTGCAGTCCTACAGTCCTATGAGGAATTATCACCAATGAGTGTACATTTTACAAATATCCAGTGAACGCTGATTGTACGTTTTACAGCTACCTAGTCATATGAACGCTTGTTGTCGTTCAGCAGTCTACTGCGTTCATCAATGGAGGAGTAGGATTCCTCGGCCCCCTGGATGTTGCGCTGCTCGGGGCGGATGTGCTGCATCTCCTGGCTCCTCCGACAGCACGGCAGCCAGGAGAAGTCCAGCAGGTTGTTGTACAGAGCTGTGCCAATCATCAGGAACAGGAACCCATCAACTGAAATAGCAATTGTAGTCATGGACGATTGTTAAGACAAAGAACAGTGTGTCACACGTTGAACAAGATAAAGTTAATACTTCCTGGTGAAGCATCCAATGTCGTCCCCAACCAAAGAATTGCAAGATTCAAAGACATGGTCAAGCTCCTAGGCCGGTGTGGCATCCAATGTCATCCCAACCAGACAAGATACAAAGACATGGTCAAGCTCCTAGGCCGGTATGGCATCCAATGTCATCCCAACCAGACAAGATTCAAAGACATGTTCAAGCTCCTAGGCCGGTGTGGCATCCAATGTCGTCCCAACCAGACAAGATACAAAGACATGGTCAAGCTCCTAGGCCGGTATGGCATCCAATGTCATCCCAACCAGACAAGATTCAAAGACATGTTCAAGCTCCTAGGCCGGTGTGGCATCCAATGTCGTCCCAACCAGACAAGATTCAAAGACATATTCAAGCTCCTAGGCCGGTATGGCATCCAATGTCGTCCCAACCAGACAAGATTCAAAGACATATTCAAGCTCCTAGGCCGGTATGGCATCCAATGTCGTCCCAACCAGACAAGATACATAGACATGGTCAAGCTCCTAGGCCGGTATGGCATCCAATGTTGTCCCAACTAGACAAGATTCAAAGACATGGTCAAGCTCCTAGGCCGGTGTGGCATCCAATATCATACCCAACCATACACAATACAAACAACAAAACACAATCATAATGACATAATGCTCAAAGCAATTAGGAAATATTCTCTTTACCAGTGTCCCATATTCATTTATGATACATGGTGTTGAACTGTACTTTTTTGTGGGAAAGGCCACTGAAACAAAAGCTTATGTGACATGTTCTATGGTCCCAGAGTATTACCTTGCAGAAGTCCATATGACTTGTCAAATGGCTCTCCAAAGTTCTGCAATGCAGAAACAAATAGTGAAAGTTAAAAACAAACAAACAAACAAATCATGGCTTCACTCTGGACATTTTACATCATGGACACTGTGATGACTGGGTAGACTAGGTGCTAGGTGCAACGTTCCACACCATCGATGTGCAATGACATGCAATCAACCAAGTCACTGAGCCTGACCACCTGAACCATTAATGCTGGGTACCTATTCTACATAGCTGTCAACCCCTGGATGTCTAAATGAGTGAGAAGCCAGGATGCAGGGGCTGCAAGCCCCGCTGGGTCCAGGGCTAAGCCCTGGGGGGGGGGGGGGGGGGCGCAGGGGGGCGAAAACTGGTTTTGAATGATTTTAAGACCATTTTAATGGCCTTAGAGAGCATGTATTCTGAAAAAGTATATTTTTATCTACATTTTATATGAATGCGTGAGAATTTCCTAATCTTGCGTGTGAGCGTGACATAGGTGATAAATGCGTGAGACTCACGCGAGATGCATGAGAGTTGACAGGTATGATTCTAATTCAGAATCCCACCAAGGATGATAGATTGCGTGAACCATGTTGCCCATAATATCAACCACTGGTTCGTGTGGCTCAGACTCCATTGTTTAGAGGCTGCTGTGAAATATTGGAACTCTTAATGACGGTGGTGTCAGATACACCAGGGGAGCCAGAGTAACCGACCAATTCCACAGACAAACAATTGTTGCCATCTTAAATATTGAAGAATGGTTACCTTGTCGAACGCATAGAAGATGAACAGATCTACTCCCCAAACCAGCATGGTCCGACACGCATCAATCAACGTCCGATGAACAGCTGGAATATACATTTTACAGCACATTATGCACTGTACAATGTACAGCACATTACACAATGTACATGGTACAATGAGTTAGTGATTATGATTTTACACCGCTTTTAGCAATATTCCAGCAATATCACGGCGGGGACACCAGAAATGGGCTTCACACATTGTACCTATGTCGGGAATCGAACCTGGGTCTTCGGCGTGACAAGCGAACGCTTTAACCACTAGGCTACCCGACAGCCCCTGTACATGGTACAGCACACATGAGGTACATGGTGATAACTTCACTTCCGATGCTGGGCATGTGACGTATAGCATAATAACACCATTGAATACAATGTTTAAGATACATCAGATTTCAGGAAAATAGGAAATTTGGACAAAGTAACATTATTCCTAATTTGCCTCTGAATGGCATTTTCTTTGGATTCCTGGATAAATGATTAAATCTTTGCAGACTCCACTTGTCCAGGGCCTAGCGGACAAGAGGCCACGTCCACCTTGTACTGTGACATGTGCGTCATACCTAGTGACTACTCTATCAGGAATGACAATGGCATAAAAACAATCCCCTTGATCAATCAAAAACATGAATTTCAGGATTTCTGTTCTTTAACATCAGAAGGACAAGACAATGTTTACAATGGGAGAATCTTTTCAAGCAATAACAACTTCTATGCAGTATACACCTGGATTACATTACCTGTGAGAGACTTGGTGACGGACAGCCCGAAGTAGTTATAGAAAGCAATGGAAATGAGGTACAGCAGGCAGAATATCAGGAGGCGAGGGCTGTTTCCAATCTGATAGAGAGCATCCAGGCTGTTCTCATAGCTGTTGTTGACCTGCTTCCCCGGGATGAAGTACATGGCAGGGAGCACAATCTGAAACATCCAAGGTCGACCTTGTCACTCTGGTGGCCTTGTCACTCAGTAGGTCGACCTTGTCAGTCTGGAGGCCTTGTCACTCAGTAGGTCGACCTTGTCACTCTGGAGGCCTTGTCACTCAGCAGGTGGACCTTGTCACTCTGGTGGCCTGGTCACTCAGTAGGTTGACCTTGTCACTCTGGTCTGGTCACTCAGTAGGTCGACCTTGTCAGTCTGGAGGCCTTGTCACTCAGTAGGTCGACCTTGTCACTCTGGAGGCCTTGTCACTCAGCAGGTGGACCTTGTCACTCTGGTGGCCTGGTCACTCAGTAGGTGGACCTTGTCACTCTGGTCTGGTCACTCAGTAGGTGGACCTTGTCACTCTGGTGGCCTGGTCACTCAGTAGGTGGACCTTGTCAGTCTGGTGGCCTGGTCACTCAGTAGGTGGACCTTGTCACTCTGGTGGCCTGGTCACTCAGTAGGTAGACCTTGTCACTCTGGTGGCTTTGTCACCCAGTAGGTTGACCTTGTCACTCTGGTGGCCTGGTCACTCAGTAGGTGGACCTTGTCACTCTGGTGGCCTGGTCACTCAGTAGGTGGACCTTGTCAGTCTGGTGGCCCGGTCACTCAGTAGGTGGACCTTGTCACTCTGGTGGCCTGGTCACTCAGTAGGTGGACCTTGTCATTCAGGTCGCCTGTCCACTCAGTAGGTTGACCTTGTCACTCTGGTGGCCTGGTCACTCAGTAGGTTGACCTTGTCAATCTGGTGGCCTGGTCACTCAGTAGGTGGACCTTGTCACTCTGGTGGCCTGGTCACTCAGTAGGTGGACCTTGTCAGTCTGGTGGCCCGGTCACTCAGTAGGTGGACCTTGTCACTCTGGTGGCCTGGTCACTCAGTAGGTGGACCTTGTCATTCAGGTCGCCTGTCCACTCAGTAGGTTGACCTTGTCACTCTGGTGGCCTGGTCACTCAGTAGGTTCACCTTGTCACTCTGGTGGCCTGGTCACTCAGTAGGTGGACCTTGTCAGTCTGGTAGCCTGGTCACTCAGTAGGTCGACCTTGTCACTGTGGTGGCCTGGTTACTCAGTAGGTGGACCTTGTCAGTCTGGTAGCCTGGTCACTCAGTAGGTCGACCTTGTCACTCTGGTGGCCTGGTCACTCAGGAGGTCGACCTTGTCAGTCTGGTAGCCTGGTCACTCAGTAGGTCGACCTTGTCACTCTGGTGGCCTGGTCACTCAGTAGGTGGACCTTGTCACTCTGGTGGCCTGGTCACTCAGTAGGTCGACCTTGTCACTCTGGTGGCCTGGTCACTCAGTAGGTTGACCTTGTCACTCTGGTAGCCTGGTCACTCAGTAGGTGGACCTTGTCACTGTGGTGGCCTGGTCACTCAGGAGGTGGACCTTGTCACGCTGGTGGCCTGGTCACTCAGGAGGTGGACCTTGTCAGTCTGGTAGCCTGGTCACTCAGGAGGTGGACCTTGTCAGTCTGGTAGCCTGGTCACTCAGTAGGTGGACCTTGTCACGCTGGTGGCCTGGTCACTCAGGAGGTGGACCTTGTCACTCTGGTGGCCTGGTCACTCAGGAGGTGGACCTTGTCAGTCTGGTAGCCTGGTCACTCAGTAGGTGGACCTTGTCACTCTGGTGGCCTGGTCACTCTGGAGGTGGACCTTGTCACGCTGGTGGCCTGGTCACTCAGAGGGTCGACCTTGTCACTCTGGTGGCCTGGTCACTCAGGAGGTGGACCTTGTCAGTCTGGTAGCCTGGTCACTCAGTAGGTGGACCTTGTCACTCAGTAGGTCGCCCTTGCCAGTCTAGTGGCCTAGACACCAGTAAGTCGTCCTTGTAACTCAGTAGGGCGGACAGAATCCCTATCAACAGGTGAGAAGCATGGGATAGAGGGGAACTGTTCTGCCCTGGAATCTCTTTAGAAGAGAAACAGGGATCCACATTCAGGCCCCACTCTGGACAGGTCCCTGTGAAGGACCACAGGATGCTTGGGACCCAGTCTGTTAAGCACTGTGCTCAATACATGCCTTCACCAAACTCTCTGAGGCTCTAGTTCATACAGAGAAAGACAGCTTACCTCATAAAGTTCAGAAACAGAGACATTTGTTTTTACTCTTGGTAATGTTGTTTAACAAGTTGTCAATGAACGCATTAATTTCCTACTCACAAACATCATCAACAGCAGGCCAAACGTCCCCTCCATACCAACAACCTGAAACACAGAGGTCAGCATGGAAGAGCACAGAATATCTAGCCTTGTCCGGAAGTGTGACAGGGTCTCGGGTAGTGAGGTGGGGTGTTTGGTACTGAGGCAGGATGTTTGGTAATGAGGCAGGTTGTTTGGTAATAAGGAGGGGTGTTTGGTGGTGAGGCAGGTTGTTTGGTAATGAGATGGGGTGTTTGGTAATGAGGAGGGGTGTTTGGTAGTGAGGTGGAGGTTTGGTAATGAGGGGGGGTGTTTTGTAGTGAGGAGGGGTGTTTGGTAATGAGGAGGGGTGTTTGGTAATGAGGAGGGGTGTTTGGTGGTGAGGCAGGTTCTTTGGTAATGAGGAGGGGTGTTTGGTAATGAGGAGGGGTGTTTGGTAGTGAGGTGGAGGTTTGGTAATCAGGAGGGGTGTTTGGTAGTGAGGCAGGTTGTTTGGTAGTGAGGCAGGTTGTTTGGTAGTGAGGCAGGTTGTTTGGTAGTGAGGTGGGGGTTTTTTGTAATGAAGTGGGGTGTTTGGTAGTGAGGTGGGGTGTTTGGTAGTGAGCTGGGGTGTTTGGTGGTGAGACTGGGGTGTTTGGTAGTGAGGAGGGGTGTTTTGTATTGAGGTGGGGTGTTTGGTAATGAGGAGCGGTGTTTGGTAGTGAGGCTGGGTGTTTGGTAATTAGGAGGGGTGTTTGGTAGTGAGGTGGGGATTTTGGTAATAAGGTGGGGTGTTTGGTAGTGAGGCAGGTTGTTTGGTAGTGAGGTGGGGTGTTTGGTAATGAGGAGGGGTGTTTGGTAGTGAGTTGGGGTGTTTGGTAATGAGGCAGGTTGTTTGGTAGTGAGGTGGGGTGTTTGGTGGTGAGGAGGGGTGTTTGGTAGTGAGGTGGGGAGTTTGGTAATGAGGTGGGGTGTTTGGTGGTGAGGTGGGGTGTTTGGTAGTGAGGTGAAATTTTGGTAATGAAGTGGGGTGTTTGGTAGTGAGACTGGGGTGTTTGGTAGTGAGCTGGGGTGTTTGGTGGAAAGACTGGGGTGTTTGGTAGTGAGGAGAGGTGTTTTGTAGTGAGGTGGGGTGTTTGGTAATGAGGGGTGTTTGGTAGTGAGGCTGGGTGTTTGGTAATTAGGAGGGGTGTTTGGTAGTGAGGTGGGGAGTTTGGTAATAAGGTGGGGTGTTTGGTAGTGAGGCAGGTTGTTTGGTAGTGAGGTGGGGTGTTTGGTAGTGAGGAGGGGTGTTTGGTAGTGAGGTGGAGGTTTGGTAATGAGGAGGGGTGTTTGGTAGTGAGACTGAGGTGTTTGGTAGTGAGGCAGGGTGTTTGATAATGATGCGGGTGCTTATTAGTCAGGTGGGGTGTTTGGTAGTGAGGTGGGTGTGCGTGATTGTGAGGTGGGGTGTTTGGTAGTGAGGTGGGGTGTTTGGTAGTGATGCGGGTGCTTGATATAGATGTGGGGTGTTTGGTAGTGAGGTAGGGTGTTTGGTAGTGAGGTGGGAAGTTTGGTAGTGAGGTAGGGTGTTTGGTAGTGAGATGGGATGTTTGGTAGTGAGGTGGGGTCTTTGGTAGTGAGGTGGGGTGTTTGGTAGTGAGGAGGGGTGTTTGGTAGCGGCATGAGGTGTTTGGTTGTTGGTTGGTTGGTTGGTTTGTTGTTTAACGCCGCACTCAGCAATATTCCAGCTTTATGACGGCGGTCTGTAAATAATCGAGTCTGGACCAGACAATCCAGTGATTATTATCATGAGCATCGATCCATCGAGGATAGATGACATGCATTAACCAAGTCAGCGAGCCTGACCACCCGATCCCGTTAGTCGCCTTTTACGACAAGCATAGTCACCCTTTACGGCAAGCATGTGTGAGGTGTTTGGTAGTGAGGTGGAGTGTTTTGTAGTGAGGTAGGGTGTTTGGTAGTGAGGTGGAGTGTTTGGTAGTGAGGTGGGGTGTTTGGTAGTGAGGTGGGGTGTTTGGTAGAGAGGTGAGGTGGGGTGTTTGGTAGAGAGGTGGGGTGTTTTGTAGTGAGGTGAGGTGGGGTGTTTGGTAGAGAGGTGGAGTGTTTTGTAGTGAGGTGAGGTGGGGTGTTTGGTAGAGAGGTGGGGTGTTTGGTAGCGAGGTGAGGTGGGGTGTTTGGTGAGGTGAGGTGAAATGGGGTTAAACATCAAGTTTAAGATGTGTGTGTGCCTCTGTGCCTGCTCATGTGTGTGGCTGCTTTTACTAGTCCGGGCTAATACCAAGTTTATAGTGCTAGCCCTCTGAGATACCATGCCACAGTTTAACATGAGTTCCCCACTCATAATTTAATATGGCATAACACCGACTTGGTATTTCTAGGCCACAAAGGATGATAGATAAGGAAAAATTATCTAAAAATTGAGATGTTATGAATTATTTCAAAATTAATTTCGAAATTGTATATTGATAGTATATACAGTGACATACCTGCAAAGGAGGAAAATTTCTTTTTTTCAAAAACAGTTCTTCAATAATCATCTGGCTGGCACTGACAATCTGACTGGAGATGATCAGGACGATACCTGGAAGAGACATCGCATCAGTGAGGTCCTCTACACCGAGATGGGCAATATCTACTCGCTCTACACCTAGATAAGCAATATCTACTCACTCTACACCGAGATGGGCAATATCTACTCACTCTACACCGAGATGGGCAATATCTACTCATTCTACACCTAGACGAGCAATATCTACTCACTCTACACCTAGACGAGCAATATCTACTCACTCTACACCGAGATGGGCAATATCTACTCACTCTACACCGAGATGGGCAATATCTACTCACTCTACACCGAGATGGGCAATATCTACTCACTCTACACCGAGATGGGCAATATCTACTCATTCTACACCTAGACGAGCAATATCTACTCACTCTACACCTAGACGAGCAATATCTACTCACTCTACACCTAGACGAGCAATATCTACTCACTCTACACCTAGACGGGCAATATCTACTCACTCTACACCGAGATGGGCAATATCTACTCACTCTACACCGAGATGGGCAATATCTACTAACTCTACACCTAGACGAGCAATATCTACTCACTCTACACCTAGACGAGCAATATCTACTCACTCTACACCTAGACGGGCAATATCTACTCACTCTACACCGAGACGGGCAATATCTAATCACTCTACACCGAGATGGGCAATATCTACTCACTCTTCACCGAGATGGGCAATATCTAATCACTCTACACCGAGATGGGCAATATCTACTCACTCTACACCTAGACGAGCAATATCTACTCACTCTACACCGAGATGGGCAATATCTACTCACTCTACACCGAGATGGGCAATATCTACTCACTCTAAACCGAGATGGGCAATATCTACTCACTCTACACCAAGACGAGCAATATCTACTCACTCTACACCGAGACGAGCAATATCTACTCACTCTACACCGAGATGGGCAATATCTACTCACTCTACACCGAGATGGGCAATATCTACTCACTTTACACCGAAACGAACAATATCTACTCACTCTACACCTAGATGAGCAATATCTACTCACTCTACCCCAAGACGGGCAATATCTACTCACTCTACACCTAGATGGGCAATATCTACTCATTCTACGCCTAGAAGGCAACACAGGACATTGTTACGATTTTGATCCGATACAGCAGAATCTGTCGCGACATAGTTACAACTGTAATCAGACTAGACAAAATCTGCTGAGTTTCCCGAATGTAACGGGACGCACTATACTGTCAGGAGTGCTTGGCCGACCTCTCTGGACCTTTCATGATCCGTTGGACTGTGTTACGGACGTGTACAACTGCATTCAGACAATGATAGGACATTCCAGATTATTAAGGATAGTAATCCGACTTTTTCACTTTTCGTGTCGTAGCGCTGTCTGATCTCAAACAGGAGCGATAATTGGCACTGTGTGAGCCTCAGCACAATTAGCACGAACTCTAAAGGCTAAATACACCTTTCAGCTTCCTGAGCTTGTTGCTTTAAAAAGATTAGTTTGTTTGTTGTTTAACGCCCACTGCGCAATATTTCAGCTATAAGACTGTGGTCTGTACAAAAATTAAGTCTGGACCAGACAATCTAGTGACTGATATCATAAGCATCGATCTTCACAATTGGGATACGATATATGCATCAACTAAGTCAGCGAGCCTGACCACCCGAGCCCGTTACTCGCCTCTTACAACAAGCATGGGCAGCTGAAGACCAATGCTAACCGGGATCTTCTCGAGTCACTTTAAAAAAACAAACAATTTTCAAAATTTGAAATGCTTGTCAAACTATTTTGTTTCTATTTCATCCCTCCACTGTTCCAGAAAACAAGCTGAAGCTGATAGGAAGATTATAGAAGATGTGTCAAGCCTAAAGCCTGCAGGGATCATCTGTCCTTGTGAGCTAAAATACCATGGCCAACCCTGACCAGAATATGGCCCTAATCCAATCTCATTAAAATCAGATCTTAGTTCTCGCTACCGCTAAATAAAGATCTGAGGACATCCCATTAGGGTTCACGTCAGTACGACCTTTCATCCGACCAATCAGAGCGTCGCTTACCAGATCATGAAAGTGACAGTCGGAATGTGATTTCTTATCATGCAGCTTTGAAAACATTAAAACGGGGTATTCCTAACGATAGTTACGGGCTTAACAACTGGGTCTATACAATCTAGACCATATATTAGCCATTTGAGAATGTTCTTTTGTTCAGGTTTCAAATTTTTAAGCAGGAATTTGTCAAAATATATTTCGAAGCGTAGTCGACAATTTGAAATAAGTGCCATAAAGCACGAGAAAGCTGCCTTCTGATTGGCTAATATCAACTTCTTGTCAGTAATTCCATTGGTTGGTCAGAGATCGCGAAAGGTCGGTCTGACATGACCCGTAATGGGATGTCCTCAGATCTTTGTTTAGCGGCAGCGAGAACTAAGATCTGACTTTAATGAGATTGGCCCGAATCTCAACTGGGCTGTTTCCCTACCAAGCACTGTGTTGGATCCAGATGTTCCGGCCTGACTTTTGAAGACGCTGGAACACCCCACCAGCACCAGACCGAACATCGTCACAATTATCCCCGACCAGTGGATACACGTCAGTTTTCTTTTCAAAAATATTTTCTGCAACATGCCATTAACATAAAAATATTATTCAATAAATAAAAATCTCAAAACCTGTTTGACATATGTCAACACTCGGTCAGAGTGAGTTAGTCAGTTGGCTTTCTTATGCTGAACGTCTTTTAAAGATGTATCCATGATAACACACCAGTCTGTTATCAAAATCTTTGAAATATAAAATCATCAGCATAAACAGTTTTTCTGAACCATCTTTTTCTCTTATGTATATCAATCCTAACTAATTCCAGTGCTGACAAACATAACAAGCGAGAAGTACTCACGTCCCCCACCAATATGACATGTCCGGTTGTATGCAAGGCAAGAAATATTGTACGGTTTTCAAGATCTGCTCCGGAAACGAGCACTACTGCCATTTTGACTCTAAGTGAGTCGTTGCCATGGAAACTCAAAAAATATATTTCTAAAAAATTCAAAACTATCAAAAGGCACCAGTTCACAACTAGACCTATCTATGTGCCAAGTTTGGTGAAGAAATATCATACGGTTTTCAAGATCTGCTCGGGAAACAAGGACTCTCGCCATTTTCAGTTCACCATTACACCAATGTGCCAAGTCTGCTTAAAATATCTTTTTCATGTTTTTTTAGTTCTGCTCCGGAAACGAAACATGAAAGACGGACGGACAGCACCCATTCCCATATTCCCCTTCCACTTCCTGGCGGGGAATAATAATCGAGAAATAAATATGGGAAGGCAGGTTAAAAACACAAAAAATTATTGTTGTTCTCTACTACATCTATTTACTTTTACTTCAGTTTACCTATACTGACAAGAAAATCAATTTCTCGGGATTTATTTTCTAAAAAAGTAATATCTATTCTTATTTCAACCAATCTGATGTGTTTTGGAAACTGTAAACCAAGTAATCAAGAGGCATACCACTCCTGCCCCTACACATGGCTGTTACCATGGCGACCAGGGATGATGACTAGACAAGATGGGCGTACCGACAGAATCCCTGCAAATATGATGATGGATCCTCGGAGCATCTGCCAGACTGACGCATCGACATACAGAAGGCCGATCCCTGCAACACAACTGTCTCTGTTAAAGCCTGAAGCTGCAAGGTCCAAACTGGCCTTGGTTTCTAAAGCCTCTTATAAAAACATGACTGACTTAAAGCTCTTTTCATAAAGACAAGTTCCATGGCAGTATGTACATTGTATCACTTTATAAAGAAGCAACATATATTTTCTCAATTTATTCTATTTCATTTTCTATTCGATGAGGTTGGCAAGCATTAAAGTGTTCACAGTGTTTGTTTGTAGTTTAACTATGCACTCAGCAATATTCCAGCTATATGACGGTGGTCTGTAAATAATCGAGTCTTGACCAGACAATCCAGTGATTAACATCATGAGCATCGATCCACACAATTGGGATACGATGACATGCATCAACCAAGTCAGCGAACCTGACCACCCGATCCCATTAGTCGCCTCTTACGACAAGCATAGTCGCCTTTTACGCAAGCATGAGTTGCTGCAGACCTATTCTACCCCGGATCTTCACTGGTCTAAAGTGTTCACACCAAACACCTGGATTCAATCCTAAAACACTGGTGTCCCCCTACTGCGAAATTGCCGGCATATTGCTAAAGTTGTGTAAATTCCCAAACACACTCACAATTCTTTAACCTATTAATTAATAACACAGAAAGGAAAATTACCTGCTAGTGAAGTTCCAAAAAGGTCACACAAGGTCGGCACGATCAGAATAAATTCAAAAACTCTGAAATAAGAATTGTGGAATGAATAGATAATTTGTATACCATCTTCATGAGGCAAGGGAGTAAGGTAACAAAAAAGTCCACTTTCCACCCTTGCTATGCTGGAATAATGGAGTAATATTTTAGCTGGCTTAACGAGTCTATGCATAGTCCAATCAAAATCGTGTAACGAAATTAACATCAGGCTTGTAAACTGCCATGCCGCCAACTAACGTCAACAGATATTTTTCAGATATTTTAATGTTTTTAATCAAGGTGATCACGTGATTTGATGCACTTCACAAGGTAAGACCCATTTTATTAAAATATAGATTTTGATTATCAGTCAGATTGTCTTGACTGGGCGCCACCATTTTGTTTGAAGGAAATGCAAGTGATATAAGCGGTGGAATCTGATAGGTCAATGGTAGGGAGATAGAAGGGAGATGACTCATAATAGCCACTGGGCCCAGAAATTCCAGCCTTGTTCAGCAAGGGTGGTAACTGGGCTTTTACAGTAAGTTAACTCCCTTGCCTAGTGAAGATGTTGTATACATATGGAGACATAATAGGAATTTCATTCTTACTTTGCATGAAACCTTATGTACAATGCTCTGGACATAATATCACAGCTGGTACTTGGTAATAATGTTTTTATGATACTAGAGTTTGTGCAGGATGTCATTAAACAAGTGTAGCATTGACACTCAAATAGCATTTTTTTAATCCAAAATTTACTTATTCTTTGTTTCCCAAGAATTAAATCCCTTGGCTCAAATCCACGACTAGCATCTTCCCAAGGCATGCGTGTCCACTAGTCAAGTTTTCACCATTTCAAGTTTATGCTCTGAGCTTGAAATGCAAGGGAGATAACTAGGCTTTGATATAGGCTAGAGGAGACTCTTGCCATAGGCGGATCCAGAGGGCTGGTCCAGGGGCTCCAGACTCACCCCAGCCCCTTTGGAAAACCAAATGCAGTTTGTTGTAGGCAGAAAAGTTATCTGAGAGAGGATTGTGATAGTTTGGACCCCTCTGTTTCAAAAATGCTTGATCCGCTCTTGCTTGCCTAGGCAAGATTACAGCTAGAGGACCCTGATGGTCAATGGCCCTGGGACCCGTGAAGATCCGGGGTAGAATAGGTCTTCAGTAACCCATGCTTGTCGTATGAGGTGACTAATGGGATCGGGTGGTCAGGCTCGCTGACTTGGTTGATGCATGTCACAGTATCCCAATTGCGTGGATCGGTGCTCATTATGGCCATCACTAGATTGTCTGGTCCAGACTTGATTATTTAGCCGTCATATAGCTTGAATATTGCTTAGTTCGGCGTTAAACAACAAACAAACAAACACACATTGGCCAAGGAGTTAAAACAACATGAACTACTGTGTGACCAACTCTGGAATGATGTCCTACTTCTTTAGATGTAAATGATAAAACACCCCAACATATTGTGAAATTACTGAATGGGATAAGTCCCTGCTCAAGCACATACTGACTGACGGATCTGGGAACTTCTGACATGCTTCCTACACCATGTGATTACATGAAGTCTACTGTGTCATTTCTTCTGCCTGTGGAATCTAAGAACTGTCTCACCTTTTCTGTTCTAGAGGACGAATGGGAGCTTGTGGAAGTGTCTGGGTTGCCACCTGTAATATGTCGGTCAACACAAAGTGTGGGAATTAATGCTGGTCAATGTTCCAAAAGACAAAGAAATTGTCATGATCTGCCAGTTGCTAGAATTTAGAATATTAATAATGCTAGTGGCTAAATTCGACAGCCTCCCCATCAAATAGAATAGAAATAAGATCTGAGCTAGAATGAAATTAAAATTACAGACAAAAGAAATGCGAATATCACACATGTCAGTTAATACTTGAAGAATTACTCACTTTTAAGAGATATTAGATTGGTTCAATCCACAAGCGAACATACTGTTATTTTGTGTGAACCGACGCTCCTGAACAAATCACATGTGACGTCATAGACCCATGACTCAATATGCACCATTTCTATTGTGCAGGATTAGCGTGTAAAGTTTAGAGGTGAGGTGAAATGGGGTTTAACGTCGCATCCAAGATTATTGCACTTACATAGCGAAGTGTGTGTGTGTGTGTGTGTGTGTGTGTGTGTGTGTGTGTGTGTGTGTGTGTGTGTGTGTGTGTGTGTGTGTGTGTGTGTGTGTGCGTGTGGCTGTGTGCGTGTGGCTGTGTGCGTGTGTGTGTGTGTGTGGCTGTGTGGGTGGCACCTTTGTGTGGCTCTGTGTGTGTGTGTGGCTGCTTGTACTGTAGTGCTAGCTCACTGAGATACCATGCCGCAGTTCAACATGAATACCCCACTCAGACACAGTATACTGACTCCGAGACGACCAGTCCTTGTTTTAGCCCCTTAATGCCGAGCGCCAGACAGGGTAACATCAAGTACCATCTCTTAACATATTTTGGTAAGACGCGGCCGGGGATCAAACCCCGGACCTTCCGCTCTCCGGGCGGATGCTCTACCCCTAGACCACGGAGGCAGTCGTATAGTTTGGATGGCAGCGTATCATGCTAAGAATAAAGACACTCTGTGGTAACACTTGACTGATTGTAAGTTTTGTCATTTAGTCATACACATTGGAAACATCTCTTCTTAACGTACATATTTCTCTATATGTTTCAGTGGTTCGCAATTTTGGCGGGGTGAGTATATTAACAATTCATACAGATGTTCACATATTGTAGTACATGAAGGACTTTCATTTGAAGCAATACTTGTAATTATTATTCAAGGAATTGCCAATCTCATTAAAATCAGACCTCGGTTCTCGCTACCGCTAAACAGAGATCTGAGGACATCCCATAAGGGGTCACGTCAGAACGACCTTTCATCCGAACAATCAGAGCGTCGCTTACCAGATTATGAAAGTGACAGTAGGAATGTGATTTCTAATCATCAAAACTCGAAAACGTTAACACGGGGATTCTGAACGATAGTTACGGGTTTAACGACTGAATCCGTACAATCTAGACCATCTATTAGCCATTCCAGAATGTTCTTTTGTTCAGGTTTCAAATTTGTAATCGAGAATTCGTCAAAATATGTTTCGAAGCGTAGTCGCCAATTTAAAATTAGTGCCATAAAGCACAAGAAAGCTGCCTTCTGATTGGTCATTTCATTGGTCGGTCAAAGTTCGCGCAAGGTCATTCTGACATGACCCGTAATGGGATGTCCTCAGATCTTTGTTTAGCGGTAGCGAGAACTAAGAACTGATTTTAATGAGATTGAGGAATTTCAAATTTCAATCTCATAATTTCACATCAATAAACATGTACGTACCTCTTTTGCATATGCCATTCTTTCTCTTCTTCTGTTGAAACACAAACCAAACAGACAAGCCATTTCACCTGGAAGAAAAGTCACACCATCACGCCAACAACTCAACATCCTAACGTGGCACCTGAAGCCTCAGTGGTATTTATTTTCTAATTTTTTTATTGTTCCCAGAGTTGTAGAGTAAAACAGTATTCTGTCAAAATATATTTCTGATTGCATAGAATGACACAATACACTCTTTAAAATTTAAAGATTTTGAAACAAACATTGTCACATTTCAAACTGGAATGGTTGCAACACACAATCAGTGTGTGAGTGAGTGGGTTTAACGCCGCTTTTAACAGTATTCCAGTTATATCACGGCGTGTCAGCTTAATGTGGGAGGAAAGCTCGAAGTGATGCAGGTCTCAGACGTTTACCACTCCGGTGAAACCCAAGAGCATGGGTATGGTGCTGACAAACCTAGAAACCTAATCGGGGCGAACTGGGATTCGAACCCACAATCATAGGTTTCTGGCGCACCCAAGGGACGCAACTCTGCACAGCGAATCGCGTCGCCTAAGAGGACTGGGCCAACCGTGCCCCCGCAACACACAATCAGACTCAAACAATAACTCAGTGGGGTTTTTTAACACTCAATTCTTCTTTCAAACAGAATATAATGTAAAAAACACAACAGAAAACCAAATAAATAGTGTCCTTAGTACAAATTTTAAGCACCCCAAAAACTGCAATATCTGGAAATATCCCTGTCATCAAATTAACTACAACATAATCAAACATCATTTTTCCATTTAAATTAATCTGGTGACGAAGCAATAATGTGTACAACAAATATACCACTCAAAACAAGTTGTAAAACACCCGTAATTGGAAGGTTGTGTGTTGCAACACCCACCAGCCACGACAGATATAGTCATATGAAAAAGTCTTGTGTTCTTTAACTTCTCTATGATTGTGGGTTCGAATCCCGGTTCGCCCCAGTTATGTTTCTAGGCTTGTCAGCACCATACCCGTGCTCGTGGGTTTCACCAAAGTGGTAAACGTCTGAGACCCGCATCACTTCGGGCTTTGCCCCGTCGCAAATATGCTGCTTATCTGTAGCTCTGATGTGGGGAATCAAACAGTGTTTTTAGCATTACAGCCAATTCAACCACTCGGCTACCGGACCTCCCCATTAAAACAAAACACCCAAAATGCATTGTTTAAGTTTATCACCTCTTCCAATACTATAGTCTTATTCAGGATGTTCAGGCCTTAAATTTCATTTAAAAAGATAACTCAAAGGAGCCATTATAAATTGAAAGAAGCAAATTGAATTCAAAAGTTTTATAATGCATTGATCAGCATGATCAGGCAACAAAAACACAATGCCATTTAGAAAGCGGTCAAATGTAACAAATGTTATATTTGGGATAACACTTTCTTGGTAAAGTACAAATGCTCCTAATTGTTTTGGTTGATTCCAGTCCGGGATTCGAACCCACACCGCCAGAGTGAGGCACCAAATCGCCAGCACACAAAGTCAATGATCTAACCCACTCAGCCACCGAGGCTTCTACAAAAACGAAAGGCCAATAACTTGTAGTCCAGATCACATACTTTGTGTACCCCTCTGACAAGTGTAAGTTGGCAGGGCTCCCATGGCCAAAAGCTATGAACACACAATGCCATATAATGCATTGATCCGCATGATCAGGCACGATAAATAAATATTGTTTTATTAGGTTTGTGTCAAACTTTTGCATCTACTACATGGAACCACTTTTTTCATTTTTTCAGATCTACGTACTCTCTACATAGCTGACATAGGCTAAGCTTACTTAACAGATAGACATATTACTAGATTGCACTTTGGATGGTAGACTATTAAAGACGAGAAACATTTGCCTCTTACAACATACCTGTAGGTACTAGTCTGCCCAATATAGTCACTGATAGAAGGACACACTCACCTATAAACATGATGAAGGTTTGAAACCAGGGGTGGTCAAAGTCATGTGGTTTTGTTGTACTGTTGGCACTTCTGTCTGGGTAGCCTGGGGCACTGAAAACAGGGAATACAAGTGCATGGAAGACAGGAGAATGTATTAAAAGAATTGTATTGAAGACAGGGGAACAATGTATAAATACAATTGTATTGAAGATGGGAATACTTTATAAATACAATTGTAATTGAAAACAGGGAAATAACAATGAAATACAATTGTGAAGACAAGGGAATAATGTATAAATACAATTGTACATCATCAGTATGTGAAAGAATTCCTGAGACTGAAACAGTAATTGGACTTATCTAGGGATGTCAGTCTTATTGAAGTTGGTCCATGAGCTCTAATATATTATAACTATGTTATGTTGTCATACACAAAAACTACATACTGAGACAAATTAAGAATAACACAAAATTTGACAACAATCAGAAATGTTTTTCAAGTCACAATTGTTACAAAGCAATACATGTTGCCATATTGAAATAAAATATCACTTGTTGCCATATAAAAAAAAGAAAGAAAAATCAATTACTATTTTTAGTACTAATTTTTAACACTTAAAACTTATTAGAACTTGACATTTTCCAAACTTGTATAAAAGCAAATGTTATTCTACCTGGGATAGATATTGACGGATAAACGTTGTCGGAAACAAGTGGTCTACGGAACAAACTGGTAAGAGTTGTCAGGTGGGGTTCACTAGCATTAAAAAAAAATAACATTGTCAAAACACTGAAAACTTATCAGGACGGAAGAGGCGTATGAGGAAAATTATGTCAACACGTCAGTTTAACTAAACTGTAAGTGGAAAGGTGCACAATTGTCATTCTTTCTTCAAACGTGAAATGGATTCAAAGACATACACACAATCATTCTGTGCTTTTTTACTGATCGTGTTTATGCTTCCAGTAACCAACATCCCAATCATGAGAGCTATCTGCACACAGGACAGCGCCATTTTGAAAGGTGATCATGTGACTACAAAGTAATCACGTGATTCGCGTTGCCGTCAATGCGGTGGCAGGCACCAATGTGATTCAATTGTACAATTTAGTCCAGTTCCTTATGTACTTTTGTTGAAAAAAATTGGTGATTAACAAAACTATACATATTCTGAAAGCTTTCAATGTACAGATGAAGAAAACCAATGTTTCCAAATTTTCCCATCATTCATTTGGCGGCCATCTTGGATTTCAAGATGGCGGCCATTTTTGCCCATATTTGTCAAGTCTAAGGCTTCTGAGGTGTTTATTTTGTCATTTAATTGTTTATATGTGATATTATGCTTACTCATATGTAATTTAGACATGCTTAAGGTAATGATTTCACATTCTTAACAAAAAACTACCTCAACTTTTCTAATTTCTTAGTTGGATTTTGCAATATTATCAGTAGTGTGGATAGAATCCTATACGTTACAACTGTCTATCACAAAGTAAAATTGTTAAAGAATATATTGTACCTTAATTATCATATGACCCCTTAAAAACCGTCATTTATCCAATAATTACCTATGGTTATATGTTTCTCCAGCAACTCAGCAACATAAGAGCCATCTGTATCAATGCCTTGGCATTTAAATTTTCAAAATGTCACATAGAATTGTCATAGTCACTTTACACCAAAATAGGTCCCTTGAAGTCTTGAATAATAAAGTCAGAATTCTTGATATGTGTCTTGATATCATATTCACAGAGAGTCATCAAACCTGTCATTGCTGTCATCACCATCATTAGTTGACATATTTGTGTCATCGTCGTTCTCACACACTGAGGTGCAGAGGCAGAGTTCTGTACATGACAAGTTGTTTGATCGACATGTACATCTTTGGGTCAAACAGTCTTTCCTACACTGACACCTCACCATCTCAATAATAGCTTTGGGGGCTGGGAGAACATCCATTGTTGTTGGTTGGATCCGGTTATCTTTGTCCTTATGGAATCCATGTTGAAGTGGATCTAATTGGATCTGAGGGGCGATATTGGCTTGACCCCACACATAAGCTTGAATATGAACCCTCAGAATGTGCTGCTTTAGAGCACCCAGTGTTGGTGGTAGCTTGTCACTCTCTGCCATATGTTTGCAGAAGAGATACCATCTGAGCTCTGGAATATCTGTCACAGAGAGGCCTTTTGGACAGTAAACACTGCATACAAATCTGGCCAATGTTGAAATTATTTGGTCACAGAGTTCATCACTTGTAGTCAGCACAAGGAAAGCATTAACAATATCATCATCCGTTTTCAAGTATTTCTGAAACCATGTTGCTTTTCCTACTCGGGAAAATCTGCCTGTATTGTCAGCTCCTGTGAAGGCATGGAAGGCTGGCAAAGCTGATGATTTCTTCACACCTAGGGCTGTCCAAAGAGGCTTTATTGGAAGAACATTTGAGGCCATTGAGAGTGTGGTGTTTTCCAGGAGACTGCTGTAATTTGCAATGGTCAAAACAAGGACATCAGTGTCAGGAGAGAAGATTGTCAACTGCGAGTTCCTTGGATTGCGCTGTGAAGCTGAAATAGCAAGATATATCATGAGTGTGTCAGCTTCTTCATGATTGTTAGCTTCAAACTCCAAGTCTCTGTTGCTCCTGGTACAGCCGGATGCAGATGCAATAAAGGTTTGAGACGAATCAGCATTATACTCCAGTGTCTTTTCTGCCAGGTAGTCTGTCAGATCAGCTTTTGTTTGGTCATGAGACAGAAAACGATTTAACATGATGTGCTTGATTCTGGTGTCATCTCTAATTTGGTACTGAATAGGATCTCTTCCTTGGCGTCTCTTTTCTCTTGTTGCAGATTTGAGGGAATCTTGCTTGTATGTGTCAAAAGCAAGTATGACCTCATCAAACCCTCTTGCCAGGTTCATCACTCTGTCATTGAAGCACTGACTGAGATCTTCAACTGTTTCCACTGTATTTGGTAACTTTGTCATCTTCTGAAGTACAACCATCCCATCTATAACAGCAATTTTTCTTGGGATTTAGTTGAAGGTTTGATTTTGTTCTGTGTCACTGTCATCAACTGTGTTCTCTGGCTGACTTGCTTCATAGTTCATTGCTTCTTCATTTACAAACTTTGTAAGACTGGTGATCAACTTGGACTTGTCAGTGCATGGTAACAGCAATCCACTTGGTGAAAACAGTGACCTTGGAGTCAGCGTGAACTCAAAGTTACCAATTGCCTGTTTCAAGTCAATGTCTCTACTTGATCTGGCAAGAACCATCAGCCTTCCATACAAATCTTTTGTTTCTCTGAGATCCACATTCTTACCTCGGAGACGAACTGTTTGCTTTTGGCATCCTGACATGTACATCTTGTTGTTTTCCCTCTTCACTGGTGCCCAAAGACTCACTGGCCCGTTGATTCGTTGAGACACGTACTCTTCATAGAGCTTCTTTCCTGTTTCATCAATATGTAGGATCTGAGACACAAACTCTTCAGGGACATAGGCATGCGTCATTTAGTTAAAGATCTTGTCACCTTCAAAAGCAAATGGATTACCATGATCCAGAACAGCAGATTTGATCTTGTCAACTGCAGTGTGATCCCGACAAATGACTCCTGGTGAAAGGTCATGATGTTCTTCCATATCTTTTGCCTCTCGATGAAACTGACTTTTGTACTCACTAGCAAGACACAAGAGTTCTGGAGAGGCCAAAAAGAAACGCTGCCTGGCATTGGAATTGTTTGAGATACCAATCAAGCCTGAGTGAACTTTCATTAATCTGTTCAGATGTTCACATGCATGATCAGCTCCTATGGATGTAAATGGAATGTCATTCTTTGTAACTGATATGTTTCCAGCTTCAAACTCCTTCCAAGTCTCGGGGAAGTCGATCTTCAGGGCATGCATGTCAGCAATATATCGGGGCCACAGTCGTTTGTACTCGAGTCGGTCCATAGCAAAGAATAATCCGCTCAGTTCTTCTCCAGCCTCAAGATGAAGCTTCAGATCTGCATTGCGAGAAGCTGCTATGAAGAACAGAATTGTCTCAACTCGATGTAGATAATTCATCAGTGATTTGAACATAGCATTCTTTGATTTCTCAGTCTCCCATTTCAGAAATGATTCCATGACTTCTTCATTCTGAATTTGACCAATCAGATTAGAATGTTCATCTTTGACAATTTCAGCCTTTGATGATTTATCAGTCTTCCTGCATGCTCTTTCGATTTCAGCTGCTGTTTCCACACAAACTTCTTGAAGTTGAGGATATTCCTTGAAGAACTCTTGCAATGCTAATTCATAGAGTGCCATGTAGGTATACATATGAGCCCGCAGACAACGTTTGTAATGCGTACATGTAAGAACCTGTCTTGTTGTTGTGGGGCCAAAGACATCAGCTTCCATCCATGCATCATCAATGCCAGAGTTTTCTATGGACGTGCCTAAAGCTCTCAGCGCAGCCATGACAACATGCAGTTCTCTCAGTCGTGGCACAATGTTTTCTTTCAGTTCAGGCTTAGCATCTAGGAGTTTGATTACCTTCTCATAAAGGGCCATGTCAAATGTGATGACTGTAGGATGTTCATTTCCAACTGCTAGTTCTTTCAACTTCTTAGCTTGCAATATGACAGTTAGCAGTGTAGACCATTCATGTGCTACTTCTGGAAGGAGTGATAGGGCACCAACTCTAGTTGTTGATTGTCTCTCTGACAACAAAGACATGTAGCCAGCCCATCCAGGAATCATGCTAGCTTCTTTCTCATCATCTGTTCTGGCTATCATCGAAGCAACAACCCAGCCAAAGTGTGTTAAGTGATAGGACTTTCCAATACCTGCTTTGTTGGTTATAAATTCTTTGTCTTTTGAATGTGGATGGTTTCTTGGATTTGGTTTTTCACAGTAAAGCATCTTGGTATGGTAGGGAGCCACAGAGAGACTGTTTGCTTCAGTGATCTCAAGGGGTGGTGATATCTGCTGTCCAGTTGCTCCAGTGCTCTGATATACAGCAGTAATAGTCCCATGTGTGGTGCCTTTGCCATCATGAGTGTCCTCATCAAAGTCTGTGTTGTCAACAGCAAAAAAGACAAAGGAACCTTTCCTCAGAAATGGTGGAACATATAACCCTTGGAACTGTCTGGTGTTCTTCACAACTGCATTGGCCAGAGCTGTTTCCAACATTAGAGAACGTCTGTATGGAATGCAATAGTTGTGTGCACTGAGTAGATCCATGATCATCTTGTTTCTTGTGTCATGGTGGACTGTAAGGCCTAATCCTATTATTTGAGGATTTTCTCTTCCATTGTGAGATCTGAATGTTTCACATTCTCTTTTCTGTGTATATTTAACTTGTCTTCTTGACTTGAAACCGTACATAATGTTCTGACATACAGTCAGTACTGTTCTGTCAACAACGCTGGCTTTTGCTTCATTCTGAAGGTTTTCAACAGTTCCCACCATCATCCAGCGTACCAGAGTGTACAGCTCGATTTGGACGTCATTAATGTTACTTGTAACAGATAGGGGATTGTTGATTTTGTCATCTCTGTCAAAGGCTTCTATACTCTTTTGTACAAGCTGTGCTGACTTGTATATAACCTTCATGTTGTCCATGCCCTGGTCGTTTTCAATTGCAGCATGCACCATCTCTTTCTCGCAGGCTTCAGGGGAGTAGAGAACATCCGGTTTTCTTCGGTCTTTTTGCAGAACAGATCTGACGGATGGTAATTCTGTAAGTATCCTATCTTTCAGCCACTGCCTGGAATAAGTAGGTACATGGTCAGACAAGCAGTCTATACCTCCCAGCATGTTGATATATGTAACTTCAATATCTCCCATTGACAGATAGGCCTTGTTGTCTGTCTGTCTACATACCAGATTAATAAGTTCGGTTAAACAGGCACTTTGATGTCCAGATTCAGATCGCTTGTTTTCTTTGTGGGCTTCCTGGCGCAAAACATGAAATACATTTGTAGTCCAGCAGTTTTTGTGGTATCTTACATCAATGGAATGGGCATCACTTGGAGAGATTGATGAATAAAGTTTGGTCTTTAAGGCAGGATTGTTTGAAATCTCAACGGCATATCTTAAATCTTCCCCAGCATTTAAGGTCCTGACATTAAAAAGTGGCTGTCTGTCCTCTTCCTGGCAAAAGAAGCACAAGTCCTTGACCAATGGCATTGTAGACGACCGTGTAAATGGTGCGGATGTTTCCTCATGGAGATCTGTTCCTTTCCTTTTACGGCCTCTCTTTTTTGAAGGTGTGGAATCATCAAGTGTTCCTTTCTGTGTCCTGTCTCGTGCTCGCTGTATTTGATCGCTGTTGGTAGCATTGCAGTAGCAAGTCCGATGCCAGGCAGCACTGTGAGATGATAGAGTCTCTCTGTCACAGCCTTCAAGTCTTCGCCATATACCAGTATATTCACCATCATGGACATTCGCTCGTTCAAACAAAACATTGAGTAAGCGGTCGTAAGAATACAATCTTGGTTGCGATACTAGTATGGATGATCCATGATGGGCATTCTTTTGGCACAGAATACAAAGATTCCAATCTGTAGTGACTGATGTTGATATCTTCTGACTCACTTGCCCAAGCTGTGGTAATGATATCATCATTTAGGTTGAAATTTTCCTGAAACAAACAATACTGATCATAAAGTGAAAATAGAAGAAAATAGAAATAGTATTTTTTGTTTGTTTTTATAATCAAACATCCTTTATTAAAAATATATGTCCAGAAATATTTTTAAAAAGTGTTTGTGCTCTTTAGTAAAAAAATTCATTTCAAGTCTTCATACTAGAATTTGCTATTATTCATAGTTGTTAGGAAAACATTACTAAAAATGTTTCATGTATACTACAATATCTTATGGGTTTTATTTTGCAAGTGAAATTACCAAAATATTTAACTTATCATCTGAGGTCTGCAAGCAAAAGTAATTAGTTGTCTGGACACAACAATATGTGACATGCACAGACCATTGCAGTGGGGCCCTTTTAAGGATGTATTGAAAATTGTTTTTAATGCAAGCAAATAAAATTATTACATGTACGTTTAAAAGATTGGCATGCTACGTAAAAGTATATAAATTATCTATGAAACAATTAAGAAACAAGAATAATTGCAATATTTAACAAAAATAATTATACTGAATCCCTAAACGGGCCCCAAGGTATCAGAGAGCATATAACTTTTATGTAGCATAACTTGAGCTAAATAGGATAGTTTACACTAAAATTGAAATTTCCTGAAACTGAATATACGCTAGGAAGCATTTCTAGTTAAGTTTAACATGTAGCAAATGGTTGCAATATACTTTTAATGAAACAGATCAAGCCTATGTTGTCAGTCATGTTATTATGAAGAAATCATTGCCATTCAATTTCTCAATAATTATCAATGAACCAACATAGATAGCACGCGTCATAATATTCTATAAATATTCACTTACCTATTTAGATGAATTTCAGCGGGTCTTGGTTGATGATAAGCCTTCCTTGATGATGGAAAAACTCTTCTTGTCAGAGTTGTCTCAGCCATGTTGACTTGAAAGGTCAATGTCACAAGGGGAGATAACTCATTTTCCTAATATTTACCTACAACTAGTCATTATTGCTGTCATTTACCCTGGCATCAAGTGGTCAAGTTTGAGCGTCATTTATTCGCAAACTATGGACCCCAAAAATTGGAAACATTGGTTTTTATGTTGAGTAGCCTCTATAGCATGTAAAAATATATACAGATGCAAATCTCCAAATTTTTTTAACGAAAAATTAAAAACGTACACAATACAATGGACTAAATTCGGCTGATACAATAAATTGTAAAAGATTTGGTTTGGAGAGATTCAAACGCATTCAAAATATGCATATCAAACAGCTTTTTTTTTAAATAATTAAAATAGCTTCCAACACGCATTAAATAATTAAAACATTGTACAATCATTTGAGGGACAAAACGGACAAAATCTCGTTGCTGCACTTCTGTGGTCAATTTTTTAATTTTAATTTTGAACAAAAGTTTCAATATGCAAATTGTTTCGGGAAGCTATTTAACTAAATATATCATATAAATTATTACATTTCACGAAAACACATTTTGTATTTAGTTGGAATAAATAGTTACTCAGTTTTCTATTGAAACTCACACATAAATCGCCCCTTTTGATGAGCGTACCAATAGTGAAACTATGTATATTGTATGGCGCCAATTCCACGCAACGCCTGCTCATGTGCAAAGCGGAAAAGTAACACATGCATGCACCAGTTGTACTCATGGACAAATTAAAACATACCCATGTTCAAATAAATGTTTGTATAACTGAAAAGTATTCATCAGCTAAGGTGCTACGATCGGTATGGCTTTATAGACTGATCTATTTTCAAAGTCCTGCATCGTGACTGAAGAGTACCGTTTAACCAGTTCACATGTCTATACAGATTGGCTGTGCAGAGTTGCGACCCTTGGTCATGCCAGCATCCGATGAGCGTGGGTTGGAGTCCCGTATTCGCTCTGATTATGATTCTCTTTTTTTATGGTAATTGATATATTTCTGAGTCCCTGTTACAAATAAGACCAGACACCCAGGACAGTGCCCTGTCCAAATAAAAAAAGATACAAAGACAATGTTAGAAAACACAAGCGAAGTTATTAAATGAGTGTTGGAAGTTATTGTAATGCAAGGGAGGATCCATCTTTTTTAAAAGGGAGGGGTCCAAAATATCACATTTAAGTTAATTGTACTGCTACAGCCTTCTACATTTGGTTTTCGAAAGGATTGGGGTGCGGGTGTCAGGGTGGGTGGGGAGGTGGTTGTGTTATGCACGTTGATGGTTAGTTTGACATTAGAGGTATAGATATTATGGAGCTATTTTTTTTAAATTGGACATTGACATACACACTCACACACACTCACATCCACTCGCTTTCTGTACAAAATCATAAAAAGGATTAATATAATGAAATCAACAGAAATTTAAGTATTAGCACGAACTGATAGGCTGTGAAATGATTAAAATACTGGTCACACAGCAGCATCTCAACACACTCTCTCACTTTAAACACATACGACAATTGTGGTTGGTTGGTTGTTTCACGCCGCACTCAGCAATTTTCTAGCTATATGGCAGCGGTCTGTAAATAATCGAGTCTGGACCAGACAATCCAGTGATTAATATCATGAGCATCGATCCACGCAATTGGGATCGATGAAATGCATCAACCAAGTCAGCGAGCCTGACCGCCCGATAGTTAGTTGCCTCTTACGACAAGCATAGTCGCCTTTTACAGCAAGCATGGGTTGCTGAAGACCTATTCTACCCCGGATCTCTTCACGGGTCCGACATTTATGGAACATGAGATTCGAAATGCAGGTCACACATTAAAAAATCGCATTAAAAGCAGATGTGTTACCCCTCTTCACGTGCTGAGGTCTCGTATCGGAGTCATAAACCGTGTGTGACGTAACGCTTGTATATTTGTTTGTTTGTTGTTTAACGCCGCACTCAGCAGTATTCCAGCTATATGACAGCGGTCTGTAAATAATCGAGTCTGGATCAACCAAGTCAGCGAGCCTGACCACCCGATCCCGCGAGTCGCCTCTTACGGCAAGCAAGGGTTGTTGCTGGAGACCTATTCTACCTTGGATGTGCTAACTGATATTATTAGAGGCTTATGTACATTTACATTATACAATCATGTGTTGCATTATGTTATGTTTCCTGTTCTGTGTTCCAGAATTTGTGATGTCGAATAAAGACATCTGAAAACAGTATAACACCTACTCATTTTATGACAGAGATCTAAAAACCAGAGCTTCAGAGTTATAAGGGCGACCTGCCCGTTGATGTTTCCTTCCAAATCACCAGACTTGGCTAGTGATGCCGCCTTGACTTCGCTCCAGACGCCATGGTTTGACAACTAGAACGCAACAATTTGAATGAAAACCTGGAATCTGCTTTCTCCTCTGTGGGTGGGGTGGGGGTGGGGGTTTAACGTCGCGTCCAAGAATATTGCACTTATATAGCGACGTGCATGTAAATGTGTGTGTGAGTGATTGCTTGTACTAGTCCGGACTGATGCCGATTTATAGTGCTAGCTCGCTTAGATATACCATGCCGCAGTTTAACATGAATACCCCACTCAGACACAGTATACTGACTCCGAGCCGACCAGTCCTTGTTTTAGCCCCTTAATGCCGAGCGTCAGACAGGGTAACAAGTACCATCTTTTAACTTTTATGGTATGACGCGGTCGGGGATCGAACCCCGGACCTTCCGCTCTCCGGGCGGACGCTCTACCACTAGACCAGGGAGGCGGTCTCTCCTGTGAACATCACTCTTTACCAGTCTCTGTTCTACCAGTGTCGGTAGTAGTAGGTTGGTGTTACCTCATGTTTTGGTTAATAAATGGAGAATTACTAATATTCAAGAGATATTAGGTTCATTTGATGCACAAACGAACATACTGGTATGTTGTGTGAACTGACGCTCATGAACGCATCACACATCACAGATCCTTGACTCAAGACGCACCACTTGTCTCGTTAAGGATTAGTGCGTGAAGTTTGGAAATCACATGCAGCGTATGGTGATAAGAATAAACCATCTTCCCGAAAAAAAGGAGTTAACTGACTATAAAAGTCCAGTTTCCACCCTTGCCGAAAAAGGCTGGTATTATGGAGTTTCGTTTTGGCTGGACTAATGCATAGTCCAATCACAATCACGCAATGAAATCGAAATGCGGTTCGTAAAGTGTCATGCAGATTTCGGTCGATTGCAGGATTTGCTAATCATTTGCACCACCAACTCATTGTCAACAGATATTTTCCAAATATTTTCATGTTCTTAATCAGGGTGCTCACATGATTTAAATGCACTTCGCGATGTAAAACCCGTTTTATCACAATATAGATCTTGATTATCGATCAGATCGTCTTGACTGGGCACCTCCATTGTGTTTGAAGGAAATGCAAGTGATACGAGAGGTGGAATCTGATTGGTCCATATGAGAGGCTTAGAAGGGTCATAACTCGTAACAGCCACTGGTGGCGCTACGATCTAGCCCAGGAATTCCAGCCTAGTTCGGCAAGGGTGGAAACTGGACTTTTAAAGTCAGTTAACTCCCTTGCCTCGGGAAGAAAAAACACACACTGTGGTAACGCTTGACTGATTATTAATTTGGTCAATAAGTGGTACACAGTGTAATGTTTCTATGGTTCGCCTTTCTTTTGGTGGTGAGTATATTAAAATGCTTTATCATACTGCTGTTGTTTTAAAATCACCCACATCTGTACATTTGTGTTTCAGAGAACAGTGAGAAAATGTTACTATTCTTTCCATGGGTTGAAAGTTGAAACGTAACATAAAAGTAGAATCCCAGCTCTCTTTTACAAAAAAAACAAACCCTGACCCATGTGCCCCACCCTCCTCCCTCTAATGGTCCACTCACGCCATGTCATGTTCCAGCAGGTTAATGCCCACCCTCATGTTGAACGTGTTGTAACAGAGTTTTAAGACCCGGAAGACACACTCCTGTCTGTAACATCACACTGCTACGGATCATACAGGTTTCGGGCGGTCGAGTAGCCTAGTGGTTGAAGCGTTTGCTTGTTACGCCGAAGACCCAGGTTCGATTGCCAACATGGGTACAATGTGTGAAGCCCATTTCTGGTATCCCTCCCCGTGATATTACTGGAATATCGCTAAAAGTGGTGTAAAATCAAACTCACTCACTCACTCATACAGGTTTCAGCATATTCAAAAAGCTGTCCTGTTGCTTGAGCTATAAATAGTTTACCTCAAAGTATGGGATCAGTGCAGATCGAGATCCTTTGTGAAGCGCTTGCTTCATGTTCTTTCAAACTTTGTTTATCACAAACACTAAAATGTCAACTTATGGTACCATATTCGTCGTAATAAGCACCTTAGAAAACTGACAAGGGTTTTGAGATTGTGCGGTAGTGAACAAACCTATTTCAGGCATCGATAAAACTAAAACCTTTTCAATATCAGTCCATAGGCAGTTTTATCTTCCCTCCATGTGAGATCTGATTGGTTCATGTGATCTTGATAAAATGCTATGTATCCCGCTGGAGAGGCAAATAAGTTTCTGAGCAGGAGAATAAATCCTTCATACCCCACCACAAAAACACACATGGATTTCTGAGCAGAAGAATAAATTTCTTGCATCCACTACGAAGCAAAACGCTTCGATTACAGTCACATGATACAGCACAAGTTAACCTCAGCTAAATCGAACAGCTATCTATCAATTTTCAATTTGTTCAATTCTGTTACAATGGCAGATTGAAACATGTCGATAAATAAATTCGTTGTAGCAGAATCACAAGGGATATATGTGGTTTTATGCCTTCTTCGTTAGGTTTTACACCTCCGTCTATTGAGCCGCCGTCATATAGCTGGAATATTGCTGAATGCGGCGTTAAACAACAAACCAACAACCAACAACAATCTGACTTGTGTGCTGCATTGAGAAGTGAGTGAGTGAGTATTGTTTTACGCCGCTTTTAGCAATATTCCAGCAATATCACGGCGGGGGACACCAGAAATGGACTTCCCATATTGTGCCAACGTGGGGAAACGAACCCAGCATGACGAGTGAACACTTTAACCACTAGGCTACCCCACCAACCTGTTGCATTGAGTAAATACAGCACAAGAAAAACATTGTTTTGATTTTCGTTTATTCAGTTTCACTGACTTTCAGAGACCATGCCAATGAAATGATACACCATTACACGAGTACTTTGTGCATACTCACTTAATGATTCAACGTGTTCAATGGGTACAAAATATACAAAGTTTATGAAATGTCACAATGCACGAAATGACATTGATCAACACATGAATGATTCTTCTGGTGACAGTCATGAAACAAATGTCCATTGTCACGTCAATCTTTGACGAAACTGTCAGAAAACCATACAAAGTGAGATGTTTCACATCACAGTCACGTCCTTGGGATGTTCCTAACACTGGTGGTTCACATTAACCATGACCATGTCAAGAGTCATGACAGCATATCCAGCCATTTGAAAAATGGTCACATAACGACCTTCACCTTGGTGCGACAATGCCAGGAGAGTTTGGTCACACATTTGATGTATCTAACCACATAGATGGGCTTTGACCTTGACCCATGCACATCACAGCAGAAACATTGCATGTGACCTTGACCTTGACAATGAAATCTCTCCAAGGTTACAAATCTTTCAGCAACTTCCGACTTCTTGTTTCTTCCTCTTCTGAATCTCCATCATCATCCTGTCAGGTCTGAATCCTCTACACTTTCACATTGGATGAAGATTGTAGGACACTATTTAAATGGTATTAAGTCCATTATTTCCATCTCTCAAAAGTGTACTGTTTAGCAGTACCCAGTTCATAAGCTTTTACCAGTTTGACAATACAAGAGTTCATCCCGAGGTCAGTTTGGCCATTAACATGTCCATCTTGCTTGCAAAGTTCCTCCCTTCTAGTCTGTCCAGATTGATAGCTTTAAACTGCCCGCCGAGGTTGAACCACTTGGGGTCAGTGACTGGAGAGGACTTGTTGTACTCGCAGGGGTCAAGGTTCTTCATGGACAGGGTCAGTCCACTTGATGGGCCACTCTTCAAGGCAAGGACTCTGCAAGAGGAAGGATAAGGAGTTCATAGTGTTTTGTTTTGGTCTTGTTGTTTAATGCCACACTCAGCAATATCCCAGCTATGTGATGGCGGCCTGTAAATAATCAAGCCTGGAACAGACAATCCAGCATTGATCTACGCAATTGGGGTACGATGACATGCAACAACCAAGTCAACCTGTATGACCACCCGATCCCATTAGTTGGCTTTATGACAAGTATAGGTTGCTGAAGACCAATTCTAACCCGGAGCTTCACAGTGGAAAGGAATTGATGAGAGCTATATCAACTTAGATTGCCATAAATAAATATGAAGGGTCATAAACCTGATTATGATTTGAAATCAGTGTAAGATTTATGAAACAGTTACTGATGCACCATAAATGTGGAATTTATATGTATTTTATGACACCAAAACCAACCTAAGTCATAAAAAAGCAAATCGAACCAGCTCTATTTCAAATCAGTATCCTGAAAAACAAGAGTCATCAGAAGACGACAGTGTGGTGCAAGTTGGAAATGACGTTTGAATACTTTTGTTGCATTGCCATGGGATACCTTCAGTTCAATGAAGAAAACAATGATGGTGTTTAGTATTTTTCAAAATCCCAATTCATCAAAAGGCACCACTAGACTGATCTGTATAGCAACTTTCTTCTAGAAACATTCAACGGTTTCGGAGTTCTGCTCCAGAAACGAGCACTACCCACATTTTCAGTATAAGTCCAACTTGTTGGGATGAAGAAATATTTTTTAAAAAAAATCGAAATCATCAAAAGGCACCAGTTCACAGCTAGATTCATCTATAGAGCAAGTTTCAACAAGAACTATTTAATGTCATGTTTTGTGACCATCTGATCCCCAACTCGGTCAGTTGCTCCCACAAACATGGATGACATGGGACAAACTCTGGTCCCGACTCTCATCCAGGGTCACTCCGCTATTCACACAGTAGATTACAAAAGTAGTAATCTGTTTTAAGTACCAAGCAGAATAACAAAAATACTCGCAAGCGATTGTAACATGGTTGTGAAAGTTACCCACCTGTCTCCCTTGGGAGAGGCAAACATGATGGAGGCTGCGGTGCCGAATGTCTCCATGTCTCCGGAGCCGATGCCGCCACTGAGAGACAGGAGCAGCCAGCCCTGGAACTTGACCAGTTGCTGCACCACCAGGACATGGAACTGCGACACCTGCCGGCAGAAGCATCAGTTAAAAGGTGAACAGTATTTAATTCATAGCACAGCGTCTCAGCTTAATCAATCTCACTAAAATCAGATCTCAGTTCTCGCTACTGCTAAACAAAGATCTGAGGACATCCCATTATGAACCAACTTTTGTCCGACCAATCAGAGTGAGTGAGTGAGTGAGTATGGTTTTACGCCGCTTTTAGCAATATTCCAGCAATATCACGGCGGGGGACACCAGAAATGGGCTTCACACATTGTACCCACCGACCAATCAGAGGGTAGATTACCAGATCATGAAAGTGTTTTCTAATCTTGCAACCTTGAACAGTTATCATGCAACAGTTACAGGCATTATGACTGAATCCATACAATCTAGGCCATCTGTTAGCCTTTCCAGAATGTTCTTTTGTTCATTTTTCAAATTTTAATTGAGAATTTGTCAAAATATGTTTCGAAGTGTAGTCATCAGTTTAAAACTAGTGCCATAAGGCACGAGAAAGCTACCTTGTGATTTGCTTATGTCGACTACTTGTCAGTCATTCCACTGGTCGGTCAAAGTTCGTGAAAGATTGGTCTGAAGTGACACGTGATGGGGTGTCCTCAGATCTTTGTTTAGCGGTAGTGAGAACTAAGATCTTATTTTAAAGAGATTGTCAGCTTAATGTGCCCGAAATGTTGCAGTTGTTCTACATTTATCACAGCAGCAGGGTTCATACTCAGAGCCAATCTGGGGCTAAAACCCCAAATAAAGGAGACAATTCAAGGGTTCCTCCTCAGTACTGTAGTTTTAACATTTAAGGTTTAAGGGGGTCCGTAGATTCAAATTCGAGAAAACCTTAAAGATCCCAGACCCTCCTTAATTTGAGACCAATACTATCATCTGAACCTGGGGAGATCAAGAGCTCTCACACCATCGTCATCTTTGACAACTGGGTCCCCTATGCTGCCCGGACCAGTAGAGAGGCTGCACTTGCAAATCATGGGACCAGTACATATGCTGCACTTGCAAATCATGGGACCAGTACACAAGCTGCACTTGCAAATCATGGGACCAGTACATATGCTGCCCTGACCAGTAGAGAGGCTGCACTTGCAAATCATGGGACCAGTACATAAGCTGCACTTGCAAATCATGGGACCAGTACATAAGCTGCACTTGCAAATCATGGGACCAGTACATAAGCTGCACTTGCAAATCATGGGACTAGTACATAAGCTGCACTTGCAAATCATGGGACCAGTACATAAGCTGCACTTGCAAATCATGGGACCAGTACATCAGCTGCACTTGCAAATCATGGGACCAGTACATAAGCTGCACTTGCAAGACAGGAAGATAATTGTAACACCATTTTACAGATTATTTTGTGATTACCTGTGAAAACAATTAGCCTTGTGTAAGGAAGACCTTTAAGATAATCCAACTAGCTCTAAAATTGGATTCCTTGAACACAGTTATGACACAGAACACAACGTCAAGTGGTTTGTTTACCTGCCAGTGGATGAGGTCCTTCAGCTCCTTGTCTTCGAATGACAGCGTACATGTCCGCCCATCTTTCAGTATCACCTGGATGGAGTCCACTCCGATCACCAGGCTAAGGTGTGTCCTACAAACATCATCACATCATCAGCAAACTCAAACAAGGATTTGAACTTCCCCCAGACACTCTCCGACCTACCCCAAACACTGTCTGACCTATTCTTGACACTCTCCAACCTACCCCAAACACTGTCTGACCTACACTTGACACTCTCCGACCTACCCCAGCACTGTCTGACCCACGCTTGACACTGTTCGTCCTATCCCCCTACAGTCCTACCTACCCCAAACACTGTCTGACCTACGCTTGACACTGTTTGTCCTATCCCCCTACAGTCCGACCTACCCCAAACACTGTCTGACCCACGCTTGACACTGTTTGTCCTATCCCCCTACTCCGACCTACCCCAAACACTGTCTGACCCACGCTTGACACTGTTTGTCATATCCCCCTACTCCAACCTACCCCAAACACTGTCTGACCCACGCTTGACACTGTTCGTCCTATCCCCCTACAGTCCGACCTACCCCAAACACTGTCTGACCTACGCTTGACACTGTTCGTCCTATCCCCCTACAGTCCGACCTACCCCCAACACTGTCTGACCCACGCTTGACACTGTTTGTCCTATCCCCCTACTCCGACCTACCCCAAACACTGTCTGACCCACGCCTGAAACTGTTTGTCCTATCCCCCTACAGTCCGACCTACCCCCAACACTGTCTGACCCACGCTTGACACTGTTTGTCCTATCCCCCTACTCCGACCTACCCCAAACACTGTCTGACCCACGCCTGAAACTGTTCGTCCTATCCCCCTACAGTCCGACCTACCCCAAACACTGTCTGACCTACGCTTGACACTGTTCGTCCTATCCCCCTACAGTCCTACCTACCCCAAACACTGTCTGACCTACGCTTGACACTGTTCGTCCTATCCCCCTACAGTCCGACCTACCCCCAACACTGTCTGACCCACGCTTGACACTGTTTGTCCTATCCCCCTACTCCGACCTACCCCAAACACTGTCTGACCCACGCCTGAAACTGTTTGTCCTATCCCCCTACAGTCCGACCTACCCCCAACACTGTCTGACCCACGCTTGACACTGTTTGTCCTATCCCCCTACTCCGACCTACCCCAAACACTGTCTGACCCACGCCTGAAACTGTTCGTCCTATCCCCCTACAGTCCGACCTACCCCAAACACTGTCTGACCCATGCTTGACACTGTTCGTCCTATCCCCCTACAGTCCGACCTACCCCCAACACTGTCTGACCTACGCTTGACACTGTTCGTCCTATCCCCCTACAGTCCTACCTACCCCAAACACTGTCTGACCTACGCTTGACACTGTTCGTCCTATCCCCCTACAGTCCGACCTACCCCAAACACTGTCTGACCCACGCTTGACACTGTTCTTCCTATCCCCCTACAGTCCGACCTACCCCAAACACTGTCTGACCTACGCTTGACACTGTTCGTCCTATCCCCCTACTCCGACCTACCCCAAACACTGTCTGACCCACGCCTGAAACTGTTCGTCCTATCCCCCTACAGTCTGACCTACCCCAAACACTGTCTGACCCACGCTTGACACTGTTCGTCCTATCCCCATACAGTCCTACCTACCCCAAACACTGTCTGACCTACGCTTGACACTGTTCGTCCTATCCCCCTACAGTCCGACCTACCCCAAACACTGTCTGACCACGCTTGACACTGTTCGTCCTATCCCCCTACAGTCCGACCTACCCCAAACACTGTCTGACCCACGCTTGACACTGTTCGTCCTATCCCCTACAGTCCGACCTACCCCAAACACTGTCTGACCCACGCTTGACACTGTTTGTCCTATCCCCCTACAGTCCGACCTACCCCAAACACTGTCTGACCTACGCTTGACACTGTTCGTCCTATCCCCCTACAGTCCGACCTACCCCAAACACTGTCTGACCTACGCTTGACACTGTTCGTCCTATCCCCCTACAGTCCGACCTACCCCAAACACTGTCTGACCACGCTTGACACTGTTCGTCCTATCCCCCTACAGTCCGACCTACCCCAAACACTGTCTGACCCACGCTTGACACTGTTCGTCCTATCCCCCTACAGTCCGACCTACCCCAAACACTGTCTGACCTACGCTTGACACTGTTCGTCCTATCCCCCTACAGTCCGACCTACCCCACACACTGTTTGTCCTATCCCGACACTGTTCGACCTACCTGACACTCTCATAGCCATACGACGTGATGTTGATGCGGACGCTGGACTGCAGACTGTTGTTCAGGCAGTTCCAGTGAGCTGTGATCTGGGGGTCTTGAATAGACACAGCAAGTTCATCTATCAAATGCATTGTTCTGAAAAAACAAACCACAAAATCAAAATTCAAAATTCCTTTATAAGATCCCAGTATCATAAAAAAATATTGATCCTAAACATCCCCGTTGTTAATACAAGCAAACAAAATGCTTCTACAAAATGTAAAGCACTGAAAAGTGTAACATTCATCCTCACCTGACTTAAACGGCTTGATTGGCATTCTAGATCCTAATTTCTTTCTCACCTGACTCGCAGTACAGCATGTTTGGTCTGCTTGATGATCTGCTCCAACAGGGTGTCACTGCAACAGAAGCACATCAAGATGTCAACACCCTGTTTTGGATGGGTTTTGTCCTCCACTGTTTCTCAGACCTAGCTTTTGTTTTGTTTGTTTAAAGTCGCACGCAGCAATATTCCAGCTATATGACGGCGGTCTGAAAATTATCGAGCCTGGACCAGACAATCCAGTGACTGACATCATAAGCATTGATTTACACAATTGGGATACGATGACATGCATCAACCAAGTTAGCGTGTCTGACCACCCGATCAAGTAAGTCGCCACTTACAACAAGTATGGGCAGCTGAAGATCAATTCTTACCCGGATATTCACAGGGTCTAGTCTACCAAGATCAAGAATTCTGTTTAATGGTGGAGTCCTTACTCCAGTTGTGACAATGACACCACACTGTTTACCCTTAATCCTAACATATCTCCTGTACCACAACACAGTGTCCAGTCAACTGCATAACAATTTCCCTAAGCAGTCTAAATCCTAACATATCTCCTGTTACACAACACAGTACCCAGTCAACTGCATAACAATTCCCTAACCAGTCTTAATCCTAACATATCTCCTGTATCACAACACAGTACCCAGTCAACTGCATAACAATTCCCTAAGCAGTCTTAATCCTAACATATCTCCTGTACCACAACACAGTACCCAGTCAACTGCATAACAATTCCCTAACCAGTCTTAATCCTAACATATCTCCTGTACCACAACACAGTACCCAGTCAACTGCATAACAATTCCCTAACCAGTCTTAATCCTAACATATCTCCTGTACCACAACACAGTACCCAGTCAACTGCATAACAATTCCCTAACCAGTCTTAATCCTAACAAGTTATACAAACATCTGGACTTAGATGACGTACATGGCATTGTTTTATCAGACAATTCTAACAAGGCCTCTTTTCCACACAGGAACAAAACACAAAATTCAAAAGTATTTATGTCCTAAGACATTTTAAAATCATCTTAAACTAGACTTGAACAGCAATATTCCAGCAATATTCCAGCAATATCACAGTGATGTCCACAACAGTGAGTGAGTATGGTTTTACGCCGCTTTTAGCAATATTCCAGCAATATCACAGCGGGGGACACCAGAAATGGGCTTCACATATTGTATCCATGTCGGGGATCGAACCCGGGTCTTTGTGACGAGTGAACAATTTAACCACTAGGCTACCCGACCGCCCCTGGGTCCACAACAAATGGGCCTAGCACATTGTGCCCATGTGGGGAATCAAACCCGGGCTTTCAATCTGACATGCTCTGAATCACGGCTTGCTAGTGTGACAATAAATATTTTAGAGACAGATATATCATTAATACTACATTGTGATCTACTTTTGTAGGATTTAAAAATCTCAATAAAATAATATCCATATTGAATCATAATGCGATTCCATCCAAGCTTTTACACGCTCATCATCCCACCTTGATCGACCATATCGTGCAGCCATCTGTATGAGTTCTCCCCGTGTGACGCCCTGGGGTCCGGCCATCCGTCGTCGCTTCGTCATGCCCAGCGTGGCATACATGGGGTGTGGTGGGTCGAGGTTGACGTTGCGGTAGTGGACCTCTCTCAGGAGTTGGTGCAGCGAGTGCTCCAGGACATGGTTGTGTTCCAGCTTCTGGGGTGACAGAGGCATCTACACAACACCACAGAAAGGACCTTAACTCCCTGGTCCACACTGCCCACAGCTGTACAAGCTACAGGTGTATTTAACTCCCTGGTCCACAGTTGTACAAGCTACAGGTGTACTTAACTCCCTGGTCCACAGCTGTACAAGCTACAGGTGTACTTAACTCCCTGGTCCACAGTTGTACAAGCTACAGGTGTACTTAAATCCCTGGTCCACAGTTGTACAAGCTACAGGTGTACTTAACTCCCTGGTCCACAGTTGTACAAGCTACAGGTGTACTTAACTCCCTGGTCCACAGTTGTACAAGCTACAGGTGTACTTAACTCCCTGGTCCACAGTTGTACAAGCTACAGGTGTACTTAACTCCCTGGTCCACAGTTGTACAAGCTACAGGTGTACTTAACTCCCTGGCCCACAGTTGTACAAGCTACAGGTGTACTTAACTCCCTGGTCCACAGCTGTACAAGCTACAGGTGTACTTAACTCCCTGGCCCACAGTTGTACAAGCTACAGGTGTACTTAACTCCCTGGTCCACACTGTCCACAGTTGTACAAGCTACAGGTGTACTTAACTCCCTGGTCCACAGTTGTACAAGCTACAGGTGTACTTAACTCCCTGGTCCACAGCTGTACAAGCTACAGGTGTACTTAACTCCCTGGCCCACAGCTGTACAAGCTACAGTGTACTTAACTCCCTGACCCACAGTTGTACAAGCTACAGGTGTACTTAACTCCCTGGCCCACAGTTGTACAAGCTACAGGTGTACTTAACTCCCTGGTCCACAGCTGTACAAGCTACAGGTGTACTTAACTCCCTGGCCCACAGTTGTACAAGCTACAGGTGTACTTAACTCCCTGGTCCACACTGCCCACAGTTGTACAAGCTACAGGTGTACTTAACTCCCTGGTCCACAGCTGTACAAGCTACAGGTGTACTTAACTCCCTGGTCCACAGCTGTACAAGCTACAGGTGTACTTAACTCCCTGGCCCACAGTTGTACAAGCTACAGGTGTACTTAACTCCCTGGTCCACACTGCCCACAGTTGTACAAGCTACAGGTGTACTTAACTCCCTGGTCCACAGTTGTACAAGCTACAGGTGTACTTAACTCCCTGGTCCACAGTTGTACAAGCTACAGTGTACTTAACTCCCTGACCCACAGTTGTACAAGCTACAGGTGTACTTAACTCCCTGGTCCACAGTTGTACAAGCTACAGTGTACTTAACTCCCTGACCCACAGTTGTACAAGCTACAGGTGTACTTAACTCCCTGGTCCACACTGCCCACAGTTGTACAAGCTACAGGTGTACTTAACTCCCTGGTCCACAGCTGTACAAGCTACAGGTGTACTTAACTCCCTGGCCCACAGTTGTACAAGCTACAGGTGTACTTAACTCCCTGGTCCACACTGCCCACAGTTGTACAAGCTACAGGTGTACTTAACTCCCTGGTCCACAGCTGTACAAGCTACAGGTGTACTTAACTCCCTGGTCCACACTGCCCACAGTTGTACAAGCTACAGGTGTACTTAACTCCCTGGTCCACACTGTCCACAGCTGTACAAGCTACAGGTGTACTTAACTCCCTGACCCACAGTTGTACAAGCTACAGGTGTACTTAACTCCCTGGTCCACAGTTGTACAAGCTTAAGGTGTACTTTACTCCCTGGTCCACAGTTGTACAAGCTTGGGGTGTAATAAATGTCACGACTTCTTTGCTTATTACTCCACCAATCCAAATCGGATGTTTTACTCTGATACGAAACCTCACATAAGGAACTGACAATCCCTCCATAGGAGATCACCCAATCAGTGTCAAGGCTTCTAAGTTCTTTAATTTTTCTGCTCTTGAAAAAGAGCTTAGATGACCAGCTCCAAATGTAAATATTAAAGGCCATGCTTTTCCAAGCACTACACCCAAAAAGGGGCACAAAAGAAGGAATGTTTGTGCTCTGTGTAAAGAAATCCAAAATCCAAATAATATCAGAAAGCTGACATCTGATTGGCCAAAATACCCACACATCCGTAACTTGGCGGTCCACGGTCATTCAGGGTTTGGATGGTTTGACCTCCAATGGATGAGATGTCAGATCATCATGCTGAGAGATATTGTATCGGATATCGGTACATGTGGAACCGTCCTGGACATCCTGTAGTCATCCAGCAACGTTCATACTCTGCAGTCATTGTGACTTTCACATCCCCATTCATTAATATCATGGGTAACATAGAGAAACATCCTTCATTTGGCTGTATGGTATAGTGTTAATGTAAACCTATAGTGAGTGAGTGAGTATGGTTTTACGCCGCTTTTAGCAATATTCCAGCAATATCACGGCAGGGGACACCAGAAATGGGCTTCACACATTGTACCCATGTCAGGAATCGAACCCGTGTAAACCTATAGCATGTAAGATATCTCAGAATATCATGGGTTACATAGAGAAACACCCTTCATTTGGCTGTATGGTATAGTGTTAATGTAAACCTATAGTGAGTGAGTGAGTATGGTTTTACGCCGCTTTTAGCAATATTGCAGCAATATCACGGCAGGGGACACCAGAAATGGGCTTCACACATTGTACCCATGTCAGGAATCGAACCCGTGTAAACCTATAGCATGTAAGATATCTCAGAATATCATGGGTTACATAGAGAAACACCCTTCATGTGGCTGTATGGTATAGTGTTAATGTAATCCTATAGCATGTAAGATATCTCAGAATACCACACCCACACATTAAAGATATTTACCTTCTTTTCTTTTCCTGTATAATGACAGAGCACGATGCATAGCTGAATACCCGGGAACACCTGAAACAACCAGTCAGCACTATATCATTTGCATGGCAAAAAAAGTGGGACTTTTCAAATGAATCAAATCAATTAATCACAGTTTTACACATGGGACCTAGTAAACAGTGTTCACATGACATGTCCTTGATATGACGCGGCCGGGGATCGAACCCCAGACTGTCCGCTCTCCGGGCGGACGCTCTACCACTAGACCACGGAGGCGGTTTCTTTGTATCAACTTTTCAAGTATTGGAGTATCTTAGACATTTAATATGACATCAAACCGAGACCAGTGACACGTAAATACTTCACAAAGACACATGGTAACATGAAAGTAAGGTGAAGCGGTGCTCAACTTTTTTCCAGGTGTATAAAAGTTAAGGGTTTTTTTAACATTCTCATCGAAATAAGTGCAAAACATTAATTTCACCATGATAAATTAAAAAAAGATTTTTTTTAAATATTTCACTGAATACTGGGGTTGTATTCTTCCCTGACTTGCACACTTTGTACTGCCAAAAACTACGAGGAAAATCTACTTAGTACTCACCAGTGTTTGAAATAATTTTAAAACCCAACAAGCCACTAGGGCATGTAACCCATAAATGTTGCCTGCCCATCTTCAAAAATACCTGCTCGCGTTGAAACGTCATAAATATTGAAAAGTCACGATAAAAAGGAGACAAATCGCATCTTGATTCAGTTGAAATAATGCTAACAATTAATGGAGAATCCACGAGGAGTCATAATGAAACTGGATACATAAGTAGTCTTGAAATTATCTGCCAGACAGTCGGGAAGGATGAAAAAGATTTTATGCAGCCCGACAGAAAAGTTACGAGCCACAGGCAGGCGGGCTGGCAGCTATTTTGGACACTGGTACTCACGTTGGTTATTATCTGGTTGCTGATGACCATATGTGGGGATGTGCCCTTCACCTGGACAGCCTCTCTGGCTAACTGAAAATGGAAGTATAAATTCTCTCATACAAGGTGTAATTCTCATACACAACTACAGTCAAGTCTCGTTAATCCAACACTCGTTAATCTGACAATCCGCTTTATCCGACACAAATGATGGCAACCAATTTAATCATTAATCAATTTCCATTCCAGACTATGCTTTAAAAATCAGTCAATTTTGAATCAGTCAGACAGTCCGTAACAGTAGTTTTGTGTTAAACTTTAGTGATTGCATGATTAGAAAACATATTCCACTGAATGTAACACAACACTATGAATGTTTCATTTTTCATTTTCCTATGTGTTTGTATCGTTATCTATCCTGTAGTTGTCCAATTTTCTATCACGAACGTTTGTACTACCTAATTTCGTTTATCCGACATACTCATTAATTCGACATAATCATATGCAACCAACAATGTTGGATTAACGGGACTTGACTGTACTACATGTTTTTAAGCATATCATGCTTGATGAGTAACTGAAATTTGAATCTTCTTAATGTTGAAATATTGGCACATAACAGCAAAATCACTGAAATTCTTGGAGACAAAATAGAGCAACATGTAATACCTGAGCAAATAGTTCTTTACAAAACAGAACGTTCTGTGCTACTTCTAGTTTCTGCTGCCAGTAGGCGTCGGACGGGACGGAGCCCAGGCCGGCTGGCATCTTCAGTGTTGCCGATGTCAGATCCATCATGTCTGAAACAAGGACCGAGAGTGAGTTGGGATTTAGCCTCAGTTTCCACTATATTTCAGTCACTGCGCAATGTTTGTGCTTCGCGGTCTTGTACACTCGTTGTTCCTCCACCTCAAGCAGGGATGTGGGAAATGAATGCCACAATCAGGATCACGCTCGCTGATGAGTTGATCAAAGCACCATGTCGGGCTGGGGTACCTGGGTAGTAAATCTGCACTCGTCCCAGCCCTAGTACCATGTTGCCAATTTTGCAAGAAGTCAGCTCAGATTGCAGTGGTTGCTAAGAACATGGTTTTCGTTCGACTACAGCCTAGCAATGGATGGATTTACTATTCATGTGGGAAAGCCCTGGAGATGAGAAAACTGATTCATGAATGTCAAAACAGAAAATCAGAGGCAGTAAAAGACCAAGTTTGTGACAAAAACACGACTATTGGTCAATGAAATGGACAAGCAGACTTTGTTTCTGGACAAGTGCAGTTTCAACTTTCAGTCCAAGTGCAAAGGTCAAATCAACGTCAAACATAAAATACAGCAAAAAATTCCTGGAACATATATGTTCAGCCCCACTACTAACTACACATGTACCAAATTTCATCACAATTGAACACAAAAGACAGTAACAGCCATAAATATCATGACAATAACCCTTTCAAAATGGCTGCCATGGCGGCCATATTGAAAATCGGATTTGAACTTCTTGAGCAAATTAGTGTGTCATCATTCATGCAGTAAGTGCATTTCAGCTTCTTTGGATCATTGGTTTCTGTGGAGGATATGTTTACAATGGACAAGAGACCGACCAAGACTTAAGCTCACTTGACTTTCAACTTGTGAAGATCCGGGTTAGAATGGGTCTTCTGCAACCTATGTTTGCCGTAAAAGGCGACTATGCTTGTCGTAAGAGGCGACTGACGGGATCGGGTGATCAGGCTCGGTGCATTGGTCGATGCAGGTCATCGATCCCAATTCATGAATTGTGTAAATCAATGCTTATGATGTCAATAACTGGACTGTCTGGTCCAGACTTGAATATTTACAGGCCGCCGTCATATAGCTGGAATATTGCTGAGTGCGGCGTTAAACAACAAATAAACAATCCTGTGATTCAATGTCATTTAATAAGGGACACTGATGACCAAATTAAATGCCGGCTCACCTGGGACGCTCTTGACCTCGACCTGGATGTAGGCCACGCCCTCCAGCTCACTGGGGATGTGCACCTCAAGGCAGCTCTTCGGACCCCCAGCTTCCGGCTCTAAAGTCGACTCGGAACTTTTCACAACCTCAAACGTCCCTGCCTGCATGAACCTGGAACCAGCTGGAGCAGAACACCGGGTGAATTAAAGATGGGCAAACCACTAGAGTATATCTGTTATACCTCTAGTAAACTGCGAGGGGCGGTCGGGTAGCCTAGTGGTTAAAGCGTTCGCTCGTCACGCCGAAGACCCGGTTCGATTCCCGACATGGGTTCAATGTGTGAAGCCCATTTCTGGTGTCCCCCGCCGTGATATTGCTGGAATATTGCTAAAAGAGGCGTAAAACCATACTCACTCTCTCACTCTAGTAAAACGAGGTCAATATGCAACAACCATGACCCGAGTACCCGACTCCTGAGGTGGGCCGAGGCTGAAGGGGTCGGGACAAGAGTAATCATTCATTTTGTTAAAAGCCCTTGACTTTCATGCTTAATTTTAGACACTAACTACACATAGAGTGTCAAATACAAATTAGTTTCCATGGTTACTTGACTCACCAGATTTATAACTCAGGTCTCCAAAAATGGTGTTCCCCACACGTTTAAGCCTCCAGTTCTGTCGCAATTTGAGCAGCTCAATGTGGAAGTCATTCTGGGTTCTGTTAGATGCCTCAATCTGAGATTTCTTCAGTCGGTCGGCACCTCTCATAAGACACGCAGAGGCTTCTATCAGACTCTGTAGAAGCCGAGTTATTTGTCAAACAGATACAACTTGACGAATATGATGGAAACAGACCCTTCAAAGTGAAAACTTAGCTACTATGTTTAATTTGCTCATCACTACGCCCTAAGAGCATATTTCAATTACATTTTCAGATAGGGGTGTCATTGACTGGAAAAGTATCAAACATACATATATATAAATTAATGACAAAATTAGTTACTACATACATGTATGTACAGACAAAAATGTCTAGACCAACAATTAATCAGCTTAATACTAAACATGCTAAATGTGAACTAGTCTGATCCATTGAATGTTCAAATTTGAACTTTCTGCCTTCCATTTCAGCCATGGTATTCTTAACAAATGTAAGCTTTTCTGTGGCAGTGAACTATTAAGTTAGTATTGACATTCATAAATTTGTGTCGATACAGCAGAAACATTAACAATTTATGAACATAGCAACATACAAAGATATTCCTATTTTCAGAGGACAAAAATATCTGATATTGATGAATTAATATCCAGAAAAACTAATTTTGTTATTTTAATCATCTCTTGTTTATCTAACACTTATCCCATGCTAATGCTAATCATCATTGATAAAAACATCTAATTAGACGTGGTAATTAATGTACATATGGAGTAACATATTTCACCTTCTTCTTGGACAGAAGTTGTAAAGAAGCCTTCTGATCTGGCGATTCTTGTGAGACATTTTCAGCTACCATGTACCGCTTCTCCTTGGCCAAGTTGAGCACATCTAACAACACACTGATCTCTGTCAGGGAGGATCTGTCAGGACAACAAGAGGACTTCCTCATCATCAGGAAACAGGAATCAGACTTACTTATACTGTAAATCTTGATATTAATGCGAGCGTGAATTAAATGCGAAAAATGTGAGTGGTCTTTGCTCGCAATATTAAACATCGCATTTATATCAACAATAAGACATTTTGGATAGCAGAAATACCAACTTAGACATACGCTGAAAACAAACAACTATGTATTCCACATCACTGTTTATTGAGCAGCACTTGTTACAAGTATATAAACAATGTCATTCAAACACTAATTACATCCTGTGAATTGTCACTGCTGGGGTCAAGACAAGCATTCTGCTCACTCATGTCATCACTGATCCCACCTGCAAGTCCAGACAGACGCCACCCAACACGGTGTCTTTGCTCTGTGCGACTGCATCAAAGGCCGACACGAGCCAGCGCGCACATACTGTTTTACCTGAAGTACTCTACTCAGCGCTAATAAGAGGTGCTATTTGGTGTGTGATTGGATTAATGTAAGGTTGGATTAAGGTGAGGATTCTCCTGTAAACCTGACAGAGGACATTTTGTTTAGATATAAATCCACTGATGCTTGAGAGGAGGGGGTTGTCGCATTCATATTGAGTCGCATTTTTGGCTAGGGGCCAGCGGTCGCATTCTTTTGGAGACGCATTAATTTAATGATTTACAGTATTTAACATGATCCTTAACATGCTTAAACGTCTTTTGGTAATCACCGACCTTCTGCTCGCCTTCTTTCTATTCATCAGACAACGGTTACGAGTTACGAGTATGAGTTATGTCCCTTCTAAGCCTCTCCTATGGACTAATCGGATTCCACCACTCGTATCACTTAAATTTTTTTCAAACAACATGGCGGCGCCCAGTCAAGACGATCTTATTGATAATCAAGATTTATATTGTGATAAAACGGGTCTTTCATCGCAAAGTGCATCATTGGGTTGTGAGTGAGTGAGTTGGGGTTTAACGCCGCTTTTAACAGTATTCCAGTCATATCACGGCGTGTCAGCTTAATGTGGGAGGAAAGCCCGAAGTGATGCAGGTCTCAGACGTTTTCCACTTCGGTGAAACCCGCGAGCACGGGTATGGTGCTGACAAACCTAGAAACATAATTGGGGCGAACCAGGATTCGAACCCACAATCATAGGTTTCTGGCGTGCCTAAGGGACGCAACTCTGCACAGCGAATCGTGGCGCCTTAGACGACTGGGCCACCCGTGCCCCCGCGAAGTGCATCAAATCACATGAGCACCTTCATCAAAAACATGAAAAGACTTAGAAAATTTCTGTTGGCAACGAGTTGGCGGTGCACATGCTTTACAAATCCTGCAATCTGCACGGCAGTTTATGAACCGGATTTCGATTTCATTCCATGATTTTGATTGAACTATGCATATACTCGTTAGTCCAGCCAAAATCACATGAAAATGTAACTCCATAATACCAGCCTAGTTCGGCAAGGGTGGAAACTGGACTTTTATAGTCAGTTAACTCTCTTGCTACGGGAAGATGAACGGAGATAGTCACAACATACCATGGATCAAACAACAATAATAATAATTACTTGAGTTTATTTCGGACTGAATCCCAGGGCCACAGAGATGGTTGAAATGGGGCCAGGACTTTCTCCTCATCTCCATCTTTCTCTCCTTCTGATGTTGGCTTGCCCTTTCCCTCACTCTCATCTTTGTAGAAATCAATCTTATGTGCTAGTTTTGAGAGGTTCTCTGACATAGACAACGGACTGTGGAGAAAAAGAAATAAGATCAAGTTCACGATTTTCTGATAGTCTTTGTAACCACTAACCAGTGGTAACAAATATTCAACATGATTCAACTAGCATTCCAATGTCATGATTTTTCGAAGTGTAGTAATGGAAAATTAAGAATGGGCCTACCTTTAGCATGATTAGAATTCAATTTAAAAATTTACCAAAATTTCATTATACCATATGACGTGAAATTTGGGAAATTTTGTTTCACAAACTGGTTGTTGTCCTAATGACGTGTTACCTACAACAGATTGTCCTCACAATAAGCATGTTTATAGTAGCAATGTCTGATATTGAACAATGTACTTTACCATGTCAACAAACTTCAAGTGGACCTAACAAAGAAAGATATCTTACAATCGGTGTATGTAAATTCATATCCCAAAAGAATTCGTACCCCAAATCGAGAGTAATTTTGTACCCCAAAGCAAAAAGCAATGAATTACACAATATATATTAAACATATTTTATAAGCTATAATGTGAATGTGTAGAGGCAATATTTTCTTTGAACAAGAACAACATATGAGACTTTTCTGTTGACCAAAGCTAATCTTTAACATGTTTAAGAAAACATGGCTTAAATTGATAATTATTACAGGGCTCCTTGATCCAAGTTGCAGTTGATTTGGAGACTGAAGATGCATATTTAACAATAACACCAGGTGAAGGTATATAAAGTGATGATATAAAAATTGATGTATACATGTGTATGTTGTTGTGAATGTTATTGATAATGAATGGTTGACTTCATAAATGCGAATCCAATGATTGCATGATGGTAACAGAAATGTACTAAAACTTTTTCCACAGACAAAAGTAAGTGTTTCTTCCTCATCATGTCATCATGGTCATAGTTTCACAAAAATCAAAGTTATTGGTAGAGTCAACTTTACACCCAGATTTTTTTAAATAACATGAAAAAAATGGCAGTAACTGACCGCTATCCAGTAATCCAACGATAATATTGTACAGGAGTATAAATTGTTTGGGAACCTATAATCCAACTATTATATTGTCTTATAAACGAATATCAAGAAATATCAAATAGAGTTGCGAAGTTTCTTATTTTTAGGTTTCCGAAATTACAAGGGGTACGAATTCGCTTGTGTAAAGGAAGTGCTGCAACATTCTTACAAAACATCAGTTGTAGTTCTAACCTTTCTTTCATCTAAATGCAAATCCACAGAGCAAATGAAACACTAATTACAACAATGAAAATATCCCCTGTGGTATCAAGCTTAAACGGTCACTTGTGACAACAAGCGATGGCAAGCAACGTGTTTGTTTACGGTACAATGTGCTCTGTGATCCCATTTGAATATGAACTCTGTGTGCAATGGCTAAAGTGAACTTTAAATATCCGTACGGTACGTATACTTCCTGTCCATCAAGCTTCACTTCTTGTATTTGGTGTTCCAACACTGGTTCCACCGTTACTGTCACACCGGCTAGCGCCATTTTGATAATATCTTTGCAGGTGCGTTGTTTAGTTCCGTATCCCAATAAAAAATAATCCGATAGATCAGGATCAGGCATAATGCTATTTTTTTCCACAAAACAAGATAAGGTATTTACTGATGTATCCCTTATAACCAGTCATATAATAAGCGCTTGAACCTTTGGATACGAAAGTAAAGATTATAGCTTTGTGGTTGCAAAGGAAATGCCATTTGTGTCAAAATGGCTGATGTTTGTCTGTGCACAAGACAACATAAATTTATCAAATTGGGGCATACATGAGGTCTTCTCGGTAAGTTAATTTTACATCTTAGCATTAATATTGCGTACTTTCGGCAATTAGTTAAATAGCTATGCCCAAAAGACGTTATGCACATATTTAAGATACGTTTAAAAATTCTATCTTTTGTTTGTTTGTTTTGAATTATTCATAACATAGACATTGTTTTGACAGCCGTGGTATAGTTTCTTTAGTTTCAGAGGGGAAGACTATCAGTTGTGTTTCTTGTGTAACTGATTTGCACATCATAATCACAACTGGGCATATTCTTTTTGTTTTAACAATATGTGATTAGTATTTGGGTCAAAATATATTGTGGCGATCTTGTCAACTCCTCAACAAAAAATACATCAAAACTTCTCAAGATACCCATTTGCACTTATTTGGCTGCCTACATGTTCATCGTTAAACTTTAACATGTTTTAATGTGTTAATATGGTGAAGCCTGGAGTTTTCATTCCATGTTCATGGTTATTCATATTTTAAAAAATCAGAATCTACTGTAAAAATATAGTGGCCTACCTTTAGAATACAGTACCACAAACTTTTCAAACACGTGATCATACCCTATGATGTAATTTGTAGTATTTTGTTGCAAGTCACACCGGCGAAACAATGCCCTGTCAGGGGTCATCGAGTGTGCATAAGCTCCTCCCAGTGATCTATCATTTCTACACGCAATTTCATTGAATATGCCCTGCGGTGTTGAAAGTTTTGAGTATTCGTTTACTAATTATAGCCTGTGGGGGCGCATTTTAGAGCAAGCGCTAGTTTACGAAAGCACTTTTATTTTTTTATTTATTTTTTATTTCGTTTTTCTCGTAATTGAAGTGGATAAAGTGGTTTGAATGGGAACTAATATACATATAATTTTTTTTGGGTTAATTAATTTTCATTATTTTGCACAAGAATGCAGTTTATTAGGGATATGATATTGGCGCTGAACACATCCAAATGTCGTCAGTGTTATTGTAGGTTACCCCGAACTCTATCCTTAGCCCTTGGATCCCCTTTACGATAAATCACCCCTTTACGATCATTAGGGTTAGGAACCCGTTTAGTGGCTATTAGATTACCCAGATCTATCCTTAACCCTTGGATCCCCTTTATGATCAATAGGGTTAGGTACTTGTTTAGTGGCTATTATAGATTATATAGCGGTTCCTAATATTCTTCACACAAAAACGTCGAGTAAAAAGGATGAAATGTTGAATATTTTGGCTACTGGGAACTGTCCTGGAACATTCACATAAGCCACTTTCACCGGCTACATTTTTTCAGTACTGATTCAAAAGCGAACTCACCGTTGTGTCATCACTAGTCATGCTTATTCCTCCCTCGTTCCTTACTATTATCACCATCATACTTACAGTGTTCCCTACCACACTTTTCTGTCACCCGACGAATTAATAAATACCATATCATTCATGCGTACTCGCGAGTTCGAAGTCTGACGTCTGACGCCTGGAGCCGTTTTCAGTTCGCGGCATATCGGCTCATTCCTCACCACTCAGTATTTTGTAGATTACGGAATGGGACGAGTGTGCCAAATGGCATCGGGATCATTCATAAGTGTCCGTAGACTAAAGTCACGAGACACCATGCCTACCCGTAACCTTCGTAAGTGTCAATCATATGGCTGAAATATTGCCCATGTGACGTAAAATTTTAACTCACTCACTCACTCGCGTCCGACGGATTCTCACTTAAACTGGTTGCTTGTCTTGAGACGTGTGACCTATGGCAGAGATCGTCCTCACGAGAAATTGTGGTACTGTATTCTAAAGGTGCTCCAAAATAGTTTAATCATCAACAATGCTGGAGTGGACATGGTATAACAGAATGAAACAGATTCTTGACTGTACTGATTATACATGTATGTTGCTATACTATGTTTACAGGAATTAAGCAACTGAAAAATGGTGGTGAAGCTTGCCCACAGATTCTCAAGCTCACCACCGCCTGCATCTTGAAGTCACTTGGTCCATTGTGCATCAGAAGTCAGCTTCTTCCTTTCACCTGGAGCAAAGTCAAGGTCACAATCATGGGAACTGGAGTACCACTTCTGAACGATTACAAACAAGAGTTTTTCTGGAAACGATTTCCACAGACTGTCCTGGGTGGTCCAAAGTTCCGTCTTGGCTATGATGCACCAGCTTATGTTTATTTGAATCAGATTCTTCTGTGGATCATTCCATGGTTGCTAGGCGGAATTTTCACCCTCGTTTTAGAATTAAATTACAGTGATGAAGTCATTCAGGAACAGCTGCTTCTCTATTGCTGTGTGTATGGTGCATGCATGTTTATTTTTGTGCTTGTGCTGCAAGTCATCAGCACTGTCGTCAAAATGCAACAAACAGAACTTGACTTAAAAATACGAAACAAGAAAAATTTGTTTGCGGAAGAGGATGAAATCGACTTTGAATCCTGCTGTGGCGCAGAGACTGTTGAATTTGTTACCCCACCGAAAAATTACAAATTCAACATTTTCTTTCATGCTCTCGTGTCCGGAGCGATGTGTGGATTGACTCTGTGGTATTTGTTGCCCTACACACTAAACAGACTGTATGGTTTCAACTATGGTGCCACAGCTGTGTTGCATATTTTTGGTTGGTTGACTCTATGTGTGGCTCAGTACTCTTTGACTGCGGCGCCCCCACCGGAGCCAGCCATTTTCAAAACTATGGATGTTCATGAGATAGCCCCTCTCATGCGACCTTTCTATGTTCTAGTCTGTACATCTCTCCATGTATTCTACTGGTAAGTAACATTGTTATTAATGGTATTAACAATAATTAATCCTTATAATCATGATAATATTCTCCTTGGTTTAACAAACAATGGCAAAATGTTACAAATACAGACAGGAGTTCAAATACTCTGGTAAATTATGACTGTAAACAGTCATGGTCATGTACCTTGCCATGATAACATTAGCAGAGACCAAAGAAATTGCTATGTGGTACCATGAGTACAGTCAATATGTAATCATGGTAAGCAGTATTTATTAACATGATTAACATGATTAAGTTTCATTACCATGATTACAGTAAATTTCTTTATATGGTCCAAACCAGTCAATGATCTACTTCAGTCTTTTTGCTTTTTACCAAGATGTCACACAGCGTTAGAAATTTGCACTAGTCCTATAGTCATTGCCAAACTGTCCAATGGTAAAGGTATCATAAGGACTAGTAGAAATTTGCCCTTTTTAAGGGTTTTGCTATATGTTATCATTATAAGGACTAGTGGACGAAAACTGTTAGTTTCTAACCCTGTCACATGTCAAATAGTACAATTTTGGTTCAGGCTTATACTCAGCCCAGTGTTTGTTATTATGAAATATGACTACCCATCATCATCATCATCATCATCATCATCATCATATTGACTTTAAACTCATGTTTACTTCAGGTATTACAACACGTTCCAAGTAGCCGATCAGGTTCTCCATATCGTGTTTGCTCTCCTTCCTCTGTTGTGGGTGACCGGCATCCTCCCGCCAGTGGACGCCCTTTTCCTCTGGCTTATGGAACAGGTGCATGTGTTCCTCCTTGGAGGCTCCCCCATGGCTTCTAATGCAAGGTTGGTACCAGAGGATACACAAGGCTACCAATGGTTGGTGTTGTAAGGTAGCCATGGGTTGTCATTGTATTGGAGTTCAGTTACTTTTCTGAGTCACTGATGATGTTGTCAGGGTTGTTAGAGTTGACACTCAAGGTCGGAAGTAGTATCAGTGGATCGCGATTTTTTGACTTGTCGATACAAGTATGAATCACAATCGCACATGAAGTAAAAAGTATCGATTTTATACCTTATATGTATTCTATTTTAAATGTTACTCCAAACACTGATTTCTAGTGAAAACGTAACTATTTTCATCCATTGCGCCATACTTGACACTGCCAACTGTAAATCGTTTGTGTGCCAAGTATTTGGCCGTCCTGTCTATGAAAAAGATGGCGTACGCACCACAGAAAAGACCACATGCAAGTATCGTGACACGTATCGGACCGTGAGCAAGGTATTGTGATACGTATCGGATTGCACAGTTGGTTTATTCTCCCAGTCCTACTAGGAAGTGGACACAATCTGTTCTAATAATGCTCATATGATGTAGGTAGTTGTTAGTATTATGTTACACACAGGATCTGTTAACATTTCGAGCTGTGTATTGCATGGAAGTTTGTGATGCAGTATATTGAGATATACAGGATATTGATATATTGTGAACTGTAGGGCAATATATTGTCATTGGCATTTTTGTGAGTTCTGTAGCTCAAAGACGTAAACAAATGAAAAATCTTTGGCTGCAATGATGTGTAAACAGAAACAATGCATAGGGCTGCCATTACTAGCGACAGGGAAAGTAATGTTGGGCACATGCACTAGTATCATTGCTTTTTGGTACTGACAGCTCCTACCTATATACCTTAGAGAGTGTATAGTAGACATATTATTGTCTGAGAATAGCTGTGCCAGGAAGATTTTAGTTTATTTCATTATTGATAAATCCCAAATGAAATACACAATTATTGACATTTTCTCAATATACCAAACCATTTAGACAGTATAGCAATACATATTGTTGAAGTTTGCATTACAGTTTAATGGTCTACCGATAATGTTGTGCAGTCTTTAAACCATTACAACTATGGCAGTAATTCTGGTTTGAATGTAGGGGTTCTCCCATAGTGAGTAGGCGTTGTGTGTCACTTGTAACTTCTTCCTGTTCTTAAGGATGCTAATTAGTAAGAACACTATACTCCTGCAGAGCATAAATGAATAATGACACTTGATGTCATACAACGTGGTGACAGATGGTCCTGTGCACTTCGTACAGGTCACTTTAAGGTCAGGTAAAGTTATGCAACGCCGGTCGCAGAGAGTCCTTGGATGGGTGACCACGGTTCGGCAGCTAGGGTCCTGAGTGTTTCTAGGGCTTCAGTCCTGCCCCACACTGAAGCACATGTAACGAGTGACTTCACTCTAAGTGTGCCTCTGTTCACCCAGCAGTGAATGGGTACCCGGTAGGATGAGATGGCAATGTGGGTGTTAACCTTCTAGCACCTAACAGGCAGCTTGGGTTGTATACTCCCCAGGGAGCTGAGAATGATTCTTGAATGTACACTGATCCAGTGACCAGGGTAATAGCGTTTTGAGCATGCCCCAGAGTAGCCTATTATTATTACAATTAGAACAACCAGATGGTAGTATAGATAACTTCTATGGTTTTAAAATACAGTAACAAAAAGTTCAACTATTCAATCCGTGTTTCTTTTTTCTTTCAGGTTGATTGTGCTACTTGTTCTGTCTATTGGAGCTTATTTGGCAGCCTACTTCATTCCTTTTGTGTTTGCAACAGTCATCATATCAGCCATATTTGGCTACATTCTCAGCATTGACCTTGGCCGTTTAGGCACACAGATCTGGAACCTGTGCCGAACTACGAACAGAATATCCTCCAGTCAGAACCTCCGAGATTCGCAGCGGGTGACTAAAAATGAAGGATTTCTGTGGACATGGGGCCTAGCAACATTTGCATATCATTTCATCATGCTAGCTGTAATTGTCGGGGAGAGTGCAGCAATTAATTACTATTCACAAAGTATTGGCACAAGTGTCAGGGACATCCTGGGCTATGCCATCATCGGAGTCTGTGTGGCAGAGAAGCTGCTTCGAGATTCGCAAGGGGTGTATGTGTTCTTCGGACTGTACAGGAACATACTGTTTCCCCACAGCAGCCAGATTCAGAGGGTCTACAGAAGAAGGAAGACACAGCTTCTGTATCTTGGGTTGTTGAGGAGAGTGTTTATCACATTTGGTGAGTGCCTGAGGGGACACTGTTTCATCTTTGTCATCATCTTGACCATATAAGTTTTAACAGGATCACAAGGGGTATATGGGGTTATATGCGTCCCTAGTTTAGTAGTTAGGTTTTATACCACGAGCCGGAGCTTGAGGTGAATGGTATAAAACCTAACAAGGGACACATAAAACCCCATGTACCCCTCGTGATCCTGCTACAACATATTTAGCTTACCGAAACAAGGTGCATATGTCGCCTTAAACGCAAACATTAATGGTTGAGTTGTTTCCAAAATCTTTTGTCTTTATGTCAGTGTTTTTTTCTTCATGAAACTTTGCACAGAGCCAGGACAAAATCTAGAATGTCAGTGATGAGCACAAATTTATCATGTCTTGTTCCCCCATTCAGCCGCCCTGATTCAGAATTTTGTTTGATTTTAGTTGGCCCATTGTTGATGCTGGCGTACTTGTCACTCGTCGTCACGCAGACCAATGTCATGACATCATCGGCGACAACAGGACTTGACCTGTACCATGCCATATGGTTCACATTTGGGGTTGTCCGAGCTTTCAGAGTGGTATGTATGGCATGTTATGTGACAGTTTTTCATGTACATATTGTATGTTTGCTGAATAAAAACCAGGACCACTAGTTGAAACTACTACCAGAAAAAGCATGTATTCATGCTACGCAGTCGCCACATTTCACTGTGCAATGTTGTGTTCCTTATCATGCTTATGTTTAGGTGCAACAGAAACCTGTGGCAGGAATCAAAGATTGGTAGATTCACCTTGATTCCTGTCAGTGCCATGACTATGCTCATGGTTTTTCACCAGAGTTTTAAACATGTAAGACCTAAGGAAGAGAAATTATGGATGTCAACTTCTTTATTAGGAGGAACACAACGTTGCAGAGTACATACTTACTTCTTCGTCAGATGAATAAATGCTATAGGACTAAAAAAAACATTAGTCTTGGTTCTTAGGCACTGCCCACATCATCATAAAGTCCGCTGTATGTTATGTTTTTATTTCCATTTTCAATACAAAATTAAAAAATCCTAATACTAATAGCAGGCAGTTACATTGCTTTACATGTGCACTGCTTTACTGTGCATCTCGTGTTATGGTAATGGCAGGGGGGCACAGGTGTCCCAGGTGTCCCAGTCGTCTAAGGCGCCGCGATTAGCTGTACAGAGTTGCATCCATTGGGCACACCAGAAACCTATGATCATGGGTTCGAATCCTGGTTCGTCCCCATTATGTTTCTAGGTTTGTCAGCATCATTACTGTGCTCGTGGGTTTCACCAAAGTGGTAAACGTCTGAGACCTGTATCACTTCGGACTTTCCTCCCACATTAAGCTGACACACCGTGATATAACTGGAATACTGTTAGAAGTGGCGTTAAACCCAACTCACTCACTGCTATGGCAGCATTAGAAATCGGCACTGGTAATATAGTCCTTGCCAAACTGCACAATAGTTAAGATATAAGGACTAGTAGAAATTTGCAATTTTTAAGGCTTTTGCTATATGTTATCATTATAAGAACTAGTGTTTGTTTCCACTGCTGTATGACATGATGATAACATGAAATGAACCTAAAGTTTGTTCCCCCAAACAGACGTGGCAGAGCAGTGTCCATGCCCTCCTGGAGATGTCGGTGCTGCACATCTTCACCCTGACTAGCTCCAGCACTGTCCAATCCCTGGGGGCGCCCATCCTCCTCCTCCTCATCGGACTGGCTCGAGACAGACTCTTCCAGCTCATGAACAAACTCTACTTCTTCTTTGTCCTGCTCTCCACCTCCTGGCTTGACAAGAAACAGCGACGCGGCTCAACCGCCATTGTCATCTTCCTCTCTCTCATCTTCTTCCCTGTTATTTTGGCAATACTAGGGGCGGCTGCTGCTCTCTCTGCCCCCCTCCTACCTCTCTTCACCCTGCCGCTGTTCTTTATCGGGTTTCCACGCCCCCAGAAGTTTTGGGCTGAGGCTGTAGGTGGATCTGCCAATGTGTGTACCGATACCATCTACTACCGACAGTTCACACCCCAGTTTGCAAGAGGCCTCAAGGCTGCTTTTGCCAATGGTAGTCTAGGTAAGTGACTTTACATGTATAGTATGTAAGATATATTGCTGTGCAGAGTTGCATTCCTTGGGCACACCAGAAACCTATGAATGTAGGTTCGAAGCCCAGTTTGCCCCGATTCAGTGTCTAGGCTTGTTAGCATCATACTCATTCTTGTGGGTTTCACCAGTGTGGTAAATGTCTGAGACCTGCATCACTTCCTCCCACATTAAGCTGACACGCTGTGATATAACTGGAATACTGTTAACAGCAGCGTTAAACCCAACTTACTCACTAGACCAAGACTGAAACAATATGCAGTTCAGTGTCCCCCTATGATATAAATTTAACTAAATCATTTTGTGCATTCCTGTTGATGCAGGGATGGGTGACTCTGTGCCAATATGAATATGTCATTGTTGGAATAGATTTCAGTGATCCCTTAATAGAATTCTGTCCCATAATGGCTGCTAAGTGTGAATCGGAAGGTCCAAGATAAAGTTTTGCTTTCCAAGTCACACGATTACGAATCATCAATTAGTATGTATTAATGGATAGAATTTTCCAGTAACGTTTGTTTGCAGAGTTGTTCCACCTCATTGTGATCGTCATGCTTGTTGTTTCAGGTGAGCCGAAGCCAGGTAACCACTACCTTGTGCGCTTCCAGGACCGCCTGCTGTGGGTGATGATCCTGGAGCGTGGGGCCGGCTTCTGTACCGTCAGCGTCAAGGGGCTGGAGCTGCAGGAGACGTCCTGCCACACGGCTGAGGCAGCCCGCTTAGATGATATTTTTGAAGTAGCATTTGAGAAGGAGGGAGGTTTCTCACCCTGCACCTTTAACAAGTACCCCTTGCACTCCCTGACCCCGGTGGATTCGGCCCAAGTGAAGACATATTCGGATGCACGGAATGTGTTGACGGGCGTTATTGACACTCGGGACAGCGTCAATGCCACCATGACATTCTTTGTGAAAAGTCTTGTGTGGGTGATTCTACACCATGTCAACAAGACCAAGAGGAAAGAAGAAAGTATTAAAAAAGCGCAACCTGTGATAGAATGTAAAACTAACGAGGAAATTAATCACAACCACCACACGTCCGATCTGAACAACAAACGAAACAATACTGTGACAAATGTACAGTCAGTGAACAATTCATTGATCAAGAACAATCTTGGTCCGATTGACAATGGAGCAAGACCTCCATCAGCGCAGTCAATAGGCAAAAAGCAAAGGAAGGCATCCTGGTCGTCTTCAATTCACAGTTTTACTGATAGTATCTGGTCGGATGACTTTGATGCGGATGGTGATAATCGTAAAAAAATGAATCTGAGAACATCGAGGAACGCGACGTCACAGCCTAAAGCACCATCCCCAGCTCCATACTCACAGGCGGCAAAAGCAACAAAGAAAACGTGTGATAACGACATTGATGATTTGTTGGATGATTTTGAATTTGGATTCCCGGCACAAGATCTGTCTCGACCTAAGAAGCCAGCGGCAGCTGCTGTTTTTTCAAAGCCGGTCACGAACTCAAAAATGAATCCTGTGAACCATATATATAAACCTGTCACAAACTTGGCAGGTTCCCCAGATTTCAAGTGTCAACATTCCTCCCATATCAGCCTGCCTGTCAAGTGGCGGGAACTGCCTATTGAATACTCCCAGCTGTCCAGGCATATCGGTCAGTTCCCGGTCACCTGGTACCGCAGTGTACTCAGCCTTTTGGACTGGTCAGCCACTGGCTTGCCCGGGGAGAAAGTAGCTATTGACGTTGGCGCCGATGATGCGCTGACCAACTGCTACTCACAACTCATTATGGCTTGCTATTCCGCGTTTGATAGTCAAAGTAAGTTACTTTAGAGGATTTCATTTGGTTGATGTTAGAAAATAATTAATAGACCTACCATTTCTTTAAGCTTCACATATCAGAAGAATATTAGGTGCAGTTTCAACTTTGACTGCCAAAAGCCTGGCTCAAAGCCTGGTTCAATGGTTGTTTTAAAAGACCACTAACAGGATCGGGTCGTCAGACTCTCTGAATTGGTTGGGGGCTTTGTAACAGACAAACACTGAAGATCCAGGTTAGAATTGTCTTCAGCATCCCATGCTTGCTGTAAGAGGCGAGTTAATGGATCGCGTGATCAGACTTGATGATTTGGTTGATGCATATCTTCATATCCCAATTGTATAGGTCAATGCTCATGTCAATCACTGGATTGTCTAGTCCAGACTCGGTTATTTACAGACCGCCATCATATAAGTAGAATATTGCTGAGTGCAAACAAAAGCTGTGTTCATTAATTTGATTTGATAAATGAAAAGGACTTGACTATACAGAAAAGCTTGCTAAGTCAAACTCATTCAATAATGATTTTCTTTCAGACAAGCCCAATGGGCCCAACTATCTGTACAAGTGTTACACAGGCGATGTTCCCTGGAACGCCATGATGGACTGGCTGGCAGAGGACAAGGAGCTATACAACCTGGTCATCAAATCATTCAGGTAACTCTGTCACAGTGACATGCAAAGGGTTCCGGGTTAGAATAGGTTCCCAACAACCTGTGATGGTCGTCGAGAGGTGACTTTATGGATTGAGTTGTCAGGCTTGGTGACTTAGTTGATTGTAGGGCTGGAATGAGTCCAAATTTACTACTCCTATTACCTGACCCTACCCGGGTGCCCAATGCAAGTCTCAAGAGTAGGGAACCAAATTGTTTTACTGCAGCCCTGGCTAAGACTATTTAGATACATGTATCAAACAATCAAATCATGCGTACACTGAAGTTGACCTGTTGACTGAAGCTTTATCTTTACTTAAACATATACAAGTCAGAAGGGATGCGTGCATCATCTGAACGAAATGTGAACATTAGCTACTTGTAGTGTAACCACTGAGCTATAGTAAGTTTTGTCATTAAACAATATATCACGTGACTAACCAAGGGTCGTGTTGGGTCCTGAGGACCCACCCGACCCAAGTACCCGAATTACACGTCCCAACCCTAGTTGATTGCATGTCTTCGTACCCCATTGGTGTGGATCATTGCTCATAAAATCGATCACTGGATTTTGTGGTCCAGACTCGATTAATTGCAGACTGCGGTCATATAGCTGGAATATTGCTGAGTGCCGCATTAAACACTCAATGCAACAGTAATCAGGAAAACAGTGATTGTTGTTTCACAGCACGAACAGTAGTATACCAGCTGTAGCATATAGATATATATATGGATAATAGAGTCTTGGTCCGGCAAGCCAGTGGTTGATAGTAGGAGCACCAATCCATGACATTTTCTGACCTCGAATCCACACTGGTAAATCAGTGGTTTAAAAGTGCTAGTTTTATAGAAATGAATGACACTATCAGAAACAGTATTTATTGAAAAGGTTATATCCAGTTTCACATGTGCAATATGAAGGACTAGTCTCAGGACAGTCCATTATTCTGTGTAGGGTGTACAGGCTGCTTACAGTCACCTTGTGCCTGCAGGTATGGGTTGAAGCTGATGATAGATGAAGTGCTGCTGGGGCCCATCTCATCAGACGAGGAGCTGATCGAGTACCTCCAGGACTATGACGACAGCTGGTACATCGGGCGTGACAGTGACCCTCAGTGGAGCAAGTTTGTGCTGGCCAACACTAACAACCTGTTCTCCCTGGGACACAACTCAATACAGGTACACAGCAACTCAAACTGTTGTTTCTTTTAGTTTCATTAATAATCCATGAAAGTAGAATAAAACAAACACCCTTCAAATTGAAATTCAGTAACATATTTCTCATTATTTGAAGGGCAAGTGATTGCAATATTGATTGTTTTGTTTCAAGAAATTTTGAGAACACGAAATTTAAGTTTATGGTTTAGTCACCTCAACTTTTTGAAACACTTGTGGTTAGTACAATTATTTAGATCATAAAGAATGACTTCTTTCAACCAATAACACAGGGCTACCCTGTTTTCTTGTTTAACCATATGACACACGTGTGGGAACGTGTCCAGAAATTTACCTCAATCTTACACGAATCTAATCCCTTGTGAGAAAAATATATTCATATTTCAAAGAAAAATAATCTCATTAAAATCAGATACAAGTTATCACTGCCGCTAAACAAAGATCTGAGGACATCCCATTACGGGTCACATCAGAACAACCATTCACGAACTTTGACCGACCACTGAAAACACAATTAGAAAGCAGCTTTCTCGAATATTACGGCACTCGTTTCAACCTGGCGACTTCCATTTCAGACTACACTTGAAAAATATGTTGACACAGTTCTCGGTTAAAATTTTGAAAACTGAACAAACGAACATTCTGGAATGTCTAATATATGGTTGAGATTGTATGACAGTACTTCCCATGTACTGTGCAACGCCTCCTCCATTCAAATGTTTATCCCACGGAAGCGAGAGATAGACGATAATTTTCATGGAATCAGTCGTACAGGCCGTAACTGTTGTTCGGAATACCCTGTGTTAACGTTTTCGAGATTGCATGATGAGGAAACACATTCTGACTGTCACTTTCATGATCTGGTAAGCGAGTCTTTAATTGGTTGGATGAAAGGTCGTTCTGACATGACCCGTATTGGGATGTCCTCAGATCATTGTTTAGCGAGAACTAAGATCTGATTTTAATGAGGTTAAAAGGATTAATGTAGAGGCAAGCCAACATTTGTGGACTTCTTTTTCTCAATACTCACACAAGTAATGATAACATCTAGAGAATATCACCCGAGTGCCTTTTCGTATCAATATATCGACATGAGTTGATAAAGGTTTAAACCTTCTAGTGTTGATATATTTGATATCAAAACACACCAGGGTGAGATTCCACTTATCATCCAAAATGATTCTTCAAACTTTTTCAGTTTGTAAACAGTAGTTGAGTGAAGAGTGTAAAGTTCATCAGCTTCAGTGGCAGAGAGGTTTGTGATGTCATTTGATTGTGATGTTATTTGATTGTGATGTCATTTGATTATGATGTCATTTGATTGTGATGTCATAATTGCCTGCAGAGCATTAAGATGCAATTTCATTGTAGCAACATCTCCAAGGACATATGGACCCGTGAAGATCCGGGTTAGAATTTGTCTTCAGCAACCCATGTTTGTCATAAGAGACGACTAACAACATCAGGTGGTCAGACTCAGTGACTTGGTTGATGCATGTCATTGTATCCCCATTGCATGGATCGATGTTCATCATATCAATCACTGAATTGTCTGGTTCTGACTCGCTTATTTAAAGACCGCCATCATATAGCTGGAACACTGGTGGGTGCGGCAGTGCGTCAGTTGTTGAGTTAAACAACAAACAAACAAATTCAAGGAGATAAGGGTGACATCAAGCAATATCTCCTGGAGAGGTTCAAGTCTGTTTTGGTTGATAGGCAAAATTAGAGTCTACTCCCAGTTTTCTTATAGCACTTGGAGGTCTTCCTGACATTTTTCCTGCTCATGTGACAATCAATCTGACATATGTGTGTTCTCCTCCAGGGAACGTACAACAGCCGGGTGCTGTCTCTCCAGGACGTCATGGTGCACATCGGCCGCCTCAGCCCCGAGGTCGTCCGAGGTCAGTGGGCAAACCTCAGCATGGAGCTGCTCTACCTGACCAACGACGATGAGGAGCGCTACAGCATCCAGGCACATCCCACCATACTGAGAAATCTGACTGTGCAGGCGGCAGACCCTCCCCTCGGCTACCCCATCTTCTCATCAGAGCCACTCACCATCCCCACATTGTAGAGGCCCTACATGGGGGGCCTGAAAGAGGCTATGATGAATTATGCTGTATAATGCTATGGAATACTGTCTGATATATTTGAAAACATAACCACGATGTTAATATATCACTTTGGTACAGTTTTACATCGTCATTTCATGTCTCCACTCACTGGGTGAGGTTTGCAAATCAATCTAGGTATCATTTACTTGCCTATTGACAATGATGTTCTATGTGAAAACAAATTGATCATGTATTTTGCTGTGGAGATGCAGCACCTGTACTGTTTTTACTCGTAAGTACAAAAAATGTGCACTATTGTGAAGCACGTGCTTATGATTCCCTGGGATGATACTGACTCAGATCGCCTGTAAGAATACCTTTTCCTTAGACTGTAAGAACAAGAAACGTTTTCCCTCAAGAATCAAGTAGGGATCATTCTTTGATGGCGACCTCAGAGAAACTGATTTAGTGTGCCATCTATTAAACTGTGGTTGTGTGGATTGATGACAGTCAATCCTTGCTCTGTTAAAGCGTATGTTGCTGTGCTAAACCCTACCCACACACTCACTCATGCAAGTACTGGAACACTTCAATACTGTTATCCCACCTCCAGGAAACTATTGCTTAGATGGTATAAGTATGCTAGTGTCTCGGACTCAGTTTTACAGATCTTTGTGATGCTCATGTATATGGTAGCTTTACATCCAACAGGTATATCAGTGTAAGCCACTATGAAGGTCACACATATATAGGTCAATGTTATGTTGATGTGGATAGACTACAAAAAGTGGAAACTCAATATGGATACTTTCAATCAACATTTGAGGTATGTTTTTTATTGTTTGTTGTCATGGTTATTGTTTTTATTTTTGAAGGCAAAATTATCACGTTTCATAATGCTTTACAATGACATATTGGCCAGGAGTTTGGCATTCTTGGTTTTATATCAAGGAAACATCGAATGTATGAACTTTACGCAATCAAACATCAGCCTGCTCATCTCAGTCAGTTACTAATGGTTTTAGATTATTCTTTAGACTTCTTTGAAGTGTTTTCTACTTTGTCACATTTTGGTCAATTTACCATAGACTATCCCATCCCACCATGTGATATTTCAGCTATGTGGAAACCTATGTTATTGCTTTGACACGAGTATTTGTTTACTGTGTGTATGGTTTTAGTGAGTCAATGAGCTTATTGTATACTGTGCTAATCAGTCTCACTCTACACAGATATCATCGTCATCTTCTTGGGTTGGTTTAGATATCTTGAGTGGAATGCAGTCTTGTGTTTGCCTGAAGCACATCAGGTGCTGCAGTCCCATCTTCCTGAGGCTTGTCTATATCTAAGCCTAGTTTCCACCCTTGCCACATCAATCCCACTTCTATTGGCTCGATTGTGGTGCCCCTTGATCACGAGTTGTGCCACTTGTATTGAAAAGGCGATACCCAATCAGATTGCTGCTCTTATCTCGCATGGCTTCACAAAGATGGAGACTACCATAGAAGATGACACAGTCGATCAGATAACGAAAACATTCGCGATTTCATCCCTGACAAACACAGGCAATTGTTGAGGGGTTTCAAAGATGGGAAAGAAATATGTGTGTCACCAAGGACAGGCATCGGTGTTGTGTCTAATGACTTAAAAGCACAGTACTTGGGCAAATTGATTTAAACCTTGGAAAGAATTAGAAAATACTTTTCTTTGCTTATTTGTTGAAACAACTTCAGTGCAAATTCGACAAGCTATATGGCAGTGGCCATGTTTTGGGAACCTGGATATTGATTCTATGAAACGTTCTCTGATTTGACTATCGACATGTGCCATAGTCCAATCATATTTAGCACAGGAAACAAGACTTTGATAAATAGGCTAGTGGATGCTCTTGCCTCGAGAAGATGCTGTCCATATTATCTTTAGTTTTTGTGCACTAGCCTATGATTCTGGAGTCATATTGGCTGAAGACTATTTAATTAAAATAAGATCTGAGTAAACCCTGAGAAAACCAGTTTTACTGAAAGATGCATGGGTGCTAGAGCCAATCGTATGTCAGCTTCTGAGATGATTTGGCTGTATTTACCACATTGATTCAGAAATTTTAGTCCTTAGGAGTGTGGATGCCCATCTGGTCAGAAACAGCCATGTTTTTAAACTTATCCTATCTCACACTATGCATTTCTTCTTATTCTTCGATCTTGGTGTGGAAACGTCCTAGAACAAAGTTGGCCTGGAGAGGATTCACTGATCCTGGGTTCAAATCCCAGATTAATACCCTTGGTCTGTCAGAATCTATCCCATCTTCCTGAGTCAAGGGAATTAACTGGCTATAAAAGTCCAGTTTCCACCCTTGCCGAATTAGGTTGGAATTAAGGAGTTATATTCTAGCTGGACTAACGAGTTTATGCATAGTCCAATCATAACCATGTAACGAACGAGACATCTGGTCCATAAACTGCCATGCAGATATCGGTTAATTGCAGGATTGGCAAAGCATGTGGATCACCAACTCGGTGTTAACAGATATTTTCCAAATCTTTTCATGTTTTTAATCGAGGTGCCCACGTGATTTGATGCACTTTGCGAAGTAAGACAATATTGATATATTACATGATTTTATTACAGTATTGATCAGATCGTCTTGATTGGGGCCCACCATTTTGTTAGAAGGAAATGCAAGTAAGATGTGGAATCTGATTGGTCAATAGAAGGGACATAAGTTGTTATAGCCACTGATGGCACAGATCGAGGACAGAAATTCCACCGTAGGTCGGCAAAGGTTGAAACTGGACTTTTACAGTCAGTCAACTCCCTTGCCTCGGGAAGATGCTCATGGATTTCACAAATATGAAACACGTGTTCAACCCATCTACTTTCCTCTCGCATGACATGCAGTGATAGAACTGATATACTGTCCAAATCTGTGATGAACCAAACTCACTCATTCACAAAATTACCTTTCCTGGAATAATAGAAATGGGAATATCAGCTGATTACATTTTATATACTGTTGTATGACGTACCTTTCTACATTTGAGAACTGAGTGTGTATATGTCACTAAAATAAAAATATAGTGTTGTTTTGACATGTTTTAGAAACTCAATCCTGTTTTGTGAGTGAGTATGGTTTTTACGCTGCTTTTAGCAATATCACGGTAGGGGACACCAGAAATGGGCTTCACACATTGTACACATGTCGGGAATCGAACCCAGGTTTTTGGTGTGACGAGCGAAGGCTTTAACCACTAGGCTACCTGACCGCTCCTCTTGTTTTATGGATCCAAATCTAAATGTACAGCAAGTCTTGCTGCCCCATTAGCATGAGTCCAACTGCAATTCTGTCCTTTATATGTATTTGTTTTGTTTATGAAATTTTCCCGTTCTGGAGTAGCCAAAGAATCTCAAACACAGGTTGTGCCTGCAGTCACTGTAAGCATGTGGAGAAATGTATGTTAATCCATCATCACATATGTTGTCCATTTTTTATATTTTCCATGTGCAAGCATTACGTTGGGAAGACAGCTTTATCAGTTTTCGTAAAGTCATTTGTGTATTCTGTGATATATTTTCACTTTAGTTTTGCATAAATGTAGTCAAAGAAAATGCTGATTCAGCATTAGTTGCTTGTGCACTTAACAGAAAACATTACAAAAAGTGTCAACTAGTCGTAAATTCATTTGTCATTTGAATAATATAAAATGGTTAAACATACAGATCTATAGAAAATATTTGTTATTTTTACTCGATAAGTCCCATATGAATTGTAATATAAGTTGCATGGTTTTACAAGGTTCTTGTAAATATTGATACCATGTACTTAATGTGTAATTTCATGTATGGAAACGATCATTGATAGCTATTGATTTATATTCCCGTTTTATGTATGACATACATTTTTATACCTAAATACGAGTTTCAATTGTGTTTATGGATTTGTTTCTAGTTTAGAATGTAACAATATTTGATTCCAATATCAATCAAGAGCATTGTCGTTCATTTTTTATTAGTAAGCAACATCAATGTGCTATTTTGTCATGAAGGCAATTATGAGTGAATTATGACAATATCAAAGATATTATTGAAGAAAAATACATGTTACCTGACAGTGAAAGTATGTGTTGAATGTTGATAGAAAATGGTATTATACAGAGCACAAGAACATGCTTTAAAAAACATGTTTAGAGATTTATTTATGTCCATATCAAAGACATGTCAAAATCATTTAGCTCAAAGGTTTGTAGCCGTCCATTTGTACTGCTGAAAGAAGTCAGAATTACAATTGAACTTAAGTAATCTAAGTCATTTACATCTTGATACTGGGTAGTTTACCTTTACCACCGAATACAGAATAGCAAAATGTTTTAATATCCTTATTAGTGCTGGTGTGTCATTTAATCTATAGGTGATGCTAATGAATAATAATGTCTGCCCCAAACAGGGTAATTTCATGTCTTGTCCGATTTTCTTTTCTGTGTGCAATACTCACAAAATATAAGTGCAGTTTTGTTTTCTTGAACAGCTTATATTGTTTGTTCGACCGTGATGCATGACAAGGAATCGGTGCATTTTCTGCTATGTGTTTTCTGGTTTTCAATTTTTAGAGGCATTGCATTCTATTGGTCAAGTAATCATCAATAAATCACATTCCTCCGCCACCCTTGAATAAATACGGCCACTTTGCAGTTATTTAAAACCAACGAATCAGATCACGGGGTGGTTTGAGTGAGAGGCAAGCCAAGAGTTGATCTGACCAATGAGTGCTCAGATTACATCGTACAAACGGTAACATTGCCTTTGGCAGTGGACACTACACAGTGCTTCCATATGAATGAGGCAAGGGTGGGTTTGCACAAAGTTAACACAGCTGGGCCAATTGGACTTTCCTGATTTATACACTATGTAGTGGTCGTATGTAGTCATGGGTAACGGAGGAACATATGGTGCAGAAACACTTATGACTATTGATGATGATGAAAAATCAACAGACCGTATCTTGGAGTGGAGGTCAGATAACTGCAAACATAACTTTGATTAATTGATGGTTTGGGGTTATTGGAGTATTGCATTTGTAATATGTTGTCTCTTAATGTTTGTTTTATTTTCTGTGTTTTGCCATTGGTACTTTGTACCAGAAATTCTGTGATAAACATATTTTTGTATATATTGTGTGGACATACTCAGTGAAATAGACAATTTAATATTGTTTTTTTGCCAATATTTAGTCTTCATATGCTACTGATAACTGTGTGTCATGTATACTAAGGAAAATAAAACGATTTGAAAATATCATGACTCCTTATTGCTTTGATCATTGAAAAAACTGCCACGGCACTTTAGCTCACATCATATGATATCAGGAAAAACAACCTGGAACAATTTTTACAAATGTGGCCGTCAAGGTTGATATGCAAATATTTTTTGCATAAATCTAAGCTCGTGTGATCTACCACAGGACCATGTAACTGATTATAAAAATAAAAAAGTTGCAAAAAAATCATTTGCGGTATTGTTATAATTAGTTACATGGTCCTGTGGATGTACAGACATGCACGCCAGAGTTCAGCTCCCTCAGTCTGGCAATATCAAAGAAGTTCACAGTAAAATAAGTGGATATATCTAACTAAACAAGTACCAAATATCATTCCATTTGGAACAAAAATGGCAAGTATTGTTGGGTTTATTCGTCACGACTCACCCTTTCCGTAATCGGCAAGGAGACTCGTCCCCCTTATCGATGAATGTTATGTGCGAAAATACGACAAACCAATCAGAATGAGCGTAAGACGTAAAGTTCTTCGGTCAAAGAATCAAACAGGAATATTTTTTGATTTAACAAATGTCTTGCATCTAAACATATACCCAAGATACAGTTATATATGTTCAATCATACCGTATAACACAGCATTTTCCGATGTGCTTTAAATTGCATCCACAATTATTTAATATATTGGGAAATATACGTGACTCATTACGCAAAGAGTACCCAGTCGCAAAAATGGCCACGAGAGGGGCACGAGGCACTATTCGGCTTTTCCCGGAATAACACGAGTAAGTCACAATTATGTTGTGTTTTTTTCAATATGGCTGCCGGACGCCAAAGAAAGTGGCCAGTCAGGGGAGCGAAAAATATGGAAACAAACATTTTGAGAACCCTTTTCCAAACAGAATAACAATGCTATGATTAATTGGGCGGATCCTTACTTGAAAGCCATTATCGAGTGTTTGAAAGCTTTCGAGTGTCTCTGGAACCGTTCCACAAAGCGATCTTAGCACTAAGATGATGGTAACTCCCACACATTAATACATGCTCATGAAATAAGATCACTTTCTGACCTTGGGCCCGGTTTCACAAAGCGATCGTAGCGCTTCGACTGTCGTAAACCCTATAGTTACGATCATCTTAGCACAAAGACGTGTTTGTAGAACGGGTCCCTGGAGCCTCAGATGTGGACTCCGAGATACTGGCAGACCTGCGTCACTTGAGCCTCCCACGTTTAAGGTTTTGCTTGTTGTTTAACGCCGCAATATAACTGCTATATGACGGCGGTCTGTAATAATCGAGTCCGGACCAGACAATCCAATCATGACATCCTAAGCATAGATCGACGCAAATGGGATACGATGACATGCATCAACCAAGTCAGCGAGCCCGACCACCCGATCCCGTTAGACGCCTCTTACGACAAGCATAGTGGCCTTTTACGGCAAGCATCGGTTCTTGAAGACCTGTTCTACCCCGGATCTTCACGGGTATCGAAACTGAGAATTGCGGATTAGTTCCACCTTTCATTAACTCGGGACAGACAATATGTAGGTCCTCGAAGTGAAGTCTGGTCTGTGGAAGGGCAGGAACGGTCTTCCTTCTGATTGGTAAGCATCTTCACTCACACAACCCCTTCTCCAGGCCGTTTTGGTGTAAATAGGTTTGGGAGAAACCCGGAGCGCGAACTTGTATTATTTTCATTCCTTTGATTTGTAAACGTTAAAATCGGGTGTTCTTTAACTTTTTTTCGTGTAGCATATATTTATATAATATCTAGATTAAGTAAGTCCATTTATAATGCGCCAAATTCCATTAACCAAGTGAGCGCTCACGGCGATACAATATTATTATTATTATTATTACTATTATTATTGTTGTTCACTTGATTTTCATTCTCAGCTCCCTTTCCCAGTTGCCTGTGAGGCGCTGTGTGTTAATAGCTTCCGCCTCATCCCACCTCATCATAAACGGTTTCATTCCTTGGATTACTAAAAATAGACCGAATGCAAATTGCAATTAACAGATTCATTTCTGTCACATAATTATTTAACGTCTTGAGTACTATTTTGACATCATTAGACCAGACTAGTACTTTCAATCATACGTATCTCTTCTCATTATCCATCAAAATCAGAGCCACAAATCTTACACACATACAAGCAGAACCTCCAACTGGGGCATCCAAACATTTATGATTTCAGAGATGCTAGTCCCTTTAGTCCTCGCATCCCGCACTTCATCCCGGCCACTTTACAACCATGACCAATGGCCTCTGCTGTAGATACCCCTCCGCCAGATAAGGCAAATATAGATCCGGCAATGAACGTGTCACCAGCTGCCAAGGTGTCAACGACCTGTTCAAGTTTTACCGCAGGGGAGATAACTACGTCAGAGTCTGACGACTTCGCAGCAGCACCCTTGTCGCCCCAGGCACAGATGACGGTGGCTCTGAAATGACCATGAAGGATCATCAGCACAATACCGAAGAATTGTAGAACTTGACGTATTTTCCACATTCGTCACCACTGGCCCCTTCCCGTAACCTGCAAGAAGACTCGTCCCCCTATCGATGAATGTTATGTGCGAAAATACGACAAACCGATCAGAATGCGCGTATGATTTCAAGTTCTTCGTCAAAGAATCCCTCAGCAATAATTTTTGATTTTACATGTCTTGCATCTAAAAATATACCCAAGACACAGTTAAATGTGTTCAATCATACTGTATAATTACGCATGTCCCGATGTGCTTTAAATTGCATCTGAAATATATATAAAATATGGGGAAATTTTTGTGAACCATTACTCAGTTGACAATTGTTTTCGGAATGCCCGTTTGCGCTAAGACGGAACCCGGTCGCAAAAATGGTCACGAGAGGGGCACGAGTCGCTATTCGGCTTGTCCCGGAATAACACGAGTTGGTCACGAATGTTTTTTTCAGTTTACTGTTTTACGCGACGACCAACAATCCCAGCCAGGTCCTATATCTTTTCGTCCCGTTGATAATCTGGGCCTGACAAACTGGGGACTCAAAGGATGAGCACCGTTTGATCGTCCGATGTGAGGCAATCAGCGAGTTAACGTACGAGCCAGACCGCCGACCTAATTTAGTCGCCTCTTATGACAAGCAGTTGAGTGTTGCGGACATATTCTAAACATGTTATATGCCCGGATTAGGGTAGAAACGATACATCGGTCCACTGGTGCGACGATTCGATATTTACGATACGTTTTTATTTGAAATCTATACGAGACCATACACTTGCCAAAATACATTACAATTTAACTACGGTCACTCGCTTAATGACCCCCGACCCCACCCCCAGCGTTTTGGTCAGTCAAACGTTACTAAATGTTCAAGTTCACTACTAAAGATAGCCACTATGAATATGTGTGTTCAACTTGCTTGTCCTTTTGAACCTGCTCAAAATTAGTTATAGTCAAGACGTTTTCATGCGATTTGATATAAATAGAGAATCTGACCCGAGTGTCTTTTGATATCAAATATATCAACACGAGTTGATAAAAGTGGAAAGATTCCGAGGCTTGCCGAAGATTTTTGCCACTTTTATCAACGAGTGTTGATATATTTGATGTCAAAAGACACGAGGGTGAGATTTTATTTATCATCCAACATCATTCTTCCAACTTTTTCAATTTGTAGACAGTAATTAGCAGTGTCTTCAGTGTAAAAGGTACTGCTAACAGCTTCAGTAGCAGAGCTATTAGTGATGTCATTTGATTGTGACGTCATGGTAACAGTGACGTCACAATGGTCTGCAAAGCATTGTGATGTAATTTCATTGCAGCGATATCTACAGTGTAGATATCGATATCTACAGTGTAGATATCGCTTGATCTCATCCAAGCGATATCTCCTGTGGGAGCCAGTTTTGGATGATAAATATCCGTATCGCGATAAGTATCGTATCGTGACCTACGTATCGTGACTTTGCTGTGTCGTTCCACCCCTAGCTCGGGTGTCAAAAGACGTTAATAAGAGACTTCCCAATTCTAGTCATCTTCCCGAGGCAAGGGAGTTAACTAACCATAAAGGTCCAGTTTCCGCCCTTGCCAAACAAGGCTGGAAGATGGAATTAATTGTGCCGTTCAGAAGATATCAGTCGATTGCATGATTTGCAAATCGTATTTACCGCCAACTCGGCGTCAACAGATATTTTTCACAATCCTGTCATGTTATTAATCAAGGTGTTCGGGTGATTTTATAATACGAGTTTTATTACAATATAGATTTTGATTATCGATAAGATCGTCTTAACTGGGCGCCGCCATTTTGTTTGAAGTGAATGCAATTGATATGAGAAGTGGAATCTGATTGGTCAACGACAAGCTCCTTCCCAGCGCGTGACACCTACGTTACACTCTCGGTAACATCGCTGCCACCAGTGTGGGCGCGGCCATTACAAGAATCTTGAAATTTGCCCTCCAACCCCATATGTATTAACGTTTATACTTTTGTTAATGTCTTTGGGAAGGCCATCATATTTCAATTTGAAAAGGTTTACGACTGACCATGTTTTCCAGATGAATTTCATTGTTGTTTTGATAATCAGATTGGTTCGGGATTGCAGACTAACGGAAAATCAACAAACTTCTCCCTTTCATTCTTACTATATCATTAACACGATAGTTTTAATGAAATTCAAATTGACAAACGAAGAAAGTAATTTAGCAGCGATAAGTGTATTCGGCGTCACGACAGTCGTCACTTGTTTGTAAACATAACGGTCATTCGGTTGCGAGTTCAACTCCAAGCATGGTTGTGGCCACCTATTCACAGTGGGGAGATTTGACTGGTGGCAGCGATAGTATAGAGAGCTCCGGGAGCGTACTATCGCTGTGGTGAGCCTGGGTCAACGACATAGAAGGGACATAACTCGTACTAGGTCGCTGGTGGTGCTATGACAGAGCCCAGACATTCCAGCCTAGTTCAGCAAGGTTGGAAACAGGATTTGTGATAGTCAGTTAAGTCCCTTGCCTCGGGAAGATGGGCCACGCGATCCCGTTAGTTGCCTCTTACGACAAGCAAGGGTCGCTGAGGACCAATTCTAACCTGGATCTTCAGTGCCGCGCAGGATTGCAGAGTAATCATATGTTAACTTACCCAGGTTTAGTCTTGTTGGATAAACCCACAACCGCATCTTCCATGTTGTCATAACCAAGGTCCTGAGCAAACTCCTTACTCAGAAATAGGTAGTCCGGCAGTGCGAAGAGCTGTTCTGCAACACAACAGGTGAGGTGAAATTGGGTTTAACGTCGTGTCCAAGATTATTGCACTTATAGAGCGACGTGCATGCACGTGTGTGTGTGTGTGTGTGTGTGTGTGTGTGTGTTAGTCCGGACTGATGCCGATTTATAGGGCTAGCACACTGAGATACCATGCCGCAGTTTAACATGAATACCCCACTCAGACACAGTATACATGCTCCGAGTTTTAGCCCCTTAATGCCGAGCGCCAGACAGGCTCACAACTAGTACCATCTTTTACGTCTTTTGGTATGACGCGGCCGGGGATCGAACCCCGAACCTTCCGCTCTCCGGGCGGACGCTCTACCACTAGACCACGGAGGCGGCCTGCAACACAACAGGTCAGCCAGTTGTCATTCGTGAGGCCTCTGAAACAATGTTTCGGGCAGATTGCGAACCTGACTGAATACTTAATTTTTTAGTAAACTCACCACACCCTTTTCGACTTGGCTTTTCAAATTCGACGGAGGTAAGAATGTGGTGTAACCCTGCTGTCTTATTGTGATTCTGTACGTGGTGCAACATCCGGGCGGTCTCCTGTACATTGGGACGACACTGCAACATCAAACACAATGTTCAAACGTCTTGTTTGTTTGTTGTTTAACGCCGCACTCAGCAATATTACAGCTGCATGACGGCGGTCTGTAAATAATCGATTCTGGACCAGACAATCCAAAGATTGACATCATGAGCATCGATCGAAATTGGGATACGGTGGCATGCATCAACAAAGTCGGTCAGCCTGACCACGTGATCCGGTTAGTCGCCTCTTACGACAAGCATGCGTTGCTGAAGACCTATTCTACCCCGGATCTTCACGGATCAAAACGTCTTGCAGCTAACTTCATTTTGTGGGTGGAGGTGGGGCAATCTAGTGGTTAAACTAAAGCGTTCCTTAAGCCAAAGGTCCGGACTCTATTCACCACATGGATCTATCTTGTGACCTTGAGAATAACATGTCGGTTAAACTGCTGAAGTACGCACAATGTTTACAACAAGATGATAGCACAAACCTCAAAATGTATCCATTTGTACTTGTTCGTGGAAAGATCTATTTTCATAAAGTCGTCAGCATTGGCTTCCCTCAGATTACTGGAAAAACACAATCAATTGAAACATTCACAGTGCTGCGTGTGGGATGAACGGCAGGGTTTCCCGCTAATACCACAAATAACTATTACAACAATCACACAACAATCTCTGAAGTTTAAAGCTAGATTTAATAATTAAAACAAAGATAAATATAAAACAATTCTCAGTTACTGGGCAAGGCACTCATATACAAATCTATTTAGGCAAAGCAATATGGCAAATGTGCAATATAGATAATAGTCACCTCAGATTTCTTGACATCACATTCCTAACGTATTCAATCTCACATAGTTCCAAACTTATATATCACAGTTCACAGGATAACTGGGTAACAACTTGCCCTCATAGAGTAAAACAATTTCTAAGTAAGCTATCTACTTAAGCACACAACAAAAGGTTGATCGGCCCACACCAATCAGTTACCAAGGCAACTAAAACTCCAATCACCCCACAAGCACGCTTCTCCCCGTCAGGCAGCTTGCTTAACTCAATCAAGCATGACGCCGTCCACCCAAACTGGACCCCTTGTGAACCATACACATATACAACGTCACTCATAACACTCTACCCCTTAAAAAAGAATGTTTTACAGAGCTTCACAATGATATGGAAAACTTCTAAAATACAGTAATACATATTTTACCAAATTCATACAAAAGTACAAGATATATACACACATATTACCAAACACATAATCTATGTCAACATATTCAATCGTAGGGTTTGTTTCCCTCCTGTACAAACGCAAACAATTCTTGATTCAACACCATGTTTTTGTTCACATACTCATTGTCATTGTTCATTTTCACACATATACTGAGTCAAATAAAAAACTTCACATTTTTAAAAGTAATCCCATATATGATATACAACGGACAAATGTATCAGAGAAGGTAATTTTTAATCATTAATGTCCAAAGAAAGATGGACCTTGTGATGCTTGTGAACACATGATTTGGAAGACGACGCCATTGTTGCTGCCAAATGGTGCCAAGATCTTGCAAATTTTGTGGTTGGTTCTGGAGAGTGCGCAGACTTCTGCCAAGAGCATCCCAGACGTGTTCGATGGGATTGAGGTCGGGAGACCTTGACAGCAAGTTCATGACGTTGACTCCCGCATTCTGAAGGAAATTCGACCGCCTCCGTGGTCTAGTGGAAGAGCGTCCGCCCGGAGAGCGGAAAGTCCGGGGTTCGATCCCCAGCCGCGTCATACCAAAAGACGTTAAAAGATGGTACTTGTTGTTACCCTGTCTGGCGCTCGGCATTAAGGGGCTAAAACAAGGACTGGTCGGCTCGGAGTCAGTATACTGTGTCTGAGTGGGGTATTCATGTTGAACTGCGGCATGGTATCTCAGTTGGCTAGCACTATAAATCGGCATCAGTCCGGACTAGTACAAGCAGCCACACACACACACACACGTGAATGCACGTCGCTATATAAGTGCAATATTCTTGGACGCGACGTTAAACTCAATTTCACCTCCCCTCACCTGAAGGAAATTCCTTGTCACAATTGCTGTGTGGGGTCTGGTATTGTTGTGTTGGAAGATCAAACCGGGTCGTAAGTGTCGCTGTGCCCACAATTGACGTTGACGTCTGTGTAATTGAGTCAGAATCGGCCCGCAGTATGGCCGTCGTGCTTGAAGGTGAGCAGTTCTCAGACGGTTTCGAACAGTTTACGCACCCAGTCTACCCCTAAACAGTTCATTTCTGGTTGATGTAGCCGTCAAAAATCGGTTACGGAGGTGACGTAAGACAATCTGACGATCCTCTGCATGTGACGTCACACGTGGTCGACCTGGCGGAGGGCGATCAGCGGTGGTACCCGTTTGCTGTAGACGCGTCTGTAAACCATAAACAGTCCTTCGACTACAACCCATCGTCCTTGCGACTTCAGCTACGGACGTTCCCGTCTGCAACATGCCGATGGCACGTTCACGTTGCACATTTGAAAGGCGTGGCATGACAAATGGCCGTAAAGACTTTTGTTTTCTTGTGTTTTTCTTTTTTTTGTTAATGACTGCTAACAAGTATGGCTGAAAACACGCGCGGTATTATGGCCACGTGACCAGTTGAACGTGAAAAAACACTTTTGCCACTATAGTGCTGTGCACATGATTTTGGTCGATTCACCTGCACAAAAACGGGTGTTATCTGAAGACAATACGTGGCCATTACTGTTTAAATACACAATAAGGGCCAACAATGATAACTGGTCAAAATGTTAAAATTTTAGGATTGTGAAGTTTTTAATTTGGTTCAGTATATACTGTTCAGTACTCCACATACTGTGAAACCTCTGGAAAGTGCGTCGGCGATGATATTATCCTTGCCCTTGATATACATAATTTCCAGGTTGTTTGTTTCTACAGCAATGTTCCACCTCACCAGTCTCTGGTTCTTGTTTTTCATTCTGCTGACAAACACAAGTGGATTGTGGTCTGTGTATACTAACACTGGCCACACTGTTGTGCACACATATATGGCGAATTGTTCTAATACCAGTATTAGTCCAAGTGTCTCTTTCTCGATGGTGGAATTCTTTTGGTGTTTGTTAAACTTCCTACTGAAGTAACATATAGGGTGTTCAATACCCATGGCATCTTCTTGTTGTAGCACTGCCCCCGCACCAAGGTCACACGCATCCACATAAATGGTAAATTGTTTCTGGTAATCAGGAGCTATCAGCACTGGGGAGTTCGTTAATATGGCTTTGACTTTCTTGAACGCTTCTTCTTCTTGTTCTTTCTAAATGCCACTCAAAGAAGTTGTTCTTTCCAGTGAAAAAAAATGTTCTTCTGAAGCAAACCTGTCAAAGGCGATGCTACTTGGGCAAAATTTCTACAGAACCTGCGGTAATATCCCGCCACTCCTAGAAAACTCATTAGTTGTTTTCTGTTTCTAGGTTCTGGAAAATTCACAATCGCCTCGACTTTGGCTTGAACTGGCTTTACTTGACCTTGACCTACCACGTGACCGGGTAAGTTCTCATTTTATTCTTAGTTTTTTAAAAGAAATCGAATTGTTTAATAAATTTTGATCATTATGCTTTGTAAATAAACAAATTAACTTTTACAATTGGTAAAATAAATCAGTAACTGAGATTGTTAGTGGCTATATCCTCGAAGGGGGTTGAAGTAGTGTAAAATTATTGTCCCCCTGAGAGGGTATGTAAGACTACGTCTTTCAAAGTATATTTATTTCTACCACGTTTTTAATCGTAGCATATGTGTTATTTTAATGTTTGCTAAATTTGTCAACCATCGCCAACAGCTGAAGGGATTATGTAAATCCGCCTGGGATCCATTCAGGTAGAAAAAGTACTGTAAGTTCCCGTGGACCCTAGCATGGTGATCTCTCTTCAGTGGCTGGCGATCTATAGCTCGTTTTTATCTTGTATTGTTACGTATGGTGTTATATTTTTATGGCTAACTACTAGTTTCACTCACTCACTCACTAGGATGCACGGACTATTGCTAGGCTGTATGATGTTATTCGTCAACATGTAATCTATCTCTTTTCTCAACTGCTCTAGTTTGATTGGATTACACCTATAAACATGTTGCTTAACTGGAAGAGCTTCCCCCACGTCTATATCATGCTCAATCAAGTTTGTGCGAGATGGTGTGACAGGAAAAAGATTTTCAAATTCCATAATCAACCCTTTCATTTCCTGTTTCTCACTACCGATCATATGGGATAGTTTCTCGTCCAAATTGTTCAAAATTTCAGAATTGTTTAATTTAACTGCCGGTGCATCAGCACCTTCAAAGTGAAATTGTTCTTCATTTTGACTTTCACTGACATTCCCCACACACATAGGTACACTATTCTGTCCTCTTTCATGGTATTTATTTATCATGTTGACAAGACAATACCTACTAGACCTACGTCTACCTGGAGTATTGATCACATAATCAGTGTCACTAACTCTCTTTGATACTGTATATGGTCCTGAATATTTGGCATGAAGTGGTTTTCCCTGCAGAGGTAACAATACTAGTACTTTTCACCAGGGTAAAATTCAAGATGGACTGCCTTTCTATCATACCATTCTTTCATCTTTTCTTGGCTCGATTGTAAGTTTGCTTCGCTAACTCGCTTGCAATCAATCGTTCTTTGAAGTCGGACGCATACTGCCAGATGTTTGTTTCTGAACTTTCATTCAACCATTTATCCTTTAGCAGTTTCAAAGGACCTCGCATCTGCCTTCCAAACACTAACTCATAAGGACTGAACCCTAGCGAATCCTGCATAGTTTCTCTGGATGCATAAAGTACACAAGGAACTCCCTTATCCCAGTCCTTATCATGGTCCATACAGTATCATCTTAGCATGGTTTTTAAGGTCTGATGGAATCTCTCCAAAGCTCCCTGAGACTCTGGATGGTATGGGCTGGATTTAAATTGTCTGACCCCTAACTCACACATAAGACTTTTAAAATGATTCGTCATGAAATTCGAACCCTGATCTGATTGTAATTCCTTCGGTAATCCAAATACTGTGAAAAACTTGGTTAAAGTCTCACAAATAGTTTTTGTCTTAATGTTACGCAATGTAATGGTCTCAGGGAACCTGGTAGATGTACACATGATTGTTAACAAAAACTTATTCCCTGATTTTGACTTTGGTAATGGCCCTACACAATCGATCAGTACCCTACTGAATGGTTCCCCGAACGCTGGAATGGGTTTTAAAGGGTACTTATGAATTGTTTGATTTGGCTTACCTACCAACTGGCAAGTGTGACAAGTTCTACAGTATTCCCTTACATCATTTTGTATACCTGGCCAATAGAAATGGTTCAACAACTTCTGGTAAGTTTTGTTAACACCTAAGTGACCTGCTAACGGTGAATCATGTGCTAGACTGAGGATTTCCTCACGATAACACTGTGGTACTACAACTTGATGTTGAACACGCCAAAACTCATCTGCAGGAACGTCAGGCGGTCTCCACTTTCTCATCAAAATATCCAAATCCAAGTAATACCCCACAGGTATATTCTCTATCTCCTTCACAGACAAAGCCATTTGCCTAAACTTTACCAACTCACTATCAGCCTTTTGCTTCTGAATCAGTTCCTCTCTAGACCACACACCTTTAAATTCAACACCATCTTGTGATTCTACACCAGGATCCATAACTTGCCTAGCTCCTACATCATCCAATCCACACCTAAAAGTTTCTGACAAATCTACATGGCCTTCTTCAACTGGCAGATCTATTTCCTCTGACTGAACTTCAACTGGCAACTCTACATTCTCTGACTGAACTTCATTCCTAGCCATAGCTCTAGTAACAGCACATGCGGGGTATAAATCAATGCTTTTTACCATGTCCTAATCCAAAACCTGAGCTGTGTCTGAACTTTCATCACTAACTGAATCCACAGAAATCGTAGGTTCATCACACATAACAGGGTCAGCGCTGATTACTGAAACCTTAGGTTTAACCTCACCTCCAGCTAGATCATTTCCTAACAAAACATCAACACCAGACACCGGAAGTTGTGATCTAACAACTGTTCCCGAAACAAGTTCTGACTCAAACTCTACAGTATGAAGAGGAACATGGACAACACCACATTCTATACCTTGCATGATTACACTTGTTCCTGTATAAGTTTCTTCTGATAGAGGAACTTTACCTTCCAGTATGAGAGTTTGTAATGCACCTGTATCCCTGAGAATAGTGACTGCCTTTGGATCGCCACTGCCTATCATGATCTCACCTTTAGACATGAAAGGATCGTAAGTTGCCTTAGACCTATCCATTTTCACTTCATCCTTGGACTCAACAACAGGTATGTCCTGACTGAGTAAACTACTAGGTGTCTTACTAAACACTGCGGCGCTACCATGACCTTGGGGTCCCCCACTCTGAGTTTGATTTTTCCTACCATTAGCATAGCTACCATGTCCATTTTCCAGACTACCTGAGTTACTAGCAAAGTGAGATTTACCACTGTAACCTTGGTTACCACCACGATCTCCAAAATAACTCTCTACGCTGACCTTGCAACTGCTGACCTTGAAATTGCTGACCTCGATCAGAATTGCAATTGGAATAACCCGTGAATGACTGACCACGACTTTGTCCACCATTATTCACAGACTTGTGATCGGACTGACCCTGACACGACTGACCATAGGATGAGCGACCACTCCCATGGCTTTGATAACTGGACTGAAATTTTCGATCTGAATAATTGTTGCCACGACCACGACCTCCGCCATGATAATCTCTAGACTGAAAATTTCTTGAAAATACACTTTTGTGAGTGAGTGTGTACCCATCTGCTAACGTAGCCGCTTCCCGCCACGTTTTTACATCATGCTCATCCAAAAACACATTCACATCAGTTGAACTACACCTTTTGAGCTCTTCAATCAACATTAATTGTTTCAGTTTGTCATAGTTTCCACCTACGTTCTCGGATGCACACCATCTGTCAAAATGAATCTCCTTGACCATACCAAACTCAACATGGGTTTGATTTTCATTTTTTTGTGTGTAATTTCTGAACTTTTGCCTATATGCCTCTGGAACAAGTTTGTAAGCGCTTAAAATGGCTTTTTTTAACAACTTCATACTCTGCACTTTCCTCCACAGATAATGCTGCATAGGCCTCCTCAGCCTTACCCACTAGTGCACTTTGTAATAAAGAAGTCCAACAATGTCTAGGCCACTTTAATTTTTTTGCTGTTTTTTTTCAAAATGAGCAAAATAAGTGTCTATTTCACTTTCGCGAAAGCGAGGAACAAACCTAATAAATTGGGCAATGTCCTCTTCCTGTTCAACAATTCTATTTCTAGTCCTCCCTAATTCACACCCTCTGCTTAGTTTTTCCATCTCGCGCTCATGCTCCCATTGTTTTTCTTGTCTTTCAAGTTCATATCTCTCACGTTCAGACTCTTGTTTTCCACGTTCATATTCTTGTTTTTCTCTCTCTATTTCTCTCTTTACTTTCAGCAATTCTATTTCCCTGTCAAATTGCATCTTAGCAACTTTCTCACTCTCAAATACATCCAATGTGTCTTTCTCCTCAACTAAGTTTTTGCTGACTAATTTTCCCCACAATACTTTCTGAATGACATCTTTTTTAGCTGTCTCATCTATTCTAATGTCTGATACTCGGCTACTAGCTTAAGCTCTGCCTTTGACAAGGTTTTAAATTTGGTTTGAGTTACTGATTGCATAAACTCACTAGGTATAAAACTCATGATGCTACTGACATGATATACATGTATGACACATAAAAAAAAAGATTGTTGTGATCTTCAAGACTTTTCTTTTCGAATAATGATTATAGGAGGGAAGTAAATAACAGAAATATGTTTCTCACTTAGAATTTAACCCCTTATGATTTAAATAGGTTCATAAATCGACGAGCCCCCATTTGTTACGTGTGGTATGAACGGCAGGGGTTCCCGCTAATACCACAAATAACTATTACAACAATCACACAACAATCTCTGAAGTTTAAAGCTAGATTTAATAATTAAAACAAAGATAAATATAAAACCATTCTCAGTTACTGGGCAAGGCACTCATATACAAATCTATTTAGGCAAAGCAATATGGCAAATGTGCTGTATAGATAATAGTCACCTCAGATTTCTTGACATCACATTCCCAACGTATTCAATCTCACATAGTTCCAAACCTATATATCACAGTTCACAGGATAACTGGGTAACAACAGTTTCCTCCTTCGAAGCGTCGACATGACCGTCTAACTTTGTCTCCGGACATAACGCTGGGCTGAACTGCCCTCGTTCAGTTATACCATATTTCTCCCTCTCCAATTCTTTTTCCTTCCTTTTCTGTTCGATAACATGCCCTCATATAGTAAACAAATTTCCAAGTAAGCTATCTACTTCAGCACACAACAAAAGGTTGATCGGCCAACACCAATCAGTTACCAAGCCAACTCAAACTCCAATCACCCCACAAGCACGTTTCCCCCGTCAGGCAGCTTGCTTAACTCAATCAAGCATGACGCCGTCCACCCAAACTGGACCCCTTGTGAACCATACAAATATACAACGTCACTCATACGACAGTAATGGTTTTGTTATGTGGAAGTGGGTACCGTGTTGTAACTTTGTATGCAATGATAACTGTGGGAGGAATTTCACTGAGTAATTTCACTATGCTTGACGTAAGAGGCGACGAACGGGATCGGGTGATCAGGCCCGTTGACTTGGTTGATGCATGTCATCGTATCCCAATTGGGTGGATCGATGCTCATGATATCAGTCATCGGATTGTCTGGTCCAAACTCGATTATTTACAGACCGCCGTCATATAGCTGGAGTGCGGCGTTAAAAAACAAACAAACAAACAAAACAAAACTGATTTCACATATTAGTTCTGTATATACATAATTCTAGATTAATATTCGCGTTCAAAATTTGGGAAACACGTACTACAAACAGTAGAACGACTGACAGTAGTGAAGTATCTAATGTAGGGGTCAGAGGCCTGTAACTAATCTGAGCCAGGAACAAAAGTTAATACTAGTTTGTTTGTTTGTTGTTTAACGCCACACTCAGCAATATTCCAGCTATATGACGGCGGTCTATAAATAATCGTGCCTGGACCAGAAAATCCAGTGAATGACCTCATGGGCATCAGTCCACCCAATTGTGATATGATGACATGCATCAACCAAGTGAGCGAGGCTGACCACCCGATCCCGTCGGTCGCCTCTTACGACAAGCATAGTCGCCTTTTACGGCAAGCATGGGTTGCTGAAGACCTATTCTACCCCATCTTCACGGGTCAGTTAATATTGGTATGAACATCGACCAAGGCCAGGAAGGCAATCAATAATTTCAACATTGAAACCACCTCTTTTAATTAGTCGGCTCTTACAACATGGTGGTATTTTGGACAACACGGGACATTAAGGACTTATTTTGGACATGACCGGATGGTGGGGGGTTATTCTGGACAACGCGGGATGGTGGGGGCTTTTTCTGGACAAGACGGGATGGTGGGGAATACCCACTAGGTAGTAGGGATTTGACTGACTGAATACTAAATTCAGTATTGTTTGCATTTTGACTGACTTGTTAGTATGCAGTATTGTTCTGGAGCCGTTGCGGGTGTTGACGATGACGACTGACAGCGGGCAGGACATGTCCGGACACACCACCACGTGGTCAAGGCTGACCCCGTAGCTGGCAAAATCCTCCCTGAGAAACCTGGCAACAAAATATTCGCCTGGAGACGTAATATTTTTCAGCCAACACTGTGGAAGATTCCACGGCCGAGAGTCCCCAGTATACACAGCACGCACTGAAGAACTAAACTAGGGTCGGGTGGTCACTTTGGTTGATGCTATGGCTCCCGTTCCACAAAGCGACCTTAGCGCTAAGACGATCGTAAATCTCTTATTTTAACATGGGCTTATGACAATCGTAGCGCTAAGATCGCTTTGTGGAACAGGGCCCTGGACAATATGTGATCCCACGGGAAAGTTGGGATTGTCGTAGTTCACATTCCCTTATAATATTATATTCATTGGTGCAGCAGCAGCAGCAGCAGCAGCAGCAGCAGCAGTAGTAGTAGTAGTAGTAGTAGTAGTAGTATACAGAATTACTACACATCCATGAACTTTTCTTTCAGTACAGCATTGGAGGACTCCAGTCTTTTATAGGGATAATCTAGAAATTATGATTTAAATTAAGAATTTCTGCCTTTGAGACTTTTGCAAGTCTACCCCATTAGTTCTGTGTCACATATTTGTCTCAAAGAAGTGACCATTATTCCTTGAATGCTGAATAGTTTGATTACTAGTATTACAACTAGTTCGTTTAGTACTGTAAATGCTGTCGTTTCGTTTAATTGAAAAACGCATCTATTCAACACATTGATTTTAACGCTAGCATTACCTTAGTTCTTGAGATTGTGCTACCGTTCCGAAATATTCCACTGGTTGCCCTAGTAACGCCAGAACTGATGACGTGTTTGATGCGTTGCCACCACGTTGCCATGCGCAATCCAAACACCTGTGACAAACAATATTAACATGTGATATTTCCCACAGCTCTTGTAACGCTTTGGTTTCCGCCTATTTACTTTACTGTTAACGCTTATATTGTATAGCGTGGTTTCAATAACAGAATAGAAAATTGTGACATCGCGCGTATGAAACTGTACATCCTATTAAATATAATAATTTATATGCATTGTTTGAGACGGTCATAGTTACATGTTAGTGAATGAGTGAGTTACCATCGACAATATTTCAGTCATATCGTTACCAGAAGTTATACGTGTGTGTGTTTAGACTGGATAAAAACCTGTCTTCGATGGACAGTAAAGTAACTAGATTATCACAGCTTCGATTTAGGACTAGTTCAGAACATTTAAAAGAGTGCATTATCAATCTACGAAAAAAACTACAAATGGGCAATATATTACCAGCAAATAAAATTTTGTTTGTTGATTAACGCCGTACTTAGCAATATTACAGCTATATGACGGCGGTCTGTAAATAAATAGAATCTGGACCAGACAATCCAGTGATTGACATCATGAGCATTGATCTACGCAACTTGGATACGATGACAAGTATCAACCGATCCCGTTAGTCGCCTCTTTTGATAAGCAGAGTCAACTTTTACGGATGGTATATCACGATACTACGGACCATGGGTACTTAGTACTTTTATTTCCTGCATGGACCCCGGCAGGATCCATATCATCCTCTCAGTTGTTGGCGTTTATTGACAAACTTAGCCAAAACAGCACATGTTCTACCATTAAAAACGTGACAGAAATAAATATACTTTAGCCTCCGTAAAGGCCCCATTACACAGGGCTGCGACCTTTGTGCCACCTTTGAGCAACCAACCTCCTCGGCGACCTTTGTGCGACTGTTTTGAACATGTTCAAAACTTCACGGCGACCATGGAGTCCATGGCGACGTCTCAACCTCCCGTGTGCCACCTTGGAACGACCTAGGCAACCATTCTGCCTCCTTTGGGCTTCCAACGACGACCTGGCAAATTCTATGGTCGCACACGGGAGGCACAAAGGTATTTGACTGGATCAAGGAAAGACTGAAGAGTTTCAATCCCAAATGGTACGAAGGCCCAGTTGTCTGAGGCGCCGGAATTCGCCCCTTCGTACCAGAAACCTATGATCGCGGGTTCGAATCCTACATTCGCTTCGATTATATGTCTAGGTTTGTCGATCCGTGCTTGCGGGTTTCATACCCGTGTTGAGGCCTGCATCACTTCGGGTTTTCCTCCCACACCAAACTAACACGCCGTGATATTCAAAGCGGCGTTACATCAAACTCACTCACTCACTCACTCAATCCCAACCGATTCAAATTCAAACACTACACTTGCAGGTCTTTCCGATTGTTACCATGACATCGCCGACGACGGGAACAATCCTACGGTGGCCCATAAGGGACCTGGTGTCTGTTTTTCAATATTTTGATATTTCACTTACTTTTATCGTAACCTTTTGCAAATTTCTTTGATAGGCATTTAGAAATTGGAGTACTAAGTAAGGATAATAATTCATGGACGAACAACTTCTTTATTACAATTAAGAGCGGTGATAGAACCTACACCGAAACGTCGCTCTTAATTGTAATAAAGAAGTTGTTCGTCCATAAATTCTTATCCTTACTTTTGCAAATTAACAAAATTTGTCATACCATTATGTGATAAATTATGTATAAAAACAACCGAAACATTGAAAATGTACTTTCAAGTAGCTATTGAATCGCTGAAATGTTTAGCGAAAATGTCAAAAACTAAAAAGAAAATGTCAAAAACAAAAACGAAAAGGTCAAAAACAAACGCGAAAATGTCAAAAACTAAAATGAAAATACAGAAAACTATTTCCACCGCTGTGTAAATATTATCACCGCGGTGGAAATGGTTTTCTGTATTTTCATTTTAGTTTTTGACATTTTCGTTTTTGTTTTTGACATTTTCATTTTAGCTTTTGACATTTTCGCTTCACTTTTCAGCGATTCAATATCTTCTTTATACATGATTTCTCATATGTTTGTATGACAAATCGTGTTAATTTGCAAAAGGTTACGATAACAGTAAGTGAAATGTCAAAATATTGAAAAACAGGCTCCATGTCCCTTATGGGCCACCGTACAATCCTGTTCACTGACTGATGATGAGGGGCGGTCGGGTAGCCTAGTGGTTAAAGCGTTCGCTCGTCACGCCGAAAACCCGGGTTCGATTCCCGACATGGGTACAATGTGTGAAGCCCATTTCTGGCCTGTAACTAATCTGAGCCAGGAACAAAAGTTAATACTAGTTTGTTTGTTTGTTGTTTAACGCCACACTCAGCAATATTCCAGCTATATGACGGCGGTCTATAAATAATCGTGCCTGGACCAGAAAATCCAGTGAATGACCTCATGGGCATCAGTCCACCCAATTGTGATATGATGACATGCATCAACCAAGTGAGCGAGGCTGACCACCCGATCCCGTCGGTCGCCTCTTACGACAAGCATAGTCGCCTTTTACGGCAAGCATGGGTTGCTGAAGACCTATTCTACCCCATCTTCACGGGTCAGTTAATATTGGTATGAACATCGACCAAGGCCAGGAAGGCAATCAATAATTTCAACATTGAAACCACCTCTTTTAATTAGTCGGCTCTTACAACATGGTGGTATTTTGGACAACACGGGACATTAAGGACTTATTTTGGACATGACCGGATGGTGGGGGGTTATTCTGGACAACGCGGGATGGTGGGGGCTTTTTCTGGACAAGACGGGATGGTGGGGAATACCCACTAGGTAGTAGGGATTTGACTGACTGAATACTAAATTCAGTATTGTTTGCATTTTGACTGACTTGTTAGTATGCAGTATTGTTCTGGAGCCGTTGCGGGTGTTGACGATGACGACTGACAGCGACTGACAGCGGGACAGCGGGCAGGACATGTCCGGACACACCACCACGTGGTCAAGGCTGACCCCGTAGTTGTACTTTCAAGTAGCTATTGAATCGCTGAAATGTTTAGCGAAAATGTCAAAAACTAAAAAGAAAATGTCAAAAACAAAAACGAAAAGGTCAAAAACAAACGCGAAAATGTCAAAAACTAAAATGAAAATACAGAAAACTATTTCCACCGCTGTGTAAATATTATCACCGCGGTGGAAATGGTTTTCTGTATTTTCATTTTAGTTTTTGACATTTTCGTTTTTGTTTTTGACATTTTCATTTTAGCTTTTGACATTTTCGCTTCACTTTTCAGCGATTCAATATCTTCTTTATACATGATTTCTCATATGTTTGTATGACAAATCGTGTTAATTTGCAAAAGGTTACGATAACAGTAAGTGAAATGTCAAAATATTGAAAAACAGGCTCCATGTCCCTTATGGGCCACCGTACAATCCTGTTCACTGACTGATGATGAGGGGCGGTCGGGTAGCCTAGTGGTTAAAGCGTTCGCTCGTCACGCCGAAAACCCGGGTTCGATTCCCGACATGGGTACAATGTGTGAAGCCCATTTCTGGTGTCCCCCGCCGTGATGTTGCTGGAATATTGCTAAAAGCGGCGTAAAACACCACTCACTCACTCACTCACTGTTATGAAAGGGGCGGTCGGGTAGCCTAGTGGTTAAAGCGTTCGCTCGTCACGCCGAAAACCCGGGTTCGATTCCCGACATGGGTACAATGTGTGAAGCCCATTTCTGGTGTCCCCCGCCGTGATGTTGCTGGAATATTGCTAAAAGCGGCGTAAAACCATACTCACTCCCTCACTGATGATGAGATGGGGTGTGTACTCACCGTTGGGCGGAATCTTCCTGGGGGTAGTCTGCCACAATCTTCACTATGTCCAGACATACCAGGCCCACACAGAGCACGCGCTTCCCGTCACGTGACATCGTACTGTCACACAGCACAGAATAAAATACGTATCAACCAAATATTGATAAAAAATCAGGTAGCCAATACATGTAAAAGGATTATTGAGCAGCAAAACATAATACACATACTGTGTTTACTGTGTATAACTAGGCTACCTGTACGTCTAACCGCGCTAATACCCGTGAAGATCCGGGGTGGAATAAGTCTTCAGCAACCTATGCTTGCCGTTAAAGGCGTATATACTTGTCATAAGAGGCGACTAACGGGATCGGGTGGTCAGGCTCGGTGACTGGGTTGATGCATGTCATCGTATCCCAATTGCGTGGATCGATGCTCATGATGCCAATCACTGGATTGTCTGGTCCAGGTTCGATTATATACAGACCGCCGTCATATAGCTTTAATATTGCTGATTGTGGCGTTAAACAACAAACAAACAAATAAATACCGCGCTAAATTGTAGTTGGAACCATATCCGCACTGTCTTAGTAAATTTCTATTGTGTTTTCTGACCCAATTGTATTGCCACACATACTTTGTATAGTGTAGTAACCGTACATCCGAATTTATAACCTGTATTTGTACATATTGTTTAAGACCCGTGAAGATCCGGGGTAGAATAGGTCTTTGAACAGCAACCCATGCTTGCCGTTAAAGGTGACTTTGCTTGTCGTAAAAGGCGACTAACGGGATCGGGTGGTTAGGCTCGCTGATTTGGTTGATGCATGTCATCGATCCCAGCAGATATCAATCACTTGATTGTCTGGTCCAGACTCGATCTTTTACAGACCGTCGTCATATACCTGGAATACTGCTGAGTGCGGCGTTAAACAACAAACAAAGAAACATATTATTTAAAAATTCCATCTGACAGTGACTGAGAAAGAAGTAGCTTCAGTCAGAGGTGGTTATGTGGATTTGATACCCCTGAATGGAAATTACTTCGATTCCGATTGGTCAAATTCATGGTAGAATATTAGTTATGTCGGAATGTTAAACCTGAGATAGGGAAGACCACGGAAAGTGTGCCGGAACCTGCTGCCGAGACTCAAGTGGAAAGTTCTGATGGAATACAACTACAGAGATCGCTTACATGCACAGGGGATGCTTTGTTTGTTTGTGTATTTTTTGTTTAACGCCGCTATCAGCAATATAACAGCTTTATGACGGCGGTCAGTAAATAATCGAGTCTGGACCAGACAATCCAGTGATTGACATCATGAGCATCGAATCACGCAACTGGGAGACGATGACATGCATCAACTAAGTCAGCGAGCCTGACCACCCGATCCCGTTCGTCGCCTCTTACGACAAGCGTAGTTGCCTTTTATGGCCAAACCCTTCTAGGGCCCCATACACCTTGACACACTGCGTGCACACACCACCACGCTAAGCGGAAGATCGGCAGTGTCGCCAAGGAAACATCTGTCTAGTTCAGAGCGTGATGATAAGTGACTTACTGGTACTTCTAAACTGCTAAAACATAAGTTCACATCAATACTCACCCTTTTCAGCAGTTAGATCTAGAGCGCCATTGCAGCCGGGCAGTTGTGAAATCGGGTCACTGATTAACGATACAGCCGGTGTTTGTCATATTTTCGTACCATAAAATTGTATCCCGTACTATGTCACATGATGAACTGTATAAGAACTTGCATACATGGTGATGTAACACATTATAATTTAGTCGCAAAGTCAGGATAATTATGTCAACAGTGTTTAGAGCAGAGTAGAAAATCTATAAACAGTCCCTTCATAACACATGACAACGCTCTATGTAAGATGAGGTCCAGCTTGGTTGAAAGTGCTCTGAGGTGAAACTGATGCATGGATGGAGCACATTAACACAGTGAGTGAGTGTGGTTTTACGTCGGGGGAACATTGCCCCCGATATTGTACCCATGTGGGGAATCGAACCCGGGTCTTCGGCGTGACAAGTTAACTCTTTAACCACTAGGCTACCCCACCACCCCTTTCATAACAGTGAGTGAGTATGGTTTTACGCCGCTTTTAGCACTATTTCAGCAATATCACGGCGGGGATTTAGAAATGGGTTTCACACATTGTACCCATGTAGGGTATCGAACCCGGGTCTTCGGCGTGACAAGCCAACGCTTTAACCACAAGGCTACCCGACCGCCCCTTTCATAATAGATACGTGCAGACTTTGGAAGGCAACACATAGCACGCTTTGATAATAGATACATTGAGGCATTAGGAATTTAACCCATATCAAGAAAACATACATCTTTTTGGCTAACAACTGATTTATTGCATTTAGCGACGTTTGGGTGAGATTATTAGATCGTTTTATTACAAATCAACATCAAAACGTCGTTATATGCAATATACCAGAAGTTGCCATCAACAAAGTTTTATGTTTTATTATTGACTCGCCAAGTCCTAGAATGCCAATCAAACAGTAAATTATCAGCTATCTGTTATAACATGTGTGCAGACATTAGGAAAGTAAGGCACACAGCACGCTTTTATAAATAGATACATGCAGACAGTCTTTTGGTATGCCGTAGCCGTGTTGGTTTAAAGTTACTGCTACTGCAGTATGAGGATGCTTGACAATATCCGTGTGCTTATCCAAACGTTCATGACTGCTAATTGTAGACAAACAGTGCTAGACACGTGTGACGATTCAACGCTTGGAGTAACAGTAAAATCAGTACAGTGGTCGAAGAGTTGTGGTGAACATATGACATAATCATTGACACTTGTATTGTTTATGACATAATCATTGACACTTGTATTGTTTATGACATAATCATTGAAACTTGTATTGTTTATGACATAATCATTGACACTTGTATTGTTCATGACATAATCAGTGACACTTGTATTGTTTATGACATAATCATTGACACTTGTATTGTTCATGACATAATCATTGACACTTGTATTGTTCATGACATAATCAGTGACACTTGTATTGTTCATGACATAATCAGTGACACTTGTATTGTTTATGACATAATCAGTGACACTTGTATTGTTTATGACATAATCAGTGACACTTGTACTGTTTATGACATAATCCTTGACACTTGTATTGTTCATGACATAATCAGTGACACTTGTATTGTTTATGTCATAATCATTGACACGTGTACTGTTTATGACATAATCATTGACACTTGTATTGTTTATGACATAATCATTTGCACTTGTATTGTTTATGACAAAATCATTGACACTTGTATTGTTTATGACATAATCATTTGCAGTTGTATTGTTTATGACATAATCATTGACACTTGTATTGTTTATGACATAATCATTGACACTTGAATTGTTTATGACATAATCATTGACACTTGTATTGTTGTGAGGGGCGGTCGGGTAGCCTAGTGGTTAAAGCGTTCGCTCGTCACGCCGAAGACCCGGGTTCGATTCCCTACATAGGTACAATGTGTGAGGCTCATTTCTGGTGTCCCCCGCCGTGATACTGCTGAAAAAGTGCTAAAAGCGGCGTAAACCATACTCACTCACTGTGTCGTTGTGACCTGCGTACGTAAAATCACCAACATCTAATTGAGCACCACATCTACCATTTACTGTTATAAATGTACAGTACTGAACATAAGTCTTATCACCTGAATAGCATGCGACACTAAAATTGTCCAGCTAACAGTCTCAAAATATCATCTTCCACTAACTGGACTTTTATAGTCGGTTGACTACCTTGCCACGGGATGACGTCAAAATATTGGTGAGAGTAGAGACCGACCCTGTTTAAAACCGACAGCTACAATCGTTCACAAAGTTAGGTTGAAAACTGTTTTCGCAATGTACACACACATTTATGTTTGTAAATTGGCAAAGTTTGTCGAGTAGAGCACCCTTTAGTCTTTGGGGGATTTAATATCAGTAATATTTATTCGATATGACGTAGTATTATTTCATTTACTATCCCATTAATATATTTCTGAACAGCGCCCACTTCCGCTCCCCACCGCTCTCCCTCCTCACCCCCCCCCCCCCCCCTCACCCCCACCCCCCACCCCCCACACCTCCACCTCACCCCTCTCCCGTGATAAAGCACACATATGCCTGGCCCGGGCTTGTTTTCCTTTGTACGCTATTGTACACAAATATCACTGAAAACAAAAGCGTATAATTCTGGTTTATGCTCTTAACACATTTGTTTTTTTTGTTGTTTTTTTCATTCTTCTCTAGAGGAATGCTACTAAATTATGACATTATTTAACAATTTTCAAACCGCTTTGCAGCGGATTTCGAAACTTTGAGGAATTCTTATGATTCTTCAGACTTCTGTCTGGTTAATGGAGACCGTGAAAAATCATGAGAATTCCTCAAAGACTTCGAAATTCAGCATTCCATGTGTGGTTCTTTTCGCATTGATCCTGAAGATATGTCTTTAACATAAAAAGGAAGCTACTTGTCATTGCTCTGTGACAGTTATATAGCGAGGGACAGGAATTCCACCGTAATATTTACTGAAACAGACCATAACACATCTGACAGACTTTTAGACGAAACTATTCTAGTAGTGTGTGAATTGGGTTTGTCCCCGCATAAGAGTGAGTGAATGAATTTGGTTTTACGCAACATTGTACAATATTGCAGTTGTTTGTTTGGTTGTTGTTTAACGCCGCACTCAGCAATATTCCAGCTATATGACGAGTCTGGACCAGACAATCCACTGATTGACATCATGAGCATCGATCCACGCAAATGGGATACGGTGACATGCATTTTAGCTGAAGCAGGGCGACATACTCTTGCAATATAAATTACAAACCACAACCAGTCAACCAGAAGCTTTTACTGCTATCACACCAAGTTCCCCAGCATTGGCGATGGATGAAGCCTACGTTTATGAAGACATTATCAGCTTGTAAATAATCTTTGCAACTACATTTCAGACAAAGTTTCAAATGTCTAATTCTATTCTTTATAAATATAAAAGTTATGTTTATCACATTATTTAAATAATACATTTATAACATAATTAATTTAATTTTTTCTTGATAATGATCTTCAAATTTCAAAATAATAAGTTGAAACTTTAAGATTTCAACTTGAAATTTCCACTTATTATCTTTAAATCTTAAGATATTAAATTATATTTTGAAATTTCAAGATTCTAAGTTGAAATTTCAAGATTCTAAGTTGAAATTTCAAGATTCTAATTTGAAATTTCATGATACAGAAGTTGAAATTTCAACTAAGTAACTTGAAATTTCAACACAGCATCTTGAAATTTCAAGAAAAACAAAACCAATGGCCCTAAAAGACTTCCGTAGTTAATCAACACATGCCTCTGAAATAATGCGTTGTGACGAATTTCATGATTGATACTGAACACGTTTGGCTGCCCCGTTCTTTCGTGACATTGTTGACTAAACAACTCACATACTCATGTGTTAGAAGGTTACATTTCCTGATATAGTGCGAAATGACTAATTATATTCAACAAATGAAGTTATATAAGTATTGTTTTATTTTGTTGATTGTATGTCATATATCCCAATTACATGGATCGAGTCTCATTATGTTTTATTGAACTAGTATTCCGTACATATATGTGTGTGTAGAACATATATTATCTCGAAAGTCATGTAGGCATCATCATTAAATCAATTAGCTAGGCGACTTTGCTTGTCGTAAGAGGCGACTGACGGAATCGGGTGGTCAGGCTCGCTGACTTGGTTGATGCATGTCATCGATCCCAATTGCGTGGATCGATGCTCATGATATTAATCACTGGATTGCCTGGTCCAGACACGATTATTTACACACCGCCGTCATATAGCTGGAATATTGCTGAGTGCGGCGTAAAAAACCAAAACCAACCAACTTAAGGGAGGGTTTAAGGAAACCATGTGTTTAAAGCGTTCGCTCGTCACGCCGAGGGACCGGGTTCGATTCCCAGTAGTATAGTCTCAGTCCGCAGAAGGCCATTTTGGTTGATCCGGTTGATCCAGGCGGATGCGAAGTTGATTGGCTGATCCAAGTCACGTGACCGGATAGGATGACTCATGCATCAACAGCGCGTCGGGAAAGGGGGGGTGGGGGGGGGGGGGGGGGGGGGGGGGGGGGGATGAAAGGTTTGTGTTTATAAGGCAGAAAAGAATTCATAAGAAAACAAAAGTAAAGGGTTATGAATAGAGCTATGTGTATAGCGTGCTGCCCTAAATAGACAGACCGTACCCGTCAGCCCAGTTTGAATTGAGCGCGCTTGACAACTCACGTGGCCTTGTCGTTTCAAATAACCCGCGCTCGCTAGAGCGTGCGACCTGGTTTGATGAATACAGGGTGTGTGTTGAAAGTACATCATACCACAATAGAGACGGGTTGCGTCAACATGATATACGCCAGGTAATGTAGGAATAAAAAATGTACGTCTAGCTGGATCAAATTCATCTTGTACGGTCTACACGTTGTACACCATGAACGTTAGACAACCTGTACAGAAAAAAATATAGATAAAATAGATAAGACTACACAATCAGCAAGCTAGCAGTTTACATTTAGCGCGCAAGAACGAGGTAGTCACGTCACCCTGCATTGACTATAGCGCTGAAGGCAGCCGGATTTCGAATCACCCGCGCTGCGTACTATTGTGAACCATTTGTATAGAGGGCGTTCACTTATTCAGGTCTGTCCCGACTTGCATAGTTGATGTTTCAATGCTAGCTTTTCCTTTTAACGCGATGACAAATAAGCCCTACGGTTTGAGTTTTAACCCTGTAACATGATGTGCACAGTTTTACTTCAGAACGTGCTATTTTGAAAATAGATAGTAAAATGGTAAGTGACGGCACGAAGCTAGGTTTGTTGGGAAAGTGATGGAAGCAATCTATAGGACATTTTCATGTTTACAATACTCATCCTTAATTCGAAGAGAGAACAGAGTTTATCATGGAAAATTGTTTGACGAGGAAAATGTTTTATTGGAAATATATGTCGATGCAGGTTTATTCATGGCTAATGTATAGCAGAGAGACTAAGCGACCGACCGCCCATAACAATGTCAACATACCCCGGCCTTACAATTAATGTCAACATACCAGCCTCGCCTGAAGCTTCCCATTCATTAATTGTGTGACCAGTGTCACGTATTTATGATATGTTAGGGAAGATGTGTTGTACATTTGTTATTTTAAAAGGGAGTTATTTCAGAAAGGATATATATGAGTATTCCCCTCATTGAACCTTTCTTTCGTTGGTGTCTTTTAAACGTATCCGGTATTTAATACATTTGAATGATGTAGGAACGTATGTGCGTGTAGATGTTGTACCTATATCCGAACACGAATGTATGACACCTTTCAATAGATCAATTACGGTTCGAACCACGACACGCAACATGACTATGAGCGTGGTTAGCAGTTCATATTTATAAACACATCGTAAATGACAGATTTCTGATGAAAGAACTCGCCCGCACACATGTCTATAGGGTTATGTTCGCCCGAACTGTAAACAGTGACACATTGATAACAGGAAGGGTGTGTGGAATGCACTCGTCCTTGTAAGGGTAAAATACGCGTTTAAACTCACCATTTAAACGATGACATTACTTTTTAGATGTATTGGTATCAGTGAGTGAGTGAATTTAGTTTTACGCCACATTCGGCATTATTCCAGCTCTAGGACGGTGGTCTGTCAATAAACGAGCTTGGACCAGACAATCCAGTGGTCAACAGCATGAGCAGCGATCTGTGCAACTAGGAACCGATGGCACGTGTCATCCGAGTCGGCGAGATTGACCAACCGATCCCCGTCAGTCTCCGATAAGCATGGGTTACTGAAGGTCGATTCTATAACCCGGACCTTCACGGGTGTAGTATGACGAAGACTATATACTAATATGATCGCTTTTTTAACATACTCACACATGAAGAAAGCATCAGAGATTAGACTTGACCCTAGAGATATATTTAGGCAGACTACGTTGAGAAAATCACAACAGAGAAAGAAACCACAAGCAGCCAAGAAGTCGACGCTGAAGACAAAGAGACAGGTAACACCTAAAATGAAAACGATGACAACCAAACAGGAATCGAAGACAACACCCCAACCCGTGAAAATACAACATGTGTCGGAGGTGAAGGCTGTGGTGGAACGGGCACTTGCTGCCTTGAAGCGTCAACAGAGTCAAGGGTATAAAAGAAAGCTTCATACCCTCTAATCGCACACCGTATTGGATGTTGATGTTGATGTTGATGTTTCAATGCTAGCTTTTCCATTTAACGCGATGACTTACCCGCATCGTTTGGTGTTATACTCAATGGCAGCTGCTCACCGAGGTCCTGATATAATGGCTGCCATTGAGTATAACACCAAACGATGCGGGTAGGTCATCGCGTTAAATGGAAAAGCTAGCATTGAAACATCAACTATGCAAGTCGGGACAGGGCTGAATAATTATTTACAAATGGTTCACAATAGTACGCAGCGCGGTGATTCGAAATCCGGCTGCCTTCAGCACTATAGTCAATGCAGGGTGACATGACTACCTCGTTCTTGCGCGCTAAATGTAATTAAACGACACTGCTAGCTTGCTGATTGTGTAGTCTTATCTATTTCTTCTATGTCTTTTCCATACAGGTTGTCTAACGTTCATGGTGTACAACGTGTAGACCGTATAAGATGGATTTGATCCAGCTAGACGTACATTTTTTTGCCTACATTATCCGGCGTATGTCAATAGTTTTCTTGCACAAAGAGGTTGTGAGGCAAAAATATCCCCCTTCATTGAAGCTAAGTGTATTTGTTTGTTGTTACTTTAAGTGTTTGAGAGGTCACCTTCTGCCGTTGCAATTTCGGCTGACCTGTCACTCTTTGGGACTCCCGTGTGTGAGTAGGGTACACATATCCATTGTGAGTTTGGTATTAACAGAATTTCTGTTTTTGTATTGATATGATTTCTATTTTCGTGTATTAATATGATTTCAATTTTCGTATATTGATATAACTTCATTTTTATCTTTAGCTGCTCTGTTTATATACGTTCAAGTAGCTGTTCATCTCTCGTAATATAGTTAGTTTGGCCTTCGCTATTGCATCTCTTGGCTTTCAGAGATCTACGACAGATAGCGGATCTAACTGCAATTCTTGTTTTAGCCGAGGGGGCACGGGTGGCCCAGTCGTCTAAGGCGCCGCGATTCGCTGTGCAGAGTTGCGTCCCTTGGGCACGCCAGAAACCTATGATTGCTGGTTCGAATCCCGGTTCATCCCGATTATGTTTCTAAGTTTGTCAGCACCATACCCGTGCTCGTGGGTTTCACCGAAGTGGTAAACGTCTAAGACCTGCAACACTTCTGGCTTTCCTCCCACATTAAGCTGACACGCCGTGATATAACTGTAATACTGTTAAAAGCGGCGTTAAACCCAACTCACTCACTCACTCAATGTTTTAGCCGAAGCCGGGCTGGGGCGTGGTCAGTAACACGTGAGCAATGGGTTCAGGTAAATTACAAGGTGGACAAAACTTGTCATTGTTCTTATTGTGACCGAGTCTGAGGCGTGAGATGGCAATTGCAACTTTCCTTTCATTTGAGTATGAGTTTGGCTTTTGTTGGATCTTGGGTTGATTTTTTATAGCCATCTGCCGTTCTTAACTGTCACACAACGACTTTGTCAAAACAAAATTTGCATTAACCTTGCAAAGTTGGATAGTGAACACAACAAATAGAGCGTATCACTGAACCACAATTGCGAGGAGTGTTACAGTTCGGCCATTGTTAAAGTAATGCTGTGGTTATTACGTAACAGAGGTCCGACCAGCAAGACCTGATGTCACGCTTCACTGTCTCAAGTATGGAATACTATAAGGGACAAAAGGCTTCCTGTTCTTTTGTGTGTGCCGTATACTATGTTGTGTTTATTTGACTGTATTTTCAACTGGGTCGTTGTTTGTTATTTCTTGTTTAAGTCAGCAACATTCCAGCTATATGGCTGCTGCCTTTAAATAGTCGAGTCTGCACCAAACAATGCAGTGATTGATATCATGACCACGATCACGCAATTGGGATACGATGCATCAACCAAATCAGTGATCGCGACCACTCGATCCCGTTACTCGCCTCTTACGACCAGCAATAGGTTGCTGGGTACCTCTATCTTACCCGGAGTTTACAGACCGTGGCGATAAACAGCAGACAGACAAACAAACAAACAAATAAGAAGCATACCTGGCCATCAGCTACATTCAACTGTCTCCTGTGAACGCGGATCAAGTCCGGACATTCCAATTAATTTGAATTTCTCCATTTTTATACTCAGATATATCATGGACAGTGTTCAGTCCGGTATTTAATTTTGTTAATCAAATTGTTAGAAGCGACGGTATTTGAAAGACAACAACACTGTTTCCGAACATCTGGGAATTTATTAATTTCCTCAGGTCTAGACTTACCAACAACCCCCCCCCCCCCCCCCCCCCCCCACACACACACACACACACACACACACACCACACACCACACATCCCTAGTATATAGTCGATCCCAAACAGCAGTGTTTCTTTTCTATTTCCGTTGTGAGGTGTTTAAGCCCTGAGGTAGATGTCAATACTGCTGCGCTGGCTTTGAATGGCCCACCACTAATACAATAATCCCGCTACCTGTGTAACTCTTGCTGTGTACGCATTCGGTGACCTATCCGTTCATGTCTGACCCCACTGTTCTGTTGTATGAAGGTGCGCCAACAGGTTAGTGTTTCGACAATTCACCGTTATTTAACAGGTTTTTTTGCACCTTGAATAGTATGACTCCAACTTGTCAGACCGTATGCACGTGCATTACGAATCACACGGACTGTTCACATCCCCAGGACACACGTATTGCATGTGAGTGAGTATGCTTTTATGCCGCTATTCCCTATATCACGACACAAGAAGTGGGTTTCAATGTGGTGAATCGAACCCGGGCACTCGGTGTGATGAGCGACTGGTTTCACCACTACCCTACCACCACTAGTCTGTCTTACAGACCCTGATACAAATATATATCAATTACAGCCCATGCAAGTCTATAATGTTTGGCAAGTCTAGATCACTGCAGTATCTGAAAATGAAGAGAGTCACTGGGCTCCTTTTTATTATATTTTTATTAAGATAACTGAACAACTGTTTTTTCTGTACGATATGTTCATTTCAGAGACTAGATGTTAGTCTATACCACCACCATCTTCCCTGTAAAAGTCCAGTTTCCCCCTTACCGAATTTCTTGGCTCGGTTATAGCGCCACCAGTGGCTATTACGAGTTATGTCACTTTTATATCTCCTACCCAGAGTTCGATGCGACCAGCACAGTACCTCTGCCACAGGCCAGCGCCATGTGACGATTCGTCATATCGGACACTGTCCTTTCAAGCTATTGCATATGTTTTTCATCTGTTTCATTTTTGACAAATCTATACATCTAGATAAACATATGTCATAGAATGTTAACTTTTATTGAGAAAATATCCTACATCGTGAAAAACTATTTCCATTTGCGCAGTTATCCTTCGTTTACATTGGTTGTACGGCCCCACGTGCTGTCGTCGAAGCCCTACGGAGAGCTAGCGCCGGAGTGTGGAGTTATGTCCCTCCTATTGACCAATCAGCTTTCACCTCTCATATCACTTGCATTAGCTTCAAACAAAATGGCGGAGCCCAGTCAAGACGATCTGATCCTGATCGATAATCAATATCTATAATGTAGTACAACGGGTCTTACCTCGCGAAGTGCATCAATTCATTTGAGCATCTGGATTAAAGAGATGAAAAGGTTTGGAAAATATCTGTCGACGCCCAGTTGACAGTACACGTGTTTTGCATACCCTGCAGTCGACGGACATCTGCTCGCTGAAATCCATGTTGTTTACGAACCAGATGGCCTCAGACCACAATTAATTTCCTTCTTTGCTATCTACAGTGACATGACAGCCCACCATAATTATTACCAGTCGTAGGATGTTCTCCTGTTGCATGCTGACCAACCTGCCACTTGTCACTTAAAACGCAAAGTTACGTCCAGCATCCACCAGCTTGCTTTCGCAGTAACCACTGTCAACAATGCTCACCGGAAGTTTCGAGCCGAAACACACACAGCGGCCTTCAACTTGGGGTCAAATCATGGGAAGCTGGAATCGATACCTTCACAGATTGGGGCTAACAAAAAATTGACAGCAAACTACAATGTCGTATCTTTCATTTAAGCTATCACAAGTCACTCCAAAAAAATTGCCACAGGCTGAACAGCCCATTTAAACAGGGAACTATATTCTCCTATTTTCCTTCCGGTTCATGGTAAAACTTAGGGGGGATAACTGTGGTCTGAGGCCAGATTGCAAGTTCGTTGCGCGATTTTCATTGGACTATGCAAGCCAAAGCTCCTGAATTCCAGCCAAGTTCGACATGGGAAGAAACTGTACTTTTGTAGGAATATGACAACCACGCGTTCCCCTCATACTTACTGTACCACGCTGGTAGTAAAAGTATTGTTGCCAGAGACGTTGAAACCTTCGAGTGAGTGAGTTGGGTTTAACGCCGCTTTTAACAGTATTCCAGTTATATCACGGCGTGTCAGCTTAATATGGGAGGAAAGCCCGAAGTGATGCAGGTCTCAGACGTTTACCACTTCGCTAAAACCCACGAGCACGGGTATGGTGCTGACAACCTAGAAACATTATTGGAGCGAACCGGGATTCGAACCCACAATCATAGGTTTCTGGCGTGCCTAAGGGACGCAACTCTGCACAGCGAATCTTGGCGCCTCAGACGACTGGGCCACCCGTGCTCCCAGGTTCAGTGTGAAAACAGTGGATTACAAAACTTAACACGAGATGTCGGTCTTGAAACCTTTGACAGGAGGATAAGTCTCTACTACGTCGTGTACTCCAGATCCAGGTTAGAATTGGTCTTCGGACGCCAATCACTAGATTGTAGCGAAATCGGCCGAAATATTGCGAAATATTGCTGAGTTCGGCGTTCAACAACAAACAAACAACCCGTAATGGGATGTCCTCAGATCTTCGTTTAGCGGAAGCGAGATCTTAGATCTGGTTTTAATGAGATTGCTATTTTTTCGAGTTATAAGCACACATGCCAAAACCTTTCCACTGATGTAAATACATTAAGTAAGGCACGCGCAACCACGTGGGTTCCATCTTCATTAGCCTTGATCCAAGGCTGTACTGAAAGATACGTCCATGGATGTGCAGTAATTCTATCCTCCTAATAGGCAAGTCTAGACATGTAGACAGTACAAGACTCCAGCCTCTTATAAGGACCCCTTGTTCTTATCATTTACATAATATAGACATTATGATTTAAACTAATAATTATTGCCTTAGAGACTTGTGCAAGTCTACATCTTGAGCTAAAAACGAAATTACTCGGTCGTGATGGCAGATGACTATCGCTTTCAAAATGTCAGCAGATTAAATATTCCATGAAATGAGTAGCAATAATAGGTTATGGTAAATTATAAAAAGAACATGGTAAACATTAATCACGTGCACTCAACGTAAAATCTTGAGAAAATCTTCTTTCAAGGAGGTAAAGTTTGTACATGAATTTTGTTAAAAGATACCTTCTCTCGAGAATATGGTGCACGACTACCACAACAACAACTTAAGTGACGAGGGCGGTGGGGTAGGCCAGCTAGTGGTTAAAGCGTTCGATCGCTCCTCACGCCGAAGACCCCGCCGTGATATTAATGGAATATTGCTAAAGGCGGAGTAAAACCTCACTCACTCACTCAAGTGATGGTCCCCTCTTCCCATCATTGATTCCAGCGGTGAAATTTAACCCATACTTTCTTAATATCTTCATGTATTTTTATGTGTTGCATGTGTTTTAATAGCTGAGCAGTGTTTTTTTCTCAAGAAAATAGAAATATATGCACTGCATTGCCCATAATCATAACCCGAAATAGGAAAAGAGGTTTTCCGTCTTTCTAAAGGAAAAGGAAACGTGTTTTCGCAGCATGAGCTCGCGTCACCGCCATTTACTGCCTGCAAAGAATTTGAGAGAATAAAACAATTCAGAATTCCACGTCGTAAAACACCGTTTTACCCATGTGAGGAAATAATATCAAACACATGTCGCAAATGGTCACAAGTTGTGTGTCGCGTTAGCAAAACCCAGAAAAAATGAACTGACATTTATCTTCATTAAAAACGCGTACGAGTGAGTGAGTGAGTGAGTGAGTGAGGCATTATTTTATAGATTATAGCGATCGTTCTACACAAGCGTGTTGTTCTACACACCGAGTTAAACACTCGTATATAGACTAACATTTAGTCTCTGAAATCTTATATTACACAATTTCCTTCTTGACTCTAAAAAATAAATAAATCCCTATGCTGATTTCAGAATAGAGCTAGCTTGAGCTGGCTAGACTTGCTTTTGTATGCGTTTCTACATATTTTTTTCATAAAATGAATATATTCCACGGTCATGGTGCAAATTTCCTTTTGAAAAGAAAGTACAAGAAACGGTGAACGAAGTATCCGGTATTTCACCCGGATTCCTATTCGGCACAGCTCAATGGCCCGACCATGTAGACTGTTTTCCCGCTCGTAATCAAATTTTGACATCGACAGCTGCACCCGAATAACCTAATTATATCATTTACGATAACATCTATGTAATGTCACCAGAACACACATCTGATGGAATTGCTTCCACGCCTAACCAGTGCCTACTTCAATCAGCTGCCGGCGTTGAGAGTCGCCCCTTTAACCTCCATATGCCACCGCCGTTAACGCTGAAAGGGAACATGCCTTTCAAATTATATGTAAACTATTTACATAGTCTAAATAAACCAGATTAACATGACTGGGCTAACATTTAGTCTCTGAAGTGAAATATTTAAAGATTTGTTTTGGTTATAATGTCATTTAATACATGAGAAAGGGGACCGGAGGATTATTTCGAAACTGAGGAAATTTAAGTTTTATAGACATACTTAGGAGTTTTCGGAAATGTTTGTTTTAGGGTATGTGTGAAAGTCTATAGCTTGCACCATGACTGTGGAATATATGTATTTTATGAAAAATAAACCTTTCTAGATTATATAAAAGCGAGTCTAGTCAGCTGTATTCCACATAATGGAGAGATGTGTGTTGTGTAATGAAATATTTCATCTACTACTTGAAAGTCCATAAACGGCCTCGAGCAGAATTGGCCAACTGCGGGGCTTTGATTCAAGGACGGTAACTCTGACTTCAAGTGATACGGTATGTTAAGTATATACTAGTGCGTATATGAGGTGTGCTCAATCCAGCCCAAGTGTCGGAACAGCGGTTGCTTGGAGTTTGCTTCAAAGTAGAAATGTTTACGACATTTTTGACATTTTCGGAGATCCCTATTGAGAACGACCAAAGCTATTACAACACGCGCCGATACTTGGTGAAACGTGTCGGACTGATGACGCTGATGAACTTTCGCCTGGTCCATATAATGGGAACATTTGCTCATTAGTGACAAGTAATATACTTAAATTGCTGATGTATGCATGTATGTGTGTGTGCGTGTGTGCGTGCGTGCGTGCCTGCCTGTGTGTGTGCGCGTGCGTGCGTGCGTGTGTGTGTGCGTGTGTATCTGTGTGCGCGTGCGTGAGTGTGTGTACTTAAATTGCTGATGTATGTATGTATGTATGTGTTTGTGTATGCGTGCGTGCGTGCGTCTCTGTGTGTGTGCGTGCGTGTCTTTGTGTGTGCGTGAGTGTGCATGTGTGTCTGTGTGCGTGCGTGCGTGTGTGCGTGATCGAGTGCATGGCAAACCAACCAGGCAAATGTGCCGTCTTCTTATATATATATATATATATTAGACTGGCACAAGGCAATTATTATTTGTTTAAATAATAATTTCTATATCATGTAAATAATAATCAGAAATTGTCACCTATGAGGTTACGTATTACATTACCCCGTCCTGCAGGGCCTGTCACGCTGTATCAATGTGGAAGGGAATTATGATGCAAAATAAAACTCACTTTACTGTCTTTAGGTCAAGTCTTTCAATGTGAGGTTCAAAGCGTACCAATCAACCCTCGTATATGTTGAGTGTTTCTAATGCATTTTTTCCTCTCTCATTTTTTTGTACTTCGAATATCCAGTGTCTTATGTCGTTTGTCTATTATGAATCTACATCTGCCTCTAAAAAACAACCACCACTTTGAGTGAGATGAATCAGGTGCAAGTTAATGACAAGTGAGTGAGTGAGTGTGATTTTACGCCGTTTTTAGCAATATTCAATTTGAACAGTGTTTCAGTATTTCAAGGCGTGTTAGTTTATATATTTCGGAAGAAAGTCCAAAGTGACGCAGGTATTAGAGCCAGTGAGCGAGTATTGTTTTACGCCTCTTTTAGCAATATTCCAGCAATATCACGACGGGTGACACCAGAAATGGGTTGGTTGGTTGGTTTGTTGTTTAACGCTGCACTAAGCAATATTCCAGCAATGGGCTTCACGCATGTACCCATGTGGGGAAGCGAACCGAGACCCGTGAAGATTCCCATGCTTGCCGTAAAAGGTGATCCCAATTGCATGGATCGATGCTCATGATATCAATCACTGGATTGTCTGGTCCAGACTCGATTATTTTACAGACCGCCGTCATATAGCTGGAATATTGCTGAGTGCGGCGTTAAACAACAAACCAACCAACCAACCGGGCCTCGGCGTGACGAGTGAACGCTTTAACCACTAGGCTACCCGGCCATCCCTGTTAATGACAAGAGAGATGTAAGTGGTGACGTCACATCCATAACGAAATTTGCCGGCGATTTGTTCCAGGTTAATTTATTAGTACAATAAAATGGATAACCGAGGTTGCAGTGTTGCGGTATTGACAAACACCCCCACCCTCGGGCCCCCCTGAAATAATGAATGAGACATGCAACTGATATTGACAGTACTTTAGAGCACCCAAGTAGCCAGTAACGAGGAGTTAATGGAAGCCACTTCTTACACGACAGCGAGGTTTTCATTATCGGAAGTACCCACTAAATATAAAGTATCATCGTTTCCTCTATCCGTGCAACTGCGCCAGTGTACAATCTGCGCATGCGCTGTGTGTCGAGCGATTATTGGTGTTGAGGACGTGTATCTGGAAATGGCGTTTGTTGGAAATGTTCAAAGATACAATGATATACTTTCAAAGCATTTTATTTCGAAACGTATCATGTAAAGGAGAAACCACTTCTCCTAGGGATTTCTTGAGATTGAAAAGCCGGAAAGGAGGTATATTCCCGAATGTCAATGTTTACAATCTCAAGTAATCCCGAGCAGGAGTGGTTTGTCCAACTAAAAATGTGACTCATCACACAGATAATAAGAAAGCATCAACATATCTTATAGTGAAACGATACAGTATGTCGCGGTGTAAAAGGAATTCGATCAAAGCGTGTGAGAAAAAAACAACACGTGCAGCATGGACCAACTCGATCCATGACATGTAAAATTGAACAACTTTTTATCACCTGCCCCTAAGGTTCAGCGGGGAGTGTGAGTGAGTTTGGTTTAACGCCGCTTTTAACAGTATTCAAGTTATATCACGGCGTGTCAGCTTATTGTGGGAGGAAAGCCCGAAGTGATGCAGCTCTCAGACGTTTACCACTTTGGTGAAACCCACGAGCAGGGGTATGGTGCTGACAAACCTAGAAACATAATCGGGCCTAACCGGGATTCGAACCCACGCACAATCATAGGTATCTGGCGTGCCCAAGGGACGCAACTCTGCACAGCGAATCTTGGCGCCTTAGACGACTGTGCCCCCTCGAACGCATGAACTACTGGCCCACCAGCAAATCTTCCACCCCGGTTGTTATGGACTGTTTGTTTATAAGTAGGTGAAATCTCTTTAACGACCACTATAAGGTCGGAAAGGCTTCTGGCAGACTGCAAGTAACTACCCTGGTAGCTCATCATGACCGACCCGTGAATATTCCGGGGTAGAATAGGTCTTCAGCAACCCATGCTTGCCGTAGAAGGCGACTATGCTTGTCGTAAAAGGCGACTAACGGGATCGGGTGGTCAGGCTCGCTGACTTGGTTGATGCATGTCATCGATCCCAATTGCGTTGATCGATGCTAATGATACAACAAACAAACACTTCATATAATGAGTTGGTCTCATATGTTTCAGGACCAGTTGTGACGCACCACTTCATATAATGAGTTTATCTCTAATGTTTCAGGACCAGTTGTGACGCATCACTTCATAAAATGAGTTTATCTCGATTGTGACTTGTATAGATAGTTATTAACGGTCCTGCTTATATTATGTTTGTTTGTTGTTTAACGCCGCCAATCCAGTGATTGGCATCATGAGCATCGATCCACGCAATTGGGATACAATGACATGCATCAACCAAGTCAGCGAGCCTGACCACCCGATCCCGTTAATCGCATCTTATCGCAGGGGGAAAAGTATACAAGGTTTAATGGTAGCTAAGAATGAAACAAACAAGAAACGGTTATTCCATGGTGATGTATTTTAACATTGAAATGAAGTTTGCAGTGTTTAGGTGACTGTTAAAAACCTAGTTACTTTAAGATAACATTTGCAAAGTTTTAATGCAATACAAACTTTCAGTATATTCTGTCTTTTGCCCGGGGGTGTATTTTCATTTTATTTGTATTGTTGATAAAATCTGATTTAATGGTATTGAACCGGTGATATAAGCTAACTTCCTTAATGCATGTATTTCAAAACAAAGGAAGTTTATCCTTGAGTGCTTTCTGGCATTTGAAAACTTCCCTTCCTCGATAGAGAAATTGTACATATGTCTCCCAGGTGGCGCGCACATTGCGCCATTAAGTCCTGGCAAAGTTACAGAGCTGTTTCGCCAAGCGTCTGACCCATTGCCAGCTTGACCCCTTCGTCGCAGGTGCTTGGCCGTTGATCCTTATCTCTGCAGTCTGTGTGGCCAAGGCCTGGTCAAGCCCGTTTACACACTCCAATCAGATTCCCATTTTACATTTGTTGTGTTCGCGCGATGCGTTTCAAGACGACGCCAGATTTTCCAGAGTTGGGAATTATATCGGTCTGGCTGTTCATTGTTGGACTTTTGTACTTGTTTTGTTACGCCTATCCGCCGGTTAGTCACGTGACTTTTCTCAGAATTTAAACTGAGGGACTATTCATGTTTTAGACACTGTTTATTTACTGGAGTCTTAATTGTCAGCCCTCAAGGAGGGCTCCTTGAACAAAATATAATCAAAACCAGGACAAATAGCTTCCGTATGAGATATCTCGCTCTTGTTACTGTGACTATCAAACTTAAAACTTCCCTCTTTGAAGAATATCAATAATGTTAACCTAAGATGAGCTATATACAAATATGACCCGTGAATATCCGGGGTAGAATAGGTCTTCAGCAACCCAAGCTTGCCGTAAAACAGTGTGACAGCCTCTGTTACCGCTTATAGATGAAAACCAAGCCTCGCTTTCAGACAGGTGACAGGTGACGTCACAACCCCTGTCACAGGAAGTGAAAAATCCTTGGCTCTACACCTACCTCATATAAACCTTTATTACAAATCCTATATGAACATGTAATGTTTTCATATATTTCCCATTTCCACATATGTCAATTTTTCAAAATAATACCTAGTAAATATAACCCATCCATGCACTGTAGAGGCTGTGAGAACATGTTTATTGAAGTCACGTGACCTCAAAATATTCTCTTTCAGGGTAGAAATCATTCACAAAAATATGGGTTTCATCTATCTTAGAGGGAGGAGGGGCCAAATCCTATGTTTCATGCAATCACTGATCACTAAGCTTACTATATCCAACTTAAAATAGGAGGAGCTACAACTGTAAACATGTTTTTAATTGGATAAAAGAAAGTCCCCAGTTTCCCCCTCGAGGTGACCAAGACGTCCCACACAGAGCGGCCAGAAACATAAATAAATCTGGCACCTTACAGATAGCATCACATTCTAGTGACAGATATGTTACTTTAGGGCAGCTTCATACCGTTTGTTTAAATTTGTGTTGACTGATTCGTCATTGACGGTCTAATTTGTATGTCAGGGGTCTAAACTGATTGTTTGCAGGTTGTGGTGTTTGACATTTGGTTCTTTCTGTCTTAAGCTGTCTGGACATAGTTTGTCAGTGTTATCACACTGAACAGACATTTGCGCTTAAATAAATCAGAACTTAAAAAATCTCAAATATGTATTGGTTTGTTAGTTTTAACAGAGACCATATAATAGATATTATATGGTCTCTGGTTTTAATTAGGGAAAGTAACCCTTCACAGCACCGGAAGTAGTCAAGATTGTAGTCACGTGACCTCTATCAGTAAAATGATTGGCTCAACCCTATCGTCTGCTGTAGCAGTATACTACTGTTACTGTTGTGGTGGACGATTACTTTTGGATTATACCTTAGCTATTGCATTTTTATGCTCAGTCATGGCTAAATCATGTGTTTCAACTGTTATTTTCTTGGAACTCACTTGGAATACCAGTCTCTTACTAACTATTTATCATGATGCAACTTCCAACTGACACCACTGAAGATTTGTCAAGAAAGGTATGAACATATTGGAATTCTAAACTAATGAAGTTGAAAATATCAAGAGTACATTTGTACCAATAAGGCTTGTGTATGCATTAATATTATGTAGAACTTAAAACGCTTGTGGATTTTTGAATCTTGTGAATGTATGTGCATTTATGCCATCCAAAAAGTCAGAAAAAATAGAAACAAAAGAATAAATAATGGTATTCCTCCTGAGAAGAAATGTAAGACATCGTATCATGATGGTAGCCCATGTCGTCCCTGCATACAGTTGGGACAATTTTAAAAAAAGATGATCCTCATCATGAACTGAATAAACCTTATTATCCAGGTGAAAAGCATTAATATCCAGTGAATATATTTCGTAACACGGAAAACTAATAAAAGTACCAAAACACAGTTATTTTAGTAGAAACCTTTGTTAAACAACTCCAGTTGACAGAGACTATAGAGTGAATATGTCATCTGCTAGAAATTGTATTTACTGTTTGTAGGTTGCACTTGAGAACGAGACTTGTTTTTTACGGGAAAAGATATCAATTACAAAATTGAGGCTAAGCTCGCACACTGAAAGGCGACTATGCGTGTCGTAAGATGCCACTAACGGAATCGAGTGGTCAGATTGCTGACTTGGTTGTCATCATATCCCAAGTGCGTGGATCGATGGCTATGATGCCTATACATGTATAACTGGAGTGTCTGGTCCAGACTCGATTATTTACAGACCGCCGTCATATGGATGGTTAAACAATAAACAAACAAATATTCAAATATAAAGCACGTAATGGTATCATTTTGGGTGTATAAAGGGGGGCAGAAGAGATTAAACGGGTTTTTAAAAAGGTTATAGTGACCTTGGGATTTGAGAATAACGTATCGCTGGCGTCACGTGCATTACATCCGGGTTAGTATATCATTGAGATCTGTTTACCAGCTCACTGGACAAATAATGACAATGAGTAAGGAGACATCCGAGCCATGACATTGTTTGCAGATCATTGTTTGAAGCTCATTTACAGGTTTGTCGTTACGCATAGCTCTTCTTAAAAAGTGCTAGACTTACTTAATATAATCCTGTGATGTAACAGACCCGACAATCAGCAATTGCCCAATGTACTGATAACAGGCTGTTGTCTGGCAGCGAGGAAAATATACAATCAACTACTGTACACCAGACACACGAACTTCCCTGTGTACCCAGGATCTAGGACTACACGACACGGGCTACAGGTGTGAGTCTATATTTCTTTGTCTTATAAATAGAGTCCCTGAAACTCCCTGAAATGTATAGGAAATACATGTAAGTAATAGTTTCGGGGTCGTATCGCGGCATTTGTGATTTCCGATAGTTCACGCGGGACACGCCTCTTAGCAGCTGTCTATTAATGCAAATCAGTAACCAGGAAGTGCTCACTTCGTAAACAATTTCAATTTCCTCGGAATGTTCCGTCTGCTGTAAGTAAGGAGTTATTAATCCGTTCATACATATTTCTGGCATCTGTTGTAATATTGCCTTACCCCCATCTATCAATGGCCAACGATATAACCCGCAGTTCCCCAAGTAAACTTTCTCTATCGACCTGAACTAGATCACTTGCATATTCATGGCGACTAATGAGGTAACGAAAGTTACGTAGTCCGCACATTTTTTCCCGCTCTGTGCCCAGAATCTATTTGGAGATCATAAGGGCCATAATGCCAAACTTAGAAATACGTTCTCCACTAGTAACCAAAAGATAAATACATACTTTGGGCATACTAGGAGTGCTTTTTATATATTTATTGTTGACTTTAACATTTTTCCATTTTTTGACAAATTATTGTCATCCAATTTTTTTTAAACAATCTTAAAATATCATTTCTGATATTTTGATGTTGACTTATAAAAATATTTTTCTCTTACTTTTCGGTAAATATGCATTGAATACCTCTTGCTGATAACACATTTAGAATTTTACTTGTGCTGTCTTTGCACTTGTCTGGACAAATCACTGATGTCTGGCATGATCATACCAAGTGGTTGGTAGAATTATGTCCTCTTTTTGTCCATTTCGGACCTCCATACACAACTTTTCTCTGTACCGCGATACGATGGAGTTCTCTCCCTTGGCAAACTGAGCGCGAGGCCCGGCTTTTACTTGGAGCTACTAATGTAAATAATGAACTTTTATCAGTAAAATAATTTTAAATATGCATTGTTTGATAACATGAATGATATCTGATACAGGGAACACGAATAAACATAAAGGTTAGTGAGTGCATTTTGTTCCGTTTAGCGTACATGACAAGTACCGCGATACCCCGAGGTTGCAGGATATATATATATATATATATATATATATATATATATATATATATATATATATATATATATATATAATCAGGGTCAAAGATATAATTGGTCCATCTTTGATGCAGAATAACCTAGCAGGCGGTTTAATTTTGAGAAAAACCTCTCATCATGGTTTACTTGATGCGGCGTTAAGCAATATTCACTCACTCACTCACTCATCATGGTTTACTGATTTAAAGGTAAAACTCCCTGTGAGGCGATGATGTTTTACGTAATTCAGGCTGTGTCTGTTATAGAGGGTTGAATTCGTGTAGCGAAGGGTAGGCTGTGGTCAAGATGGTCAGCGGGTCTAATGGGGTTAACATGGTAGGCAGTTTTGGGGCATGTTCGAAGACCACCCGAGGCGATGGTCACGCTGTGTTGCTTGATAATACCCCCAAAGGGCTACGTAATTGGTCGGGTGGTTGATGCCTGTCATCGTATCCCAGCGTAGATCGATGCTAATGATATCAATCACTGGATCATCTGGTCCAGACTCGGTTATTTACAGACCACCGTCATATAGCTTGGGTATTGCTGTGTTTCGACGTTAATCAACAAGCATTATCTTACCGTGTATGTAAAATCTTGAATATTATAATTTATTTATCAATTACGTTTTGATAAATTCCATGTACACGCTATAATGAAATGATTATACGCTGCCGTCGTGGCAACAAATATTTTGCCGAGAGAAGGGTCTGCAGACCCGTGAAGATTCCGGGGTAGAATAGGTCTACCTTGTTTGCCGTAACAGGCGACTATGCTTTAAAACGGTGCATGGATCGATATGCGCCGGTTCAAATGACCTTCCGAAATAAATACAAGCACGGCGCTTATGAAGATCCGGGGTAGAATAGCTGTTCAGCAACCCATGCTTGCCGTTAAAGGCGACTTTGCTTGTCGTAAGAGGCGACTAACGGGATCGGGTGGTCAGGCTCGCTGACTTGGTTGATGCATGTCAACGATCCCAATTGCGTGGATCGATGCTCATGATATCAATCACTGGATTGTCTTGTCCAGACTCGATTATTTACAGACCGCTGTCATATAGCTGGAATATTGCTGAGTGCGGCGTAAAACAACAAACCAACCATGCAGCGTTAAACAACAAACAAATAAAGCATAAATCTCCCTTCCTCCTACCCCGTTTTATAATTTACAGGCGCTCGTGATATTGCCGAAATATTGCAGACTGCACCGTTATACAAAATTCACTCACTCACTCACTAGTAAAATATTCTTTAATTATTGAGTGAGTATGGTTTTACGCCGCTTTTCGCAATATTCCAGCAATATTACTGCGAACGCTTTAACCACTAGGCTACCCCACCGCCCCTATCTGTGAATTAAGCCTATGTGATATTCTGTGACAGTGTTACGATATTCACCATCAGTGCAAAATACATACAATGTATGTGTTATCCAGTCATGTTAGAATTGATACTTCAAAACAGTAGGATTAATAACATTATATTTTCAAATTGGTACCATTAAAACACCCCGCATATCCTATACATCGAAACAATTCGTCTTGTGTAGGCTCTGTTATCTTGTGTTTATATCTATATTTAGCCTGTTTTTTAAGTTCACAACTGTCGTCGATTCTGTAACAAATCGCACGAACACAACTTTGTAAGATATTGGACGCACGAAGGGAGATAACCGCTACCAAGCCAAACCGGACTAATGTTCTGATAAGATAGCCCAGCTGAATGTTTATATTCGGCGGCGTCCAGACCGGATACTTTAAAGCCAGGCAGTGTTCCAGAGACCAGTCTCAGAAAATGGGGTAACGCTTCACCTCCTGTTTTTTCTTTAATTGTGAACAATTTAATTCCACAAATGAAATGGATTACGCGTGCTTTATCAGTTCGCCACTGGAATACTGATGATCTGAAGGTGAGCATCTGATTGATTGTATATTTCATTCACAGCTGTTTTGAAAGATTGAGAGCTTCATCTTTGATGCAATAACACGCAGGTCTAAATGTATTGCATAAATACATTTCTTTATACACATTTATGATGGCAAAGGCTTGTGAGTAGGTCTTTTTACATACACGTCTACAATTGAATTTTATTTTACTAAATTAAAACGTCTGTCAACATCTTTTTTTGTTTGTAACGACGTTTCATGGCTACTGATAGCTCCTATTATTGTGAATATATGCAATGCACATGGTCTTCAAACGTTCACGTGCCAAGGCTGTCTATGGTTCAACAATATTCAGGGAAATTAAAATGTAAGCAGTCATATTGCAGTACGTATTTTTCTTAATCATTCTCAACGCTTTTCAAACTCAAACGCAAGTAGGCCCATGCAACATACCTAAACATATCACAAAATATCCTTACTACGTTAAGTATAAAACAGTTTGATTTTTGTGATCAAACCAGGATATTCCTCACAAAATATTAATTGTCAATGCAAGAGAATAACCATTCTAGATTAGCCATCGAAACAGATTCCATCTGGAGTAAAGGGCAATTTAAACAGCTGTTGTGACACCAGGTGTTCGCGAAAAGGGTACCAGTGTAAAAACATCGAACCAACTCAACGACAATTTCGACACTGGTAGGCGGGTCAACCTGTAAGTGACTATAACAAACCACTGAAAGAAGAACACACTAATGTACTTTTTATATTTTTTTTTTTTGTAACGACAAGTGTAAGCACTTGTTTTTTTGCTACGCAAATGATATTACACACCATGAACACTACCATCTATTTCACCTCACCTCACCTGGTGAAATTAATGTTTTGCACTTATTTCGATGAGAATGTTAAAAAAAACCTTAACTTTTATACACCTGGAAAAAAGTTGAGCACCGCTTCACCTTACTTTCATGTTACCATGTGTCTTTGTGAAGTATTTACGTGTCACTGGTCTCGGTTTGATGTCATATTAAATGTCTAAGATACTCCAATACTTGAAAAGTTGATACAAAGAAACCGCCTCCGTGTTCTAGCGGTGGAGCGTCCGCCCGGAGAGCGGAAGGTCCGGGGTTCGATCCCCGGCCGCGTCATACCAAAAGACGTTAAAAGATGGTACTTGTTGTAACCCTGTCTGGCGCTCAGCATTAAGAGGCTAAAACAAGGACTGGTCGGCTCGGAGTCAGTATACTGTGTCTAAGTGGGGTATTCATGTTAAACTGCGGCATGGTATCTCAGTGAGCTAGCACTATAAATCGGCATCAGTCCGGACTAGTACAAGCAGCCACACATACACACACACGTACATGCACGTCGCTATATAAGTGCAATAATCTTGGACGCGACGTTAAACCCCGTTTCACCCGACCTTCTGTCAGTCTCGGTACATAGTATGATCACAACGAACCAGAGCTCTACTAAAAGTGCTGATGAGTTAGATTTAACGGCGATTTGGACAGTATTTCATCTTATCAAGGCTTATGTATTTATAATATATTTCATTTCACTCTTATCATAGAATGTAAATGTTTACGCTTAAGTCTATCAACATCAGATATATCGTTAATATTAAACAAATTGAAATTACAGTAGAGTAACAAAACTAACAAGCTGACAATGGAATTTATCTTAGTCTAAAATGGTCGCGATTGATTTTGTTGTTTTTGGCTTCAATAAATCCGGCTTCCGTTATCTGTCAGTCTGAGTACATTGAAAAACCAAAGTTTATCTTGCAAACTTCGATTTGAACAGTATTTCAGTATTTCACAGCGTGTTAATGTATGTATTATGGGAAGAAAGTCCAAAGAGACGTTAGTATTGAGCGAGTATGGTTTTACGCCGCTTTTGGCAATATTCCAGCAATATCACGATGGGGGACACCAGAAATGGGCTTCACACATTGTATCCATGTGGGGAGTTGAAGAACCCGGGTCTTCGGGGTGGCGAGCGAACGCTTTAACCACTGGGCTACCCGACCGCCCAAACAGGCCTAGGTATTAGACGTCAACCACTTCGGTGAAACGAGCCGTGAAGATCCGGGGTAGAATAGGTCTTCAGCAACCTTATGCTTTTTACAGTATTACAGTTATATCACGGCATGTAAGCATAATATGGGAGGAAAACCCGAAGTGATGCAGGTCTCAGACGTTTACCACTTCGGTGAAACCCATGAGCACGGGTATGGTGCTGACAAACCTAGAAACATAATCGGGGCGAACCGGGATTCGAACCAGCAATCATAGGTTTCTGGCGTGCCCAAGGGACGCAACTCTACACAGCGAATCGTGGCGCCTTAGACGACTGGGCCACCCGTTGCCCCCGGCTGAGAGAAACCGCAGCTGAATCAGGGCATTTTTGGATTCGAACCCATGCCTACAGTTAAGCAACTGTGTACTCGTATCCCTTCGAAATCAAAACGCTTTGAACATATTGTAGGGTACAAATTGGTGATATGATACTGTCGTGGTTTCATGTAGGGCACATTTGTCATTCGGTCACATCAAGCATGTGGAATCTCTCACTTCGAGTGCAGGACACACCAGATGTTCAGAGCAGTCGGGAAAGAATGTGGCAGAATGTGCGTAAGAATCTCGTGAGAAGCAATTGTCTCGTGCTGCACGTAAAAACAAACGGCGTACGCACGTGCAGTACAGTTAAACACCTGGCGGAACTTCTTACGTAACATTCTACTGGGTCCCGTTTCACAATACAACCCTGGCGCTACGACTGTCGCAAGTCTGTGTTAATGTGTGGTGTTAAGGTATAGCGCTGAGATCACTTTGTACAACGGCACCCAGGTCTGTTCAAAGGACCAGTCAGCTTCTGGCACACCAGTAACAACTTACCCAAAACAACTTTCCAGGTTATCATTCTTTCGCACAATAACGATGATTTCGACTTCAGTTACGACTCGGTGTACTTGTTGCCAAATATAACCTTCTGAACATCCAGGCCGGGGTTTAAGGTAATTTCCGATCATAATGCATAAGGGACTGGTCACGTGACATGTTTTTTGCAGCCAAACCATATGTTATAGGTATATGGAAAGCTCTTGGAAATGTGCCTTCGCCAGTATCACTAGAAAAAATAAAAACTACCAAAATAATTACTCGTTAAGCCATTTGAAGATAATAAAAAAAATCCGTGGTCATTTACCAACCAGAAACACAACTAGCAGTGTTGTATCTGTTACGGGGTAATTAATCTCAATACAGACAAAGAAAATATGTTCTTCTCATGTAACTGCAAATCATGCACCACGACTGTGGAATGTATTTACAGTATGAAAACAGAACCAATCTAGATTTATATAAAAACAAGTCTAGCCAGCTCTAGCCACAAGAAATCAGCATCAGGAAAAATTATTTGTTTTTAATTTTAGAGGATAAAAATGTATTTTGTGTAACAAAAGATTTCATAGACTATATGTTAGTATACCGAAGATCATCTTCCCGAGGCAAGGGCGTTAACTGACTATAAAAGTCCAGCTTCCACTCTTGCCGAACTAGGCTTGGATTTCTGGGCTCGATCGTAGCGCCACCAGTGGCTAATACGAGTAATGTCCCTCCTAAGTCCCTTCCATTGACCAATCAGATTTCACCTCTGATATCACTTGCATTTACTTCATACAAAATGGCGGCGCCCGGTCGAAACGCTCTGATCGATAATCAAGAACTATATTGTAATAAAACGGGTCTTACCCCGCGAAGTGGATGTAATCACATGAGCACCTTGATTAAAAACATGAAAATATTTGCAATATATCTGTCGGCGTCCAGTTGACGGTACGCATGCTTTGCAAATCCTGCAGTCGACCGAAATCTGCACGTTGAAATCCATGTTGTTTACGCGCCGGGTGTCTAGTATTTTTTGCGATTTTCATTGGACTATGCATAGTTGGTTGGTTTGTTGTTTAACGCCGCATTCAGCAATATTCCAGCTATATGACGGCGGTCTGTAAACAATCGAGTCTGGACCAGACAAACCAGTGATTAATATCATGAGCATCGAAACACGCAATTGGGATTGATGACATGCATCAACCAAGTCAGCGAGCCTGACCAACCGTTCGCGTTAGTCGCCTCTTACGACAAGCATAGTCGCCTTTTACGGTAAGCATGGGTCGCTGAAGACCTGTTCTACTCCGGATCTTCACGGGTCATATTTGACTATGCATAGACTCATTAGTCCAGCCAACATGTAACTCCGGAATTCCAGCCTAGTTCGGCAAGGGTGGAAACTGGACTTTTATAGTCAGTTAACGCCCTTGCCTAGGGAAGATGACTGGAGATGGGGTCCGGGTTGAAATACGTCCACAGCATTCTGTTGCTCATAAGGGGTGGTTAAATGGGATTGGCGGATTGCCAGTCGCTGTGGGCATAATGTAAAGAATGGAATGGGTTTTGGAAAGGAGTTTGGATTGTAATACTGACTGGGATTTAGAATGAGACAAATGAAATATACGCTACTTACAAACAAATCTCCAATCTTATATGCCAAGACAGTTTATATACAGAACTGTTTACAAAACTGTCAATTTAATTCACGTTATTGTATCAGTAAAGATTTCATAAGGTTTGTTTTCATCGCGAGATAAGTATATTGCACTTTTTTCTTAATCCAAATACCATTCCAGTATTCCAATCCAAACTCCATTCCATACTTTACACATTACCGTCGCTGTGACGTGGCTGATTGGATGTCACTGTGATAAAGCCGCATTGTTTCTGATAGTCTGTCTTACAGACCCTTACAAATATATATCAAATACAGCCCATGCAAGTCTATAATGTTTGGCAAGTCTAGATTACTGCAGGAAATGAAGTGTCACTGGGCTCCCTTTTATTATATTTTTTATTAAGACAACTGGACAACTGTTTTTTTTCTGTAGGATATGTTCATTTCAGAGACCAGATGTTAGTCTATGTTTCTGACAGTGGCGTTAACAACATTCACTCACTCACTCACTAAAATGCTGAAGCCCGTTACACGCCTGTGGCGTTGGGGAGTTCTGTCAAGGAATAAAAACCCTGAAGCAGTTTTACATTGGAAACATTGATCAATGAATGCCAGTATTTTGTTTCTAAAGCCACGAAACAAGGCAGTAAACAAGAAAAATAACGTCTAATGTATTTGAAATCACCTCAGGTTTTGGGAAATCGTGACTTTGTCTGTCGGGCGCTGATAATACTAATCATAATGTATGTCGATTTAATTTGCAGAATGCAAGGTTTTGTTCGGGAGAAAACTATATAGTTACATTTACATGTTAATACGATGCGTGGAAACAACTGCAGATGAAGATAAACTCATCGGGGCCATTCATAGTACAAACCGCAACAGTCCCGCTCGTATATTTGGAAAAAACCCAACTCGTCGTCACTTCCGATGCCTTGCAGATAAATGCGAAGAAACGAAGTGCCAGTGCTCTATTTTGAACACGTTTGAAATGGATCTCGATCGTGGCTTAGGTTGAAATAGAGTTCATTTACCACATGTGGTGAAACTCCAAACACAGATAAAGCGCATCCATCACAATGTCTGATAACGTTTTGATGACTTTCATGGGGATATCAAGAGTTCACTGGTTGGCACTGGTAACGGTTCGTTCACTGAAATGCGCAGACACTATAATGTTTGATAAAGGCAGGAACTCAGTCTTGCGGCGTGCTCTATTTATAACCCCCCTTGTCTCAGATGCAGTGTCGGGGATGAAAAAGCAGCACTTGTTCACGGATTCGGTGGTGATAAATTACAACCCACAAATGTCAGTTTCAACACTGGTCCCGATTAAACTTTAGAAACGGGTAATTTAATCCGCCCTTCTGGGGATGTTGGGTAATTATGTTCAGAATTACATAATTACGATCAAGGAAAGACGGACATTAGTGTTGCTCTAATGTTGGACAAAATGAATTTTCCAGATAATGCACACGAAGTGGACCTTTTGGGTATTTTTAAAGTCTTAACAGTCTGAAAATAACATGTGACATCCGTATGCTTTACTGTAGGATTAAAGTGAGCTTTCAATAGGGAATGATCACAGGAACACGTTCTCTACTTACACATAGGGGGGCACGGGTGGCCCAGTCGTCTAAGGCGCCGCGATTCGCTGTGCAGAGTTGCGTCCCTTGGGCACGCCAGAAACCTATGATTGTGGGTTCGAATCCCGGTTCGCCCCAATTATGTTTCTAGGTTTGTCAGCACCATACCCGTGCTCGTGGGTTTCACCGAAGTGGTAAACGTCTGAGACCTGCATCACTTCGGGCTTTCCTCCCACATTAAGCTGACACGCCGTGATATAACTGGAATAATGTTAAAAGCGGCGTTAAACCCAACTCACTCACTCACTCACTTACACATAGGGGGTATATATTTTTATTTACTGACCAATAACGAGTTCCTGTGGTACTAATCCATGCAGATTAAATAAACTGTGAAATAACTTAAACATAATAGTAATACTACTACTACTACTACTAATAACAATAATACTGACAACATTAATTTAATGTGGGATTTGGTTCATTATCATACATTTCATAATTTAATTATAACATTTCATGCCATTGTCACCGTCCTAATTTATGTTTGAGTACAGGAGAATGTCATATGAGTGAGTGAGTGAGTATTGTTTTACCCTGCCTTCAGCAATATTCCAGCAATATAGGCGGTGGACACCAGAATTGAGCTTCACACAATGTACCCATGTGGGACATATCGAACCCGGGTCTTCGGCGTGACGAGCGAACGCTTTAACCACTAGACTACCCCACCGTTCCATTGTGTTATTGGACCCGTAAAGATCCGGGACAGAATAGGTCTTCAGCAACCCATGCTTGCCGTAAAAGGCGTCTGGTCAGGTTTGCTGACACGGTTGATGCATGTCATCGTATCCCAATTGCGTTGATCGATACTCGTGATATCAATCACTGGTTTGTCTGGTCCAGACTCGTGTATTTACAGACCGCCGTCATATAGCTGGAATATTGCAGAGTACGGTGTTAAACAATAAATAAAACAAAATAAAAAAGTATAATAAACTGATGTAATATTTACTGTTATTTAACAAATTTGCGGTGTATGGATTGAATTATTTAGAATTGTTGCCCTTCAGGGCCCCTTTCCTCAAAATGATCTTAGGACTAAGGTGATCGTTAGTCCCATACTTTGACATAGACTTACGAGCGCTAAGATCGCTTTGAGGAACGGGGCCCTGGTGATTTTTTAGTCATTAAGTTGCATGTTTTCATTCACTTTGGATATTCGATATATATCCTGTAGGGGATAGTGGGAATCGTCAAAACAAATCTTCTGATCTATATGGTATTGACAAATAGAATTGATATGATCATATTTGATGGGGAGTAGGCGATCAGATCTAATTGGTGTGATGAGATGGTGACACACTAGGTCGGAAAAGAGGTCGGGGGTCAAATTCGAAATTTGCATTTTGCAGCCGCCGTCACTAATATCGGGTAAAACCACCCCTGTTGGCCACGCACGAAATCTTCGAGGCATGACTCATGTTGTTCCACTCAACACCGAATTCATTGAGAATGGTGGATGGATTTTGACGGTGACCTTCACGTCTGGCAATGACGTCCCATGCGTGTTCAATCGGGGAATGATCAGGACTAAGTGCTGGCCAATGCATGAACTGGATGTTTTGCTGTTGGAGGAACTGGGTCACCTTCCTGTCACGATGAGCACGTGCAATATCATCTTGAAGATGAAACGTTGCCGAACATTTTGTGCAAATGTCACCACGAGTGGTGCAATGACGTTGTCCCAATAGTATTGACCCGTGACTCTGCCATGGACAATAGGGAGCTCAGTTCGGCCCATCTTTCCGAGGCATGAGAGTTAACTGACTTTAAAAGTCCAGTTTCCACCCTTGCCAAACTAGGCTAGAATTACTGGGCTCGATCGTAGCGCCACCAGTGACTATTACCAGTTGTGTCCTTTCTAAGCCTCTCCTATGGACCAATCAGATTCCACCTCTCGTATCACTTGCATTTGCTTCACACAAGATGGAGGCACCCAGTCAGGACGATCTGATCGATAATCAAGATCTATATTGTGATAAAACGGGTCTTACATCGCGAAATGCATCAAATCACGCGAGCACCTTGAATAAAATCATGAATTTTTTTGGAAAATATCTGCTGACAACGAGTTGGCGGTGCACATGCTTTGCAAATCATTCAATCGACCGAAATCTGCACGACAGTTTATGAACCGGATTTCAATTTCGGTGCGCGATTTTGATTGGATTATGCACTCGTTAGTCCAGCCAAAATGCAACTCCATAATACCAGCCTATTTCGGCAAGGGAGGAAATTGGACTTTTATAGTCAGTTAACTCTCTTGCTTCGGTTCGGCCAGGCATTGGGATACTACCCAAAACCATTATGGATCAACCCCAAAAGCGATCATGCTGTGCGACTTTACGTCCATAAAATGCACATAAAGACGTCTCCAAACTCAATTCCTTCGGCCATGGATGTCGAGAGCGAACCTTGATACGTCAGATTATCCCCGTTCTGACGTTCCCAACACCACTGACGCCTCTGATTGAAATGACGCGCAGTAAGTTGTGGGATGACACGTGGACGTCGTTCACGCAAATGCCATCTGTGCAGACGATTTCGCAGCGGCTTGATATGTCCTCTTACACCAGTTGCCTGTGGCAACCAGTCCGTTATCTGAGTGGGAACCGATTTCTTAATGACATCGATCTTACTAATCTGTCCTCAGTTGGAGTTGTTGCCCTTGGGCGTCCAGAGTGGCGTCTATCATTGACGTTACGTGTTTGTTTGTATCGGGTCCATAATCTGCTGGTGACAGATTGAGAAACATGCAGCGTTTAGTGAACAATATTCAGACGTTGCCCAGCTGCAACATGAGTGAGTGAGTGAGTGAGTGAGTATGGTTTTACACCGCTTTTAGCAATATTCCAGCTATATCACGGCGGGGGTCACCAGAAATGGGCTTCTCACATTGTACCCATGTCGGGCATCGAACCCGGGTCTTCGGCGTGACGAGCGAACGCTTTAACCACAAGACTACCCGACCGCCCGCAACATGCCTATGGCACGCAAACGTCCAGCACGTTGCAAACGTTGTATGATCAATGCTGTTGTTCCTTAGAGATTAGGGGGCACGGGTGGCTCAGTCGTCTAAAGCGCCGCGATTCGCTGTGCAGAGTTGCGTCCCTTTGGCACGCCAGAAACCTATGATTGTGGGTTCGAATCCCGGTTCTCCCCGATTATGTTTCTAGGTTTGTCAGCACCATACCCGTGCTCGTGGGTTTCACCGAAGTGGTAAACGTCTGAGACCTGCATCACTTCGGGCTTTCCTCCCACATTAAGCTGACACGCCGCGATATACCTCGAATACTGTTAAAAGCGGCGTTCAACCCAACTCACTCACTCCTTAATGATTAAATGTGATTAATAAAGTGTCTTTGAGCGTTTGCATCTGGCATACCCCCAAGCACGTGCTGTCCGGGGTAACGTGTTTCATGACTGTCACATTGTTGGTTTAGCGACCTTTTATGTAGGGAAATATTCTTGCCACTTATTTACATTGCTAGACAAACATCTAGTCTCTGAAATGAACATATCGTACAGAAAAAAACAGTTGTTGAGTCATCTTAATAAAAATATAATAAAAGGGAGCCCAGTGACTCTCTGCAGTAATCTAGACTTGTCAAACATTATAGACTTGCATGGGCTGTATTTGATATACATTTGTATCAGGGTCTGTAAGACAGGCTATTTCATTGCCAGACATCGATGTATTTTCCTGTAGTTTCACCTCAAAACATAATATCCCCTGCATTTTTTGCATAGTATAATTACTCCTTTGGATCCAGTCTTATGGGTATTTTTTAACCCTTGGGTAAACCTTTTATAAACATAATTTGCATAAACCTCCATGTGATTCCCGTGACACATATTATAACAACGGTACAAGCTATGATATGCCATACGTGGCACTTTTCCGTCATTATTAGCTCTATATGAGACTGTGTGTACGTGATGCTTGCAGGCAGTCAGTTAATAAGGATCAAAGGCTCCATTGGGTAATTACTTACAGCGCCGTTTCAGTTGGAATTTACAATGTTTTCATGTTTACATGTCCTCAAGCAACTCAAAAGTAATTGGGTCATGGTGTTTTATTTGCGAAACTTTCGCACATACGCAGTTTATCTGGAGCTCAGACTGCACAACCTCTTATACTGATCCTAGAATTAAATAGCCCATTTCAATGAATATTGCTTGTATGAATTGCTGTATGTCTAGACGATTTTATAACGGAACATCACTGAATCTTTACTCTCTTATACATGTAGGAAGAGAGTACCGAAGAGGACGTTGTCATATCTTAAAATATTTTTGTCCTGTAATGAGGCGGGGGCACGGATGGCCCAGTCGTCTAAGGCGCCGCGATTCGCTGTGCAGAGTTGCGTCCCTTGGGCACGCCAGAAACCGATGATTGTGGGTTCGAATCCCGGTTCTCCCCGATTATGTTTCTATGTTTGTCAGCACCATACCCGTGCTCGTGGGTTTCACCGAAGTGGTAAACGTCTGAGACCTGCATCCCTTCGGGCTTTCCTCCCGCATTAAGCTGACACGCCGTGATATGACTGGAATACTGTTAAAAGCGGCGTTAACCCCAACTAACTCACTGTAATGAGGCGTTTTATCGATGCGGAAATTCAATCCCATAAATTTGGTGTCAGGATCAAATAGTGATGATATCGGGTTTCCGCGAAAAGGTGAGTGTCTCCTGCCCCTACGGTGGTACCGTCACAAACACATGCAAAGGCAGGTCAATTGTACAGCTGGAAAAAAACCACGGGATCAAATGATACACGTCAAAATAGGGAATTGCATTGAACATCAAGTTTGTCATTAACAGGATTGTATTTCACACGTGATATCTAATGAGAATGAAGTGAAATTGTTTATTTTAGGAAAGATTTGATTCAGAGATTATAATACTTGCATGGTTCTGTATCGAAACTAGTTTATATCAGGAATAATACATTTTTATGTCCCGCGTAATACATTTTTATTCCTAGAACTTGATACTTACCATTCGGAAACATGCGAGGTTAATACTCTCTATTTTCGTAAATATTCTATGTTAAATGTATTCGGAAAATACTTTATTTGTGTATGTTAAATATGTGTTTCTTAGTGAATACGAGATACCGTTTTTTCTGCATTAGAACATTTTTATTTAAAACATACGCTTTTGCTCGAATAACGTCATTGATTAATATTTCGTCGGCTGTAAGAAACTGCCTGTTCATGCTCTATGATAGCCTTGCTCCAAGGCTGTACTGAAAGATAAGTCCATGGATGTGTAGTAATTCTATCCTCCTAATAGGCAAGTCTAGATATTTGGAAAGTAAGGACTGAAGTCTCTTGTAGGGACAATTGTTCTTATTATTTATATAATCTAGAAATAATGATATAATCTAATAATTATTGCCTTAGAGACCTGTGCAAGTCTATCGCTACGTGAACGTTGACTGTTTAGGTAAAATTTCAGAAAGCAGATAGAATCTTTAACGCTTTAGAAAAAAGTATTATATTTCATGGTAGTCAAGGGTTGCCAACCAGGAATTGAGACGTGTTTCATCTCGTGTGAAGTTGACGGATGCTGTCAATCTCCGCGTTTTCTTTCCTACATTTTGTTTGGGGAATCTGCAATGGAGAAGTTACGTTATTTGTATAATTTTTACATGGCGTCCTATTCGCATACATATTAGGAATGGACGCAAATAGCATCGGCTGTACCCAAGAAAATGGATGTTGGAATGACTGAAACATTAAATTGAAGCATGTACGTAGAATTTTTCTGACATTTCTGATAAGAAATACAATCAATGCTTAGACAATCCATGTCAGATTTCATCACACAATCGTTTTGATTTCGGAGGATTTCCATCTACATTATGAACAAAGACACCCACATATTCCTTGTATTTCATTTGCTGTTGGTAAAATGCAAGTGGTCACCTTGGCACCCCCATTTTAATGCCTAGACCCCCACAGTCACTCCAAACTCACATCCGGGTCACTGCTTCCACAAATTTTATCAATGATATAACACGATGGGATGTTATTTAACTTTTTTAGTGGTATGCATCGCAATGACCACAACGTCATGACCACCGAAAATGGGCAACGGACCGCGGAACATAGTCCCCAAGAAACCGAATTATGTCAGCGTTTATCGTAATCGTGTTTAGTTCACTGTATTGTTTCCTCACTTGAAAACGACTTTGTAGGATTCCGTACGTTTTGTGTGGAAACGCGTTAGAAAATCCAGACTTTAAAGCATGAGAGATAAAGGGTTGATGTCATCTTCCCGAGGCAAGGGAGTTAACTGACTATAAAAGTCTAGTTTCCACCCGCATATTATAGGTCGGTATGTATGATCATTTTATAGACCTAAAGGTTCTTTTCGCAATGTTCGTTGGGGAGTGCTGTTTTCACTTAATATGACTTAAAAGGTTTAATATGTAAGCCATAACTAGCCAGAATCTACGATGATGCCTTCTTTCATAAATATGCTTTACTTTTTTAGGTTGTATTTCCAACAATATATGTATCATTCCTTTAAACACACTGCAGCCGAACATGCGATCCGAATTCGCTTAACCAGCCTAGCACTTAAGGTGTATGCTGTATCTTGACTTCTTGTCCAGCAGTCCAATACAGCAATACTCAGGGTTGCGTCCCTTGTCGTGCCAGGATCTGCTGGTCTTGGATCCGAATTCTAGATTTACCGATGATGATCCTCGGTTTGTCAACAGTGATATAAAGACAGGAAGCCTTTCACTTGTACAAACATACAAAACATGTAATAATGCAAGATAGAAAATATGAACACACTATAGCAGACGGAGACGAAACGGACCATAGCATGCCAGAGACCCGTGAAGATCCGGGGTAGAATAGGTCTTCAGCAGCCCATGCTTGTCGTAAAAGGCGACTAACGGGATCGGGTGGCCAGGCTCGCTGACTGGGTTGATGCATGTCATCGTATCCCAATTGCGTAGATCGATGCTCATGATGTCAATCACTGGATTGTCTCGTTCAGACTCGACTATTTACAGGACGCCGTCATATGGCTAGAATATTGCTGAGTACGGCGTTAAACAAAAAACAAACAAAAACAAACATAACATGCCAGAGGCACACGAGTGAATATGTTGTCTTTTTACGAAACTTCACGATGTCTCATCTATAACATTGTGTATCCACCGAACATTTCGTATGAATTATTTACTTTTCGATGCGCATATGGATTTAGAAATTCTTTCATTTCAGACTGTAATTAGATTTCAGGCTGTTTTCGGAGTTGACATTGTCGCACAAACTCAACATGTGCATCCGCGCCTGTTAGTATTTCGGTATCGGCACAGATCGTGCCTGTCACACGTGTTTCTACGAGATGTCTGCCAGTTCTCGTTCTTCTTTATGAGAATACCGCGACAAGATCAATGTGATAAAAAAAGGAGGCCAATTCCCATACTCCGCACACCGCCTTCAACATAACCCCTGTCGTCATACCAAACTCAGGCAGCAAAGCTCGTTACAGGGCTAAATGTTGCAAGCGCTAGTATAAATCTTTGCCATTACTCCCAAGGTGCCCCTATCAGAATGGGATAATGGTCGATTCTCCAACCGCAACCACACGAACTGTGCGCGGCTGTGATAAGATACTGTGGTTTTTCCAGTGGATGGTAGTCACACAAATGTCTTGCAGTGGAGATGCAGACATGATGAGACTCTCTGAGGTGGAGCTGACTGGAGCATTATGCCGATAGGTGAGTGTAAGCATATGTTTATATATACAGTAAACTACGGTTATAACGAACTCAAAGGGACTACTAATTTTAGTTCGTTATAACCGTAGTGCGTTATAAGTACATATACAGCATGACTACAGCAAGTAGTCGGAACCAAAAAGTAAGTTCGTTATATCCGTCAGTTCGTTATAAGCGCGTTCGTTATAACCGTAGTCTACTGTATGTTAAACAGCTCCTTTACATTCAAACACAGGTCATACAAACGTTTAAACGAAAAATATGTCAATCACAAAACTTTCAATATTGGGAAAATTATTGTATTTTCAGCATTCACAATATTATGATGTAGATTGTAATTTATGAATTCTAAAGCTTAAATCGTGTAGGCAATTGTAAAAAATCATATTAATGTATAACCTTTTGCCGAATATAAAGATTGACTCTTAGGTCAGACATCGATAAAATAATCAGACAAATTGTAGTCAATGCGTGATCATTGTGTGAGTGTACGTGTTATATCGGCAATTCAATTTAATTTCACATTTAGTATGTGTTAAATTTATCTATATTTCCATTCGCAAATGTTTTTCAAGGGGCTGAGCATAAACAACACCAAACGCCAACAACATGCTTAGTGTGCAATGATTTATATTCAGTATTCGATGTGATAAAGTTATTACAGTAGGAATAATAACCTGAATAACTAGTTTGTAATTTGTATATGATGAAAAGTCTTATTAACACTACTTTGAAACCAGTGTTTGTAAAGAAATCGTTCTATATTCTGTGTAACAGCTACGAATGTTCTGCTAAACATCTGGTAAACGTGGCCTCGCGAGTCAGTGATCACGCGTCCCTAGCATAAACACACCACCATCTTGAAATTAACCGGAGACCTATTTAAATATTTACTGTTACAAAACTATTTTTACAAGTTTCACATGGTCTCTCATCTACATACATATATATATAGGACGGAAGACCACTGTCTTTTCTATGTTACGGGAGGCAGCTGTCACTTTGATATAGCGAGAAACCAATAGGCACTTGGATCTAGCGAGATATCACTGTCACTTCGATCTCGCGAGAGACCACTGTCTTTTCGATATAACCGGAAACCACTGCCTTTTCGATATAACGGGAGCCCACTGTCACCTTCGATCTAGCGAGATATCACTGTCAATTCGATCTAGCGAGAGACCATTGTCTTTTCTTTGAAACGAGAGACTACCGTCACTGCGATGTAATAAAGTATACTGTCACTTCGATTTTACGGGAACAAACAGTTGCTTCTGTAGAAAGGCATCTTCCCTAAGCAAGGGAGTTAACAGACTGTAACAGTCCAGTTTCCATCCCCGGCCGCACAAGGCTGGAATTCCTGTGACTATTACGAGTTATGTCCCTTCTATGCACACTCAGGCGCAGTGGTGACTTTGCATAACACCACTGCCACAGGCTAATTTGCATATCACGTGACCGAACTTTTCTCTTCTTTGTAAACAAACGCGCTTTTTCAGAAATCAGAACGGACTAATGCAAGTATTTGGGGGCGCTTTACATATTGTTTTGCATAATTATATAAATCTGCTATTACAACTGCGACACAGTTACCGCTTATAGATGAAAACCAAGCCTCGCTTTCACGCAGGTTATAAATAGATTCAATGCTAAAATCCCCATAGTGACGTCACAACCCCTGTCACAGGAAGTGAAAAATCCTTGGCTCTACACCTACCTCATATAAACCTTTTATTACAAATCCTATATGAACATGTAATGTTTTCATATATTTCCCATTTCCACATATGTCAATTTATCAAAATAATACCTAAATATAACCCATCCATGCACTGTAGAGGCTGTGAGAACATGTTTATTGAAGTCACGTGACCTCAAAATATTCTTCAGTCCCTAGTTTCCCCCTCGAAGTGACCAAGAAGTCCCACACAGAGCGTCCAGAAACATAAATAAATCTGGCACCTTACTGATAGCATCACATTCTAGTGATAGATGTTACTTTAGGGCAGCTTCATACCGTTTGTTTAAATTTTTGTTGACTGATATGTCATTGACGGTCTAATTTGTATGTCAGGGGTCTAAACTGATTGTTTGCAGGTTGTGGTGTTTGACATTTGGTTCTTTCTGTCTTAAGCTGCCTGGACATAGTTTGTCAGTGTTATCACACTGAACAGACATTTGCGCTTAAATAAATCAGAACTTAAGTCTCAAATATGTATTGGTTTGTTAGTTTTAATTAGGAATAGTAACCCTTCACAGAACCGGAAGTAGTCAAGATTGTAGTCACGTGACCTCTATCAGTAAAATGATTGGCTCAAACCTATCGTCTGCTGTAGCAGTATACTACTGTTACTGTTGTGGTGGGCGATTACTTTTGGATTATACCTTGGCTATTGCATTTATATGCTCAGTCATGGCTAAATCATGTGTTTCAACTGTTATTTTCTGGGCACTCACTTAGAATACCAGTCTCTTACTAACTATTTATCATGATGCAACTTCCAACTGACACCACTGGAGACTTGTCAAGAAAGGTATGAACATATTTGAATTCTGATACCTCTATAACTAATGAATTTTCAAGTGGAAAATATCAAGAGTACATTTTTACCAATAAGGCTTGTGTATGCATTAATATTGTGTAGAAAGTTTAAACTCTCGTAGAATTTTGCATCTTGTGAATGTATGTGCATTTATGCCATCCAAAAGTCAGAAAGGAAATAGAAACAAAAGCTGGAATGATGGCATTCCTCCTGAGAAGAAATGGAGGATATCTTATAATTATGGTAGCCCATGTAGTCCCTGTCAGGTATGCATACAACATTTATCAAAGATGGCCCTCATCATGAAATGAATAAACCTTATCACCCAGGTGAAAGCATTAATATTCAGTGAATATATTTCGTAACATGGAAAACAAATAAAAGTACAAAAAACACAGGTGTTTTAGCAGAAACCTCTGTTTATCCAGTTGACAGACTAGAGAGTGAAAATGTCATCTGCTAGCAAATTGTATTTACTGTGTGTAGGTCGCACTTGAGAACGAGGCCTGTTTTTTACGGGAAAAGATATCAATTACAAAATTGAGGCTAAGCTCGCACACTGACAGTGAGGTGCATAACAATACACATTTACACATCAATGTGACCGTATCGCTAGCTCTCCGCAGGGCTTCGATGACAGCACGTGGAGCCGTACAACCAATGTAAACATAGGATAACTACGCAAATGGAAATAGTTTTTCGCGATTTAGGATATTTTCTCAATGAAAGTTAACCATTCTATGACATATGTTTATCTATATATGTAGATTTGTCAAAAATAAAACAGATGATAAACATATGCAATATCTTGAATGGACTGTGTAAGATGTGACAAATCGAAACATGGCGCTGACCTGTGGCAGAGGTACTATGCTGGTCGCATGGAACTCTGGGTAGGAGTGCCTTCTATGTTCCTCCTATTAACCAATCAGATTCCACCTCTCATATCACTTGCTTTTGCTTTAAACAAAATGGCGGCGCCCGGTCAAGACAATCGGATCGATAATCAAAATCTATATGGTAATTAAACGAGTCTTACTGTACGAAGTGTGACAATTCACTTGAGCACCTTGATTAAAAACATGAAAAATATCTGTCGACACCGAGTTGGCGGTACACCTGCTTTTACAAATCCTGCAATCGACCGAAATGAACCGTATGTTGATTTCGTAATGATCCATGCATAGATTCGTTAGTCCAGCCAAAATATAACTCCATAATTCCAGCCTCGTTCGGCAAGGGTGGAAACCGGACTTTTAAAGTCAGGTAACTCCCTAGCCTCGGGAAGATGGTATGAAGGTACCAAACCAACATTAAGACAATAATCATGTACATTTTGACACAACGCGAGAACATTATACGATGACGTCTGATTGTTCTCGACATATATGTCAATGACACCAGAAGGTGACAGATAATCTGTAATCCCGATTTGCGAGTAAGTTGTGCTATATACCATTCGTTACCAACCCGTGTTATTTCGGGACAAGCCGGGGGCATGGTGCTGGCATACATGTTTGTAATTATCTCATATTACACTCACATTAACACGATCTCATATATGAAGAGAAGAAGGAATTTAGTGCCAGGGAACCCTGTGCACGAAGCGGTTCAATTAATTAACAACCTCCGAAAATCAGTTCAGAGATGATTCGTTCCTTATGAGGACGGGGGCACGGGTGGCCCAGTCGTCTAAGGTGCCGCGATACGCTGTGCAGAGTTGCGTCCCTTAGGCACGACAGAAACCAATGATTGTGTGTTCGAATCCCAGTTCGCCCCAATTATGTTTCTAGGTTTGTCAGCACCATACCCGTGCTCGTGGGTTTCACCGAAGTGGTAAAAGTCTGAGACCTGCATCACTTCGGGCTTTCCTCCCACATTAAGCTGACACGTCGTGATATAACTGGAATACTGTTAAAAGCGGCGTTAAACACAACTCACTCACCCCTTATGAGGACAAATATTACGGGAAATGGCGTTGAATCCCACCACTCACTTTCTTATTCACAGAGACCACCAAGAGAGCCTCTGGGTTTGCAATCACGGATGCCACCTCATGGGATTCGCCCGTTGTGACATGTGTACTCAAATAGCGATGCCAATGAACTCGCCCGGGACGGTTAATGTTACAGCATAACCCGAGTTTCATCAGGCCGACGTTCGTTAATCGTTATGACATTAGCAGTCTCGTTTCCGAGAGTCCTCGAATTGAATATATACATATTAGCAACGAACGGAAGTTGAGAGGAACTATTCGCCGAGGAAAGGATGAAAGATTTCCTGTTGCATTAAGATATGTTCAACAAAATCAGTAAATGCGCTATCGTGTCCCAGCATTTTCCGGTCTATCGCTTGATTGTCTGGTTTGTTCACAGGCCGGCGTCGCATAGCCCGAGTACTGGCGTGCACAGTACAACAAACAAACCCTTGCCTCGTCATGCAGATTGTCAGAGCGGTGGTAAAGCAGTAGACTAGCATCTAGTCTCTGAAATGAACATATCGTAGAGAAAAAAACATTTGTTAAATTATCTTGATAAAAATATAATAAAAAGGAGCCCAGTGACACTCTTCATTTTCCTGCAGTAATCTAGACTTGCCAAACATTATAGACTTGCATGGGCTGTATTTGATATATTTGTATCAGGGTCTGTAAGACAGACTAGTAGAGCAGGACATGCTTACCATTTTCGCGAACACCTGGTGTCATCACTGATTTTCAGTTATCCATTCATGTACTTTACCCAGCTAGTTTGACTTTTCTCACAATGGAATCTGTTTCTGTTGATAATCGGGGCTGGTTACTCTTACGAACCTGCTGGTGAGAAAACCATTTTGATATATCTGTGACCACTTTTGGGAATGTTCTAAGATTGCGGACCTGTGTTGTTACGCGTTGCAAGAGAGCACCGTTTTCTAAGCATTGTTGCCGTCATGGTAGAATGTGTTTTGAAAAGCACTCGGTTCCAAATTAGAATAAGAGTGCAAAAACGGGGAATCCCGGTATTTGAATGAAACCAGTTGGATGTTATATGGTTGGTTGGTTGGTTTGTTGTTTAACGCCGCACTCAGCAATATTCCAGCTATATGACGGCGGTCTGTAAATAATCGAGTCTGGACCAGACAATCCAGTGATTAAAATCATGAGCATCGATCCACACAATTGGGATCGATGACATGAATCAACCAAGTCAGCGGGCCTGACCACCCGATCCCGTTAGTCGCCTTTTACGACAAGCATAGTCACCTTTTACGGCAAGCATGGGTTGCTGAAGACCTATTCTACCCCGGTATTTTCACGGGTCGCATGTTATATGGAGCGATATGTAACCTAACCTTCGATTTCATTTATGTTCGCTAAGCAAGGTGGTCTTGATTATTTGAATTGCAATCAAACAAACAGTAAATCAATATCCGACTCGCCTTTCTCGATACAGTTTAAAACCACAAGGCAGAATGGAGAATACTGTGGGTGGTTATCGCCTTGGAATACGGGAGGTCAACGATAAATACATGTCAACTGTCCCGGTTAGTCAGGCAATGTTGGAAACTCTTGAATGGACCGGCTACACTAAGCCTCAAGTGAAGCGTAGGATATATATACCTGTATTAAAGACAGTTATTATTATTTATAGTTTTATCATGCCCGTTGGAGGACGGAAGGAGTATTGTCTGGTATTTATTTTAATCCAAAACATCCTGTCTCCTTTGCTGAATCATATTGTGACTTAATAGGGAAAATTTGATATCGGATCACATCGCATTAAGAAGTGGCTTGCTTCTCAATATGCCTATTCGCTTCAGAGGCCTTTGAGGTATAAGTTCAAGCGGAACAGAAGGGTAGCTTACTCCACAGTGGGACTACATCAAATTTCAAAACACAGTAGGCTTATCTCCGAAATGAACGACAGTAAGCTTGGGAGTGTTCATCTAACAAAGGTCACCCGCTACTGTCAATATAACGTCTTGACCGCCGAAAATGGGCATCGGACCGTGGAATATAGTCCCCTTTAGGAAACAGGGATTACGTTTCCTTTGCTTATAATCTCTACACTATCGATTTAACTGTCAACAAAATCAGGAAATGCTCTATCGTGTCCATGGATTTTCCGGTCTATCGCTTGATTGTCGGGTTTGTTTACAGGCCGACGTCGCATGGCCCGAGTTAGACTGACATCTAGTCTCTGAAATGAACATATCGTAGAGAAAAAACAGTTGTTAAATTATCTTAATAAAAATATAATAAAAAGGAGCCCAGAGACTCTCTTCATTTTCAGATACTGCAGTAATCTAGACTTGCCAAACATTATAGACTTGCATGGGCTGTATTTGATATATTTGTATCAGGGTCTGTAAGACAGACTAGTAGAACAGGACATGCTTACCTTTTTCGCGAACACCTGGTGTCATCACTGATTTTCAGTTATCCATTCATGTACTTTACCCAGCTAGTTTCCCTTTTACGCCCAATGGAATCTGTTTCTGTTGATAATCGAGAATGGTTACTCTTACAAATCTGCTGGTGAGAAAACCATTCTGATATATCTGTGACCACTTTTCGTTAGAGCGGTGGTAAAGCAGTAGACTAACATCTAGTCTCTGAAATGAACATATCGTAAAGAAAAAAAACAGTTGTTCAGTTATCTTAATAAAAATATAATAAAAGGGAGCCGAGTGACACTCTTCATTTTCCTGCAGTAATCTAGACTTGCCAAACATTATAGACTTGCATGGGCTGTATTTGATATATTTGTATCAGGGTCTGTAAGACAGACTAGTAGAGCAGGACATGCTTACCCTTTTCGCGAACACCTGGTGTCATCACTGATTTTCAGTTATCCATTCATGTACTTACCCAGCTAGTTTGACTTTTCGCACAATGGAATGTTTCAGTGGATAATCGAGACTGGTTATTTTAAAAAAATCTGCTGGTGAGAAAACCATTTTGATATACCTGGTTTAAAAAGTGTGAGATCGAGTCTGGATGACGTCACTCAGGACCGTTATGCATTATTCCGATCATGAGAAAGGGCAAACTATTCATCGATTCTATGCTAAAATGGTGCGAATTTAAGGTTTGTAAGAAGCAGATTACTGCCCTTGTGTCTACCATATATCTTACAACTCGTTCATTCATGACGTTTTAAAACAACTACCATATTCGACGTAATAAGCGCCCAGGGCGCTCTCAAAATTAGAAATAAGAGCGCTTATTAGAATATTATTTTGGTAAATGGTGAACGTAAATTTTGTGGTCTATGCTGACACCCTGAAATGTATATATACGACAGATATATTTCTCCAGAAATTGATTGCCCATAATTAAGGGTACATATAACACACGAGTGTGTATAATACACGAATAAATAAGTCTTGTGTACATTGGTCAATCGGAAGGGGTGCTAATTGTGATTGTGCACTAGCCAATATATTAGCAAATATCGCCATGGCCGCTTATTACGTCGAATACGGTAGTTGTAAGACAAATGGATTCTAACAGACATTCGCGCAGTAATCTCTGGCTTTGACGTTTTATATTTTCGAAACAGGACTTGATATCAATGCACTGTCACAAATAATTGAATATGGCGTCTTCAATTATCATGGCATCACATACAAAATGGCATGTGGAGTTATTATTTCATATATTAACAAACGACTGACTGAGCTGTCTCTATTTGTGGCCGATCTATGTTTCTACATTGCAGAAGACTTGTGTATAGCCATTCGTCACCACTCGCCCCTTTCCGTAACCTGCAAGAAGACTCGTCCCCCCATCTGTGAATGTTATGTGCGAAAATGCGACAAACTAATCAGAATGCGCGTATGACGTAAAGTACTTCGGTCAAAGAATCCCTCAGGAATAATTTCTGATTGTGTGTATATCTTGCTTCTAAAATTATATCCACGTTACATGTGTTCAATCATTCTGTATAATACCCTAAGTCCCGATGTGTTTCAATATCATCTGGAATATTTATGATATATGGAGGAAATATACGTGAATCAGTATAGCAACGAGACAATTCTTTAAGCTATGCCCGTTTGCGCTTAGACGGAACCCAGTAGCAAAAATGGCCACGAGTGGGGCACGAGTCGCTATTCGGCTTGTCCCGGAGTGAGTTGGATTTAACGCCGCTTTAACAGTATTCCAGTTATATCAAGGCGTGTCAACTTAATGTGGGAGGAAAGCCCGAAGTGATGCAGGTCTCAGACGTTTACCACTTCGGTGAAACCCACGAGCGCGGGTATGGTGCTGACAAACCTGGAAACATAATTGGGGCGAATCGGGATTCGAACCCACAATCATTGGTTTCCGTCGTGCCTAAGGGACGCAACTCTGCACAGCGAATCGCGGCGCCTTAGACGACCTGGCCACCCGTGCCTCCTGTTATTAACTGAACATCTTCGTGCACAGGGTTCCCTGGCACTAAATTCCTTCTTCTCTTCATATATGAGATCGTGTTAATGTGCCTGTAATATGAGATAAATACAAACATGTATGCCCGCACCACGCCCCCGGCTTGCTCCGGAATAACACGAGTTAGTCACGAATGGTATATAGCACAACTTACTCGCAAATCGGGATTACAGATTATCTGTCACCTACTGGTGACATTGACATATATGTCGAGAACACTCTGACGTCATCGCATAATGTTCTCGCGTTGTGTCGAAGTGCACATGATTATTGCCTAAATGTTGGTTTGATACCTTTATACCATCTTCCCGAGGCAAGGGAGTTACCTGACTATAAAAGTCCGGTTTCCACCCTTGCCGAACGAGGCTGGAATTGTGGAGTTATATTTTGGCTGGACTAACGAATCTATGCATGGTTCATAACGAAATCAACATAATTGGGATTACAGATTATATGTCACTTTTGGATCGGGGCAGATAATACCTGTCTTAACGTTAACCGATAAACATTCTCAATATCCCGAACTCAGTATTCTCATTTGAATCATACACAAAATGTCAACTGAGAACAGTGAGTGCACTGTGTTAAAGCCGGGTGTTCAGACACTAAAGGCATGTCGCGATGACACCTGTGACGAGCCTCGATGTGTTTCGACAGTTACGCTTGATGCACAATACAGGATTGGATCAGCCTGAATACACGCTCCACACCCAGGTGAGGTGAAATGGGGTTTAACGTCGGGTCCAAGATTATTGCACTTATATAGCGACGTTCCACACACAGGAATTTGCATAGCTGTACACAAATTAATTTATTGTTATAAACCTATTGTTCTGTCATGTGCACTCTGACGGAATTTGTGAGACGCCACTACAACGTTATAAAGTAGTATATCGTACATAGCTATGTATAGGCGACCAGTGGATGATGCGGAGAAGTATGTATAAAATGAATTTTCAATAATTCACGATAAGCGCATTGAGAAAATTGTCCAAATTATGTAAAACCATCAAGTCATTGCTACCTATCAAGTAACTCTCACCCTTATTGAATTGCACATTGTATACCATGCTCGGTAAAGATGTTTTTGTATCTGTTGTATAGTTATTCGTATATGTATTATGTTGGAATAAGTTTGTACCTCTGATGTCGCTGAAAGCGGCCTGGGTGTAAATAAAAGTTAAGTTCTGCTACCATTTCGCAGCTTATTGCTGACAAAGCTACTACTACATGTTTACGCTTGTACTTAAAGAAGGGTAGAAAGCCCGACTAATAATCTATTGTTCTTCCGAACCTGTCAAAACCTTAATTAGTTCAAACGTCGTGGGGAACAGACATCTAAAACAATAACGGCTTTATGTTAGACAGGTTAAGTGTTAAGACAATGCATTCTGATCTCATTACGAGTTTCTTGTGGGCTGGCGCTCACCTGTACACACAGCCTCGGGGGTCGCGTCATCACTGTACCCTAATGCTTCTAGTGAGTTGTTGTACCTGACCCTGGCCTGCAGTTTACCTTATTATAATTGGCTCCATTGTTATAGGAAGGTGCTTCTTTTACTCTGTCAATTAACAGGCGTCGCTGTTGACCAATGGCATCTGGGGAGGTTTAAAATGATCTGCACATTCCCCTTAAATACCTAATTGCGCTGACTAACCACACCACTTTCACCCTTTTCGGAATATACTAAATGGTCTGGCCAGGCCCGTGTGCGAAATACGCTACAGTCTTCTATATCAGTCAGTCAGTCAGACTAACTGTTCAAAGGTCGAAGAAATTCCTTCGGATTTAATGTTTATCACATGTAACCAGATTCAGAAGGTAAGACTAAATCTCTCATGCAGACCCAGAAACAAAACTATCAGTCCCCAAATAGGTCAGCAATTCTGTGGTAAGTCCAGATGAAGCGCTATTCTTGGCCTTTGGTAATATTACCGACAAGCGAAAAAATGAAAACCTTTGAGAAATGAGTTTAGAGAAAATGCAAGTCTAGGTGAGACTGACATACCTTGACTGTACAGGTCAGCATGTACATGGTTTTGATATTGAGTGCATACGGTTTTACGTCGCTTTCAGCAATATTTCATTAATATTCTAGCTGGGGGCACACCAGAAATGAGCTTTACACTTTGTACCCATGTGTGGACATCAACCACGTACAATACATATGCCCTAATAAACTTTATTTCTTTTAGCGATCAAGACAATTAACATGAGACTAAGTAAAATGTGTCAGTGTATCCCGCTTCTTTGTTTTAATCCAATCACATTGAAAAGTATAAAACCAGTTTCCTTCTCTCAGTGTGGACAAGTTTATCTCATATCCCAGGTAAAGCTGGTCAGCCCTGTTCCCATCACATTGAAAAGTATAAAACCAGTTTCCTTCTCTCAGTGTGGACAAGTTTATCTCATATCCCAGGTAAAGCTGGTCAGCCCTGTTCCCATCACATTGAAAAGTATAAAACTAGTTTCTTTCTCTCAGTGTGGACAAGTTTATCTCATATCCCAGGTAAAGCTGGTCAGTCATGTGCACTCGTGCATCACGTATTTACCACCAATTCACGAGTTTATTATAAGCACAATGGGACTGGAGGACTTGCTGTCAGCTGTAAATTTGTTTTGATATGGGTGTGGGCGAAATGAGGACAGGCCGACTGGAGGCACACCACGAGGTCGGTGATGCATTGCAATACCTTTGTTCAACCGTTTCTGTTTACACGTTATCACGGGGAGTATCAGGCGAGGCTGCAACCGCATATGCATCCGGATTATGCGTCTAGTAGTGCCACCGTGAATACTTATAGGGTATACACTGCGTGGATACATGACACTAACAGGATCTACTCTCATAACATCTTTCAAAGGTATGTTGTGTTAAGACGTATGTATACAATTTTAAGTAGTGTTCATTATTTCTGACCCCGAAACATCACTACAGAACTATTGAACACTAAACTTTACAGAACTTTCTATTTAAAAATTAAAGTTCGTTTGCTTTTAAAATGCATACCGTGATGATGGTTAAATTCAAGTTCGAAGTAAACCGGTCAAACTTAAAATGGCCACGGGAATATGGCCGCCAATTCCTATCCCGACGCATATATGTATAGTATGACCATGTTCTATCTTGTCTTTGAAAGGCATTTAGAAGTGATTCACACAAGGAAGAGAATATATGGATGTCAACTTCTTTATTATGGGGAACACAACGTTTCGGAGTACGTGCTTACTCCTTCATCAGGTGAATGAATGCCATGAGGCAGAGAGCATATATATGTACATGTAAGGATAAAAAAAGTGGAAAATGACAGGGTACAAGCTAACAAAGGAAGCCGAAACTGGTTTACCGACTTTGCAATGGCAATTTTTAATTTTTCATTATATACCAGATGCCTGGATGAGTCACTGAAGGGTGTCAACTGAAAGGTGACATAAAGCACTGGGCCAGAAAGGTCGGCTCCTAGTTAATGCATAATTCGGAATCACTATCCACACATACATTTTCATTATTGTTTTTTTGCTTTGTATTATTGGCGTAATCTTTGCCTATTTGAAAAATGCACTTCAACTTCTTGGGTTTTACCCTTGATGTCCTTGCCTAATCTATCGGTTCACTTTGCGGTAGAATTACATGTCATGTTTATTTTAACTCTGACACGAAATATATAAAATGGACTTTTAATCTCAGATAAAGGTGAATCGCGGTGCTCTTTGAAGTTTCTTGTTGTTTGGTTTGTGTTTATTTAAGAAATTACGATTGAGGGGTGGTGTGAAAAACTAATCTGCGCTTACCGGTGTCAGCTGCGTGTCCAAAACCTGAACCATGTTCATTTAGAATTGATTACTAAACTTCTTTCACATTACCTTAAACTGTGTAATTAAAACACTGACGTAAAAAATAGAATTTAGAGATATAACTTGCTGAAGTTATATACGAAACCTTCGTGGTTTCTTCTTACGCCCCGAGGCTGAAGTTAGTTGGGTGATGGTGGTTTCATGTGTACAATAGGCAAGATACAGGCTGGAGAGGTTCTTTGAGTTGGGGATGCGGGATGTCCTACGCGACATTAAATAAACCTTAAGAACTGCTAGCGACCGTTTTCACATTTATTACGGAATTACAGATATCTTCAATTGTTTTTAAAGATATCTTGAATTGAATTGAAGATACCTTGAATCGAATTGAAGATATCTTAAATGCAGATAATTGTAGATATCTGCAATAAAATTTAAGATATCACGAAATGAATTAAGGATATGGTGAAGCGTATTACAGATATCTTGAAAAGAATTGAAGATATCTTAAATTCGATAATGGATATCAAAATATGATTTAAAGATATCAAAATGTCATGTTTTGTTATGATGTCATGAACTCAATTCCTGATATCTTGAAACTAAATACAGATATCAATAATTAATTATTGAAATCTTCAATTGTTGCCATTATCAAAGATGTTACATTAATAATGTTACTTAAATTAGATAACTGATATCAATAATTGATATAAAGATATCATCAAAATTATTAATGATATCTTTAAATGGATTTTTGATATCAGTAACGGTCAGAATTAATGATATCTTGAATTGAATTAAAGATATCTCTAATTGAATTAAAGATATATGTAATGCATTTGTGGATATGTATAACTTATTTCAAGATATCTTGAATTGAATTTAAGATATCTTGAATTTATTTCTAATATATTTATGTACTGTAGGATGGTAAATGTTAAATGATATCTTAAATACATTTTAAATACAAAACTAATTTGTTGATATCACCGTAACATTTTAAGATATCAGTAATTATATTATGGATATCAGAGATGAATTTAAGATATCTTTAATTAATTTTTGATATCTTAAAAACATTATTGATATCTTTAAATAAAATACCGATATCTTTAAAACAATTGAAGATATCTGTTATTCCTTAATAAATGTGAAAACGTCTTGCCACACGACCGACCAACTCGACCTGTTTGGAAAATGTAAACACGAAAGTCTTCAAAGGCACAACGTATAGTATCTCAAAAACTGATTGCCTCAGTTATGAATAATATTTAAACGTACTGCAGGAAAACGTTTGGCGAGTCTTACTTAAGTTTAAAACTTGTAACCATGATTTAAAAATGAAATGTCCACTGACATGTGATGAATTCCATTATTTGTTTATTTGTCCATCTTCCGAGAACGAAAAACCCCAAAACAAAACAATATTTACACAGATTCTACAACATGAAACCGAATATACATAAAATGAATTTACTTTCAATAAATCACGATTAGGAACATCGAGAATTGTCCAAATCCTTTAAAATCATCATGTCATTGTTTAAACCCATCAAGTAACTCTCCCTCTTATCGAATTGCACATATATTGCTACCCTTGTGAATCTGTATACAGATGCATACATGCTCGGTAAAGATGTATCCATTCTATATTTATATGTATATATATTATATGATTGTATATAAGTTTGTACCTCTGAATCATCAGACAGACCAGTCAAGTGTGACCAGTGTAATTGCCTGGTTTTACCTACTAATTACTGAGCTGTTCCATACAGTGGGCAGAGTAAGCTACCCCCACTCGTTACGTGATACAGATAAACCAGATTATGTTAATAACTTGCGTTTGATGCGTGTGTTTTATTAGCAAAGACTTAGAGTAGTTTTTGATCAGTGATATAGAGTAAAGGAAACTCATCCCTCTAGCTCTCTCTACAAATTCCTCCACACTTCTAAACGGGACCTTCTCACTGGTAACCTTTCAATTATCAGACAGCCCATTTGTCAGACAGCCTACACCAGGACTACTGTTGGTTGGTTAGTAAAGTGTTTATTTTCATTAAAGTGGAACAGACCAGAAATCTTCACCTGGGTTTTGTTTGTTTTGAATTGTTTTATACAAGTGAGAATTTCATTAGCTGTTATTGGTTTTATCAAGACTCGCATAATAATACGCATATCTCTATTTTTAGTGTTGAAAATGGTTTATTAGCTCCTCAGGATCAGGATAAACAAATTGCTTCTGGGATGAAATTCTAAGTTTATTTCCAAAAATGTGTTGGTTCCTGTTTTGATAGGGTTTCCAGTTCTAGCTGATTTTGTTTCCTTCTGAGTAACTTTTTGTATTTCTTTCAGCAAAATGAATCCTATTTTTAATTGATATGTTGTTTTATTTATTGAACTCGTGATATTTCCCCTCCATATTACGTTTTGCCTCTTAACATTTAACATCACACACATTTGATTTATTTTTTCAAGGCATTTTTAATTTGTTGACGGTTTGTAATATATCAGAAAAGGCATCAAAGAGTGCTTCATATTCAGAACTATCTTAACACAAAATCGTTTAAGGTAGTTTGAATATTTAGGCTAAAAGTGGCACGTTCAACACATATGTTACATTTGGAATACCAGTGTCTTCTATCCCCGTATTTCGCAAAGGTATTATGAATGGTCTCATGAATAAATATGCCAATCATATGAAAACATATAATTACATTCAAAACACTTACTGCAGAATAGAACCCATAAATATTATTATTGTATTGTTATAGACATTTTAAACTTTTCACATGTGTCATTCATATTGTACATACATCCTTAGACGAACACTTAGTCAATGAAAACATGTCTTTAAAATATCAAAATATTTTTTCGAAATAACCTTTCCTCCTCTGCTGTTTTCATATGTGGAATCAAACAAACTAGACTTGGTTAGTTTGATCTAGACTTGCCTAGGATTTTAGTAACACAAATGCATAAAAAATAGTCACGGTGCAGGACTAATATATCTTATAATTACCATTCTTTCTTCTCCTCACTTCGTTTTTCAAAAGTCAGTGAGTATGGTTTTACGCCGCTTTTAGCAACATTCCAGCAATATCACGGCGGGGGACACCAGAAATGGGCTTCACACATTGTACCCATGTCGGGAATCGAACTCGGGTCTTCGGCGTGACGAGCGATCGCTTTAACCACTGGGCTACCCGACCGCCCCTCGTTTCTAAAGACAGTTAACCCAACTGTCTGAGCCTCTGTGCTGACCATCTGCATTATTTTAAACCACGCCGTCTAATGAAGGGTGATACTGGTGGTCTACATGGCCCAGCTATGCAGAGTGGGTGATATGATAGGTTACCTGATTATTACCCGATTTTGATGATTAGGTTAGGTTATTTGTTGTTTTACGCCGCATTCAGCAATATTCTAGCTATGTGACGGCGGTCTGTAAATAATCGAGTCTGAACGAGACAATCCATTGATTGACATGATGAGCATCGATCCACGCAATTGGGATACGATGACATGCATCAACCAAGTCAGCAAGCCTGACCACCCGATCCCGTTAGTCGCCTCTTACGACAAGCATAGTCGTCTTTCACGGCAAGCATGGATTGCTGAAGACCTATTCTACCCCGGATCTAAACGGGTTGTTTTTTTATGGTATCTCTACATTTTGACTAAGAATATGTAGTAACATCTGTATTTGTTTCAGCAGGTGCAGGACACAAAGATGGGGATGTCAAAATACCTGCGGAAAACAGGTGAGAAGAATGCACTTGTGCATCGTCATCATTGTTTCAACCAATTTACCGTCACAAGACTGTTGTTGGGTTCTCAAAGACACGCTGCCGGACAAAAAGAGTTATACACTTGAAAATTTAGTTTAACAAAAGTTTACAAATATAGCAAAACGTTATTAGACTGAATATAACTATGATATCCGTATATAAAAAAACAACATCACCATCGAATAACCATACGAAACACTGCAAACTTAAGGTCCAAAACTCAACTAGGATACCCGTTTAAAAAAAAACCCATCTCTATCGAAGAACCATTTCTTGTTTGTTTCACTTTCAGTCACCACCAAACATGGTGTCCACTTTCTTTTGTCGGGCAGTTTACTACAGCTATAGAGAGGGAACTTTGTATTCTGATTTTTTTTACGTTTGGACTTTTTTTCTGAAAATAATTGTGTAATTTTGGTGCTGATTCTACATATAAAATTTACACCTGTTCGTCTTCTTCCATTAAACCACCATAGAAGCTATATTGGATTGCACAAAAGGAACATTATTTTCCACTTCGACTTTTGTATGAATAATTATGTATAAGTTTCACATGAATCTTCACACAAAACTACTACGTCGTAGTAATAACCGTGTACGTGACGTTAAACCCCATGTCACGTCTACCCACAAACTACTCACTGTGTATGTTGAATAACTGTCAGGCAATGCACGATTTTCCGCTGCTGCGTTTTAACATGGACAGGGAATCTAGCATGTCTATTGTGCTGAAATGCACTGGATGTTGCATGTCTATTGTGCTGAAATGCACTGGATGTTGCAGGTCTATTGTGCTGAAATGCACTGGATGTTGCAGGTCTATTGTGCTGAAATGCACTGGATGTTACATGTCTATTGTGCTGAAATGCACTGGATGTTACATGTCTATTGTGCTGAAATGCACTGGATGTTGCAGGTCTATTGTGCTGAAATGCACTGGATGTTGCAGGTCTATTGTGCTGAAATGCACTGGATGTTGCAGGTCTATTGTGCTGAAATGCACTGGATGTTGCAGGTCTATTGTGCTGAAATGCACTGGATGTTGCAGGTCTATTGTGCTGAAATGCACTGGATGTTGCAGGTCTATTGTGCTGAAATGCACTGGATGTTACATGTCTATTGTGCTGAAATGCACTGGATGTTGCAGGTCTATTGTGCTGAAATGCACTGGATGTTGCAGGTCTATTGTGCTGTAAAGGAAAGGATGTTGCATGTCTATTGTGCTGAAATGCACTGGATGTTGCAGGTCTATTGTGCTGAAATGCACTGGATGTTGCAGGTCTATTGTGCTGAAATGCACTGGATGTTGCATGTCTATTGTGCTGAAATGCACTGGATGTTGCAGGTCTATTGTGCTGAAATGCACTGGATGTTGCAGGTCTATTGTGCTGAAATGCACTGGATGTTGCAGGTCTATTGTGCTGAAATGCACTGGATGTTTCATGTCTATTGTGCTGAAATGCACTGGATGTTGCAGGTCTATTGTGCTGAAATGCACTGGATGTTGCAGGTCTATTGTGCTGAAATGCACTGGATGTTGCAGGTCTATTGTGCTGAAATGCACTGGATGTTGCATGTCTATTGTGCTGAAATGCACTGGATGTTGCAGGTCTATTGTGCTGAAATGCACAGAACCCAGCATGTCCTTTGTGCTGAAATGTACACGACGGCCTGTTATTTTTAGACCTGATTTTTAAAACATATCGTTCTTTATATTTACGGTTACAATACGTTTATTGTTTTTTTAATGATAAGCATCAATGCACGTCAGTTTGTGTAAACCTATTACGGTTTTCGTCATGTTTCAGGTGTGCGATTTTTTATAAAACCCTTTCTGCTCCTTATGACTCTGTTCGCCTTTTACGTCTCTCTGCGATCTCAAATCACATCACAGATTTCTAGCGGTAAGTCTACCTTTTGGGTTCATATAAAAGAGGAATTAAAAACTGTTGCATGTATGTCCCCGTTCATAGTCTAGTCTATTTGTTCACACTGGAGACATAGGTTGCATGTTTTGCATGGTATGCCAATGTTAGCCAGTAACTAGGCACCCCATATAAGAATGGGTTGCTCTGGTCTTGCACACATACCCTTAGGCAAACCAACATGTTATACATTTTATTTATGACTGAAAATCAATATATATGATGTAAGGTGTGTGTACCTACACTACTACATGATCACCTGACGTCTTCCACGTATATATCTGATCACATGATTTCTTTCCCATATCTATCTGATCACATCACTTCTTCCCAATATATTCCTGATCGTATGACTTCTTCCCCTATCTACCTGAACACATATGACCCACCGCCATGAATGATAAGGTTCTCAGTGGCTCTGCTATAATGATCAATATTAGTCATGCAATATAAATGTCTAGTAGACGCACCTTCAATACTTTTCAAGATATGTTTGTGAACTGCTTCACTGATGCGCCACTGAATGTGGGGTTGAAAAAAACCCGCTGTCACGTGGAACGCAGCGCTGTTGTTGCACTGTCGCTTCACTGTGTGCTTTGAGGGCTGTTTTTCGGTGATATTGTAAAAAATATCGATAGATGAGTATTAGTGGTAACATACGTAAATATCATAATCAATCAATAGATCGTAAGGTACTCAACCTTTGGAAATCCAGGGTAGAATAGGTCTTCAGCAACCCATTCTTGCAGTGAAAGGCGACTATGCTTGTCGTAAGAGGCGACTAACGGGATCAGGTGGATCGCTGACTTGGTTGATGCATGTCATCGTATCTCAAATGCGTGGATCGATGCTCATGATGTCAATCACTGAATTGTCTGGTACCGTTTTGATTATTTACAGACCGCCATAATATATCTGGAATATTTCTGATTGCGGCGTTAAACAACAAACAAACTAACAAACAAACATGGTGTTCTCTAAAAAAAAACACCGACTGGTTAATGACGTTGACAAACAATGATGGTGCTATGCCAGCAGACAAATGATGGCTACAAAGTATACTCCCAGTTGAGCACACACCTCAACAAAAACTAGCAAACGTACCCAATTTCTGTTTAAATTTGCAGAGGTCGAACGGTTGAGAGCTCAAGTAATTTCAATCCAAACGAAAAATGGAGAACAATTGCACATTCCAGACACAGGTTTGTACTTTTTGTTTAATATCAACGTCCTGGTCGACAGCTGGGTTTAACGTCCTGGTCGGCAGCTGGGTTTAACGTCCTGGTCGGTAGTAGGGTTCAACGCGCTGGTCGGCAACCTGATTCAAAGTGATAATGTTTCTAGGTTTGTCAGCACAATGTGTATATATTGGATTTGTTGCAACAAATGGGAAACGTCTACGTCCTGCTTAACTAATATTTCACTCACTCACTCACTCACTCACTTGTTAACATATTTCATATGAAAACATTAACCTTAATAATATTAGTTTTTATACTTTGTCTAGATTTGAACACCTTTTGCAGAAAAATAGCTAGTCTAAGCAAAATAGTCTTATTCGATGTACAAACCAATACAACAAACATTAGTCTACTGAGATAATGAGAGTACCATTTTGGGATGTAAAATTATTTTAGATAAAAATGACGTTTACATGATAGTATATGATATTCATCTTCTAAACCAGTGTAAACCACAAAGTGAAAGCTAGAATCTTTCTCCACCTTGCGTCAGTAGGTGTGTATATTAAGACCTTTTGTTCGGCAACTAGATTTGGCAATGGCTCTGCGTATCTTTACAGAATTGATACCTACTAAATAAGATTCATAATGGCAGCAATGGAAGAGCTTTGTGTACTTAATGTTCCAAACGTAACTGACTCTGAACCTAAATTGGTTGGTTGGTTGGTTTGTTGTTTAACACCGCACTCAGCAATAATCCAGCTTTAAGACGGTGGTCTGTAAATACTAGTAATCGAGTCTGAACGAGACAATCCAGTGATTAATATCATGAGCATCGATCCACGCAATTGGGATCGGTGACATGCATCAACCAAGTCAGCGAGTCTGACCACCCGATCCCGTTAGTCGCCTTTTACGACAAGCATAGTCACCTTTTATGACAAGCATGGATTGCTGAAGACCTATTCTACCCCGGAATCTTCACGGGTCCTGAACCTAAATATAAACAAATCGATATCGCCTACTTCTTGTGCAAATAACGTTACCCATGCATTACTTTAACTCTGCGGGAATGAGTAATGGTTAAATTGATATTATCAAGTATAATGACAGTTCTTTCAATTATTAAATTACATAAAAATTATCTCGGTATACTTTCCTTTGCCCCTCAGTTTACATCCTTCTAATCCTGTCCAAGGCAAATAGCCTTTTCAATTTCGACTATCAGCAACGCCATTTATACAGTGAAGAGGATATGACGAAGAACTGAACCCTGTGGAAGGCCACCTTTTGAAATTGAGCTTGGGTGTTGGCTCGATATATATACTGTTGTAGCCAGTCGAACCATATATAAGGTATTCTTTGTCAAACGTATCAATATGAGATACCTCAGAGAAAACCGTAAAAAGTATTTGGTAGTGTTTTGTACATCTCATGTTCGACTTCCCCTGCCCGAATCATGTCTCCAAGCATACAGCCACTTGCAAAGTTCACCCTGCCTGTGAAACATGACGCAAATTAAGTACCACATACTCAGCTTCTATATAGGTCAGGTCAATGGCGCGCCTGTTTCGCGGTTTGTTTTGGCCGCCATGCCAAGATACTAGATAATCGTGCATGTCCACCTATTAATATTTACTACGTTCACTTGAAAAAAAGTCGACGTTTTTTCCAAATCTGCAAGTCAAGCAACGTTAACGCACAGCGGCAACTGAAAAAATATTTAACAGTTTCAACATAAAGAATTATATGCTGGCGTTACTTTTCAAAATGCTTTGATATTAATATCTCACTGGTATGCTGATAAGCTGCCTGTTTTAAGAAAAACAAACTTCTTTCCTTGCAACGGATCAGTGCTTTTCGTGACTTGGTTGTAATATGACGAGACCAGACATGCATGAAACATTTTTTATTATTGAACGCAGATTGTTTTTCTAGACTAATATCTAGTCTCTGAAATGAACACATCTTACATAAAAAAACAGTTGTTCAGTTATCTTAATAAAAATATAATAAAAAGGAGCCCAGTGACTCACTTCATTTTCAGAAATGCAGTGATCTAGACTTGCCAAACATTATAGACTTGCATGGGCTGTATTTGATATATACTTGTATCATGGTCTGTAAGACAGACTAATTGTTTTTTCTGATAATCTGCACAATGCCATTGTTATAATGTGAAAGTTTGTTTATTTGTTTGTTTGTTGTTTACACCGCTCTCAGCAATATTCCAGCTATATGACGGTGGTCTGTAATTAATCGAGTCACAGACAATCCAGTGATTGACATCATGATCATCGATCCACGCAACTGGGATATGACATGCATCAACCAATTCAGCGAGTCTGACCACTCGATCCCGTTAGTCGCCTCTTACGACACGCATAGTCGCCTTTTAGGGCAAGCATCGGTTGCTGAAGACCTATACTGTGAAAGTGATGCTCATTATCTGGTGATTGTAAAACGCTCAAATATATCCACTGTCAAAGAGTTTGATAATTTCTCCAAAAGTGTAATTTGTTAAACTTTGTAATTCTTTCTCGTTCAGTTGAATCAGAGGAGGTCGATTCACTTCCAAACATCCAACATGGAACAGGGACGCAGGGGAACCACCTTGAGAAAACGTTGGTCAATATATATAAATCAAAGTTGAAAGGTATGTATATGTCCTAAAATGATTGTACTATTAATTGTTATTGTACTTCAATTGTTATTGAAGCGAGTAAGATGCTGACATTAATTGTTATTGTACTTCAATTGTTATTGAAGCGAGTAAGATGCTGACATTGATAATAATTCACTGCAATAACTTATTCTGCTTTGGTCTCTCTTTTCTCTCTTGTGGCCGGTCGTCTAAAGCGCCTAAATTTGCTGCGCAGAGTTGCGTCCCTTGGGTATGCCAGAAACCTAAGATCATGGGTTCGAATCCCGGTTCGCCACATTTATGGTTCGGGGTTTGAGAGTATCATACCTGTGCTTAAGGTAAACGTCTGAGACCTGCATCACTTCGGGCTTTCCTCCCACATCAAGCTGACACGCTGTGATATAATTGGAATACTGCTCAAAGCCGCGTTAAACCCAACTCACTCACTCATTTTAATCACCTGGATTTCGGATCTTTCTTCTTTAAATATAAATACGTCTTTCTTCCTATATTGACCTAAATTGAGGAATAGAAAAAAAACACATTGGGTTGGGGGTCCGTTAAACAAGTACTTGCATCATACTACCTGATAAGAGCACACATAAACAAGTAAACGCAATATAACGGCTCTGATCCAAAATGTGTTCACCACCAATCTGCGTCAGTTGTCATTTGTAAATTAACATGCCTGGTTTATAGAAGTATCATTTTCCAAATCTTCGACATTCACTCACTCACCCACTCACCCTAGCCATATCCACCACTATTGCAGCGTCACGTTTATCAGCGTCTATGATCGCTTCCATATGTTCACACTCCAGCGACAAAATATGACCGGGATCTGATACTTCTTCCATTAGTGACGAAGCCAGAGTATACGCACAAGATCCAGGAGATGTTTATTTTGCGTGTGTTGTTGTATAACTTGATGTCTTGATTGTGGGCACATGACGTACAGGGGGGTTTGGAAGTACATATGTGACTATTATCAGATGTGAAGGAGAACGTTTTTGTAAAAAAACTGCTCTTCCGTGCAACTAAAATACATTATGTATTGAATGCACCGTTGGAATAGGATCCTTAAATTGATGCTGGTTTGAAATGCGATATTTCTGACTGCGACGTTGAATTACGAAACAAACAAGCGAATATGTATTCAGTGTGCGAGATTAGTCTCAATTTTGTAATTGATATCTTTTCCCGTAAAAAACAAGTCTCGTTCTCAAGTGCGACCTTCAAAAAGTAAATACTATTTGCTAGCAGATGACATATTCACTCTATAGTCTCTGTCAACTGGAGTTTTTAAACAGAGGTTTCTACTGAAACAACTTTTTTGTACTTTTATTAGTTTTCCATGTTACGAAATATATTCACTGGATATTAATGCTTTTCACCTGGATAATAAGGTTTATTCATTTCATGATGAGGATTATCTATGTCCAGACAGCTTAAGACAGAAAGAACCAAATGTCAAACACCACAACCTGCAAACAATCAGTTTAGACCCCTGACATACAAATTAGACCATCAATGACATATCAGTCAACACAAATTTAAACAAACGGTATGAAGCTGCTCTAAAGTAACATATCGGTCACTAGAATGTGATGCTATAAGTAAGGTGCCAGATTTATTTATGTTTCTGGCCGCTCTGTGTGGGACTTCTTGGTCACCTCGAGGGGAAAACTGGGGACTTTCTTTTATCCAATTAAAAACATGTTTACAGTTGTAGCTCCTCCTATTTTAAGTTGGATATAGTAAGCTTAGTGATCAGAGATTGCAGGAAGCATAGGAATTGGCCCCTCCTCCCCTTAAGATAGATTGAACCCATATTTTCTATATTTCTACCCTGTGAGAGAATATTTTGAGGTCACGTGACTTCAATAAACATGTTCTCACAGCCTCTACAGTGCATGGATGGGTTATATTTTGGTATTATGTTGATAAATTGGACATATGTGGAAATGGGAAATATATGAAAACATTACATGTTCATATAGGATTTGTAATAAAAGGTTTATATGAGGTAGGTGTAGAGCCAAGGATTTTTCACTTCCTGTGACAGGGGTTGTGACGTCGCTATGGGGCCTTTAGCATTGAATCTATTTATAACCTGTTTGAAAGCGAGGCTTGGTTTTCATCTATAAGCGGTAACATAGGCTGAGCACGCACACTAATTGAGGAAACCATGTTTTTTTTACAGATATTAAAGTCCCGCCGTCGACAGCTAAGCTCTCCTGTGATGATGAAGAGAGCATTGGTAAGGATGCGGCTTCATATAGACATAGTACATCTACCCCAGTACCCCATGCTTGTCTCCCCGTGGGGATACAGGGATAGAATCTACCCAAGTACCCCATGCTTGTCATCCCGTCGGGATACAGGGTTAGAATCTACTCCAGTACCCATGGCTTGTCTCCCCGTGGGGGTACAGGGATAGAATCTACCCCAGTACCCATGGCTTGTCTCCCCGTGGGGGTACAGGGATAGAATCTACCCCAGTACCCCATGCTTGTCACCCCGTCGGGATACAGGGATAGAATCTACTCCAGTACCCATGGCTTGTCTCCCCGTGGGGGTACAGGGATAGAATCTACCCCAGTACCCCATGGCTTGTCTCCCCGTGGGGGTACAGGGATAGAATCTACCCCAGTACCCCATGCTTGTCTCCCCGTGGAGGTACAGAGACAGGATCTACCCCAGTACCCCATGCTTGTCTCCCCGTGGGGGTACAGGGATAGAATCTACCCCAGTACCCCATGCTTGTCTCCCCGTGGGGGTACAGAGACAGGATCTACCCCAGTACCCAATGCTTGTCTCTCCGTTGGGGATACATGGACAGTACCTACCCAAGTACCCCCTAGTCTCCCCGTGGGGATTAAGGGATAGAATCTAATCCAGTACCCATGGCTTGTCTCCCCGTTAGTGTAAAGGGATAGAATCTACCCCAGTACCCCACGCTTGTGTCCCCGTTAGGGTAAAGGGATAGAATCTACCCCAGTACCCCACGCTTGTCTCCCCGTTAGGGTACAGGAATAGAATCTACCCCAGTACCCCATGCTTATCTCCCCGTTAGGGTACAGGGATAGAATCTACCCCAGTACCCCATGCTTGTCTCCCCGTGGGGGTACAGAGACAGGATCTACCCCAGTACCCCATGCTTGTCTCCCCGTGGGGGTACAGAGACAGGATCTACCCCAGTACCCAATGCTTGTCTCTCCGTTGGGGATACATGGACAGTACCTACCCAAGTACCCCCTAGTCTCCCCGTGGGGATTAAGGGATAGAATCTAATCCAGTACCCATGGCTTGTCTCCCCGTGGGGGTACAGGGATAGAATCTACCCCAGTACCCCACGCTTGTCTCCCCGTTAGGGTACAGGGATAGAATCTACCCCAGTACCCCATGCTTATCTCCCCGTTAGGGTAAAGGGATAGAATCTACCCCAGTACCCCATGCTTGTCTCCCCGTTAGGGTAAAGGGATAGAATCTACTCCAGTACCTCATGCTTGTCTCCCCGTTAGGGTACAGGAATAGAATCTACCCCAGTACCCCATGCTTATCTCCCCGTTAGGGTACAGGGATAGAATCTACCCCAGTACCCCATGCTTGTCTCCCCGTGGGGGTACAGAGACAGGATCTACCCCAGTACCCCATGCTTGTCTCCCCGTGGGGGTACAGAGACAGGATCTACCCCAGTACCCAATGCTTGTCTCTCCGTTGGGGATACATGGACAGTACCTACCCAAGTACCCCCTAGTCTCCCCGTGGGGATTAAGGGATAGAATCTAATCCAGTACCCATGGCTTGTCTCCCCGTTAGGGTAAAGGGATAGAATCTACCCCAGTACCCCACGCTTGTCTCCCCGTTAGGGTACAGGGATAGAATCTACCCCAGTACCCCATGCTTATCTCCCCGTTAGGGTAAAGGGATAGAATCTACCCCAGTACCCCATGCTTGTCTCCCCGTTAGGGTAAAGGGATAGAATCTACCCCAGTACCTCATGCTTGTCTCCCCGTTAGGGTACAGGAATAGAATCTACCCCAGTACCCCATGCTTATCTCCCCGTTAGGGTACAGGGATAGAATCTACCCCAGTACCCCATGCTTGTCTCCCCGTTAGGGTAAAGGGATAGAATCTACTCCAGTGCCCCATGCTTGTCTCCCCGTTAGGGTACAGGGATAGAATCTACTCCAGTACCCCATGCTTGTCTCCCCGTTAGGGTACAGGGATAGAATCTACCCCAGTACCCCATGCTTGTCTCCCCGTTAGGGTAAAGGGATAGAATCTACTCCAGTACCCCATGTCTCTCTCGCCGTGGGGATAATTTCATATGCGGAATAGAGCTAGCTTGAGCTGGCTAGACTTGCTTTTGTATACATATCTAGATATCATAAAGTAAATTAATTCCACAGTCATTGTGCAGGATTAGGCAGGGTCATGCTAACTTTTGAAACTTGAAACAGCCCCGAATGACACTATGAGCAGTTATGAATATACAGTCAACACGTTGGTGATCCAGTTGATCAATCAAACATTCAACACGGCTATGTACTGTTTCAGACAGGCCCTGTGTAGACACGAGGTGCAAAGCTGATTTTCTTCAACCTCAGGAAGAGAACTTGGTGGACGTGTTGCGCCGACAGTACCCCATTCCAGAGAAGTACATGCGCGTTATAGAGAAGATGGTGGACCCGAGACGAGACAAGACCAGAATCTCGTTTGTCACTGCAGCCTCGGCCAACCACTTCTACGAGTGCCAGGTTTTGATGAAGAACTTGATCGAGAATGTCTTTCCGAGTTTATCACAGTTCCGATTTTATGTCTACGACCTGGGATTAACGCCTGAGCAAGTTTCAACGGTTCGTGTTAATATTCAATAATATATGTTTTGTCCTTTTCTTTAGAGGGTATTGATGATGCGGCTAAAAGCAACATTTACTCACTCACTCTTTAGAGGGGCGCTAGTCTGTCTTACAGACCCTGATACAAATATATATCAAATACAGCCCATGCCAGTCTATAATGTTTGGCAAGTCTAGATCGCTGCAGTATCAAAATGAAGAGAGTCACTGGGCTCCTTTTTATTATATTTTTATTAAGATAACTGAACAACTGTTTTTTTATGTACGATATGTTCATTTCAGAGACTAGATTTTAGTCTAGAGGGGCGCGGGTCCAGGCGTCACTATTTGCTCTGCACAGTTGCGTCCCTTAGGCATGCCAGGAGCCTATGCTTGTGTTCGAATTCCATTTCGCCATGGTTATCTGAAATACTGTTCAAAGAGGCTTTATAGACAACTCACTCACTAACTCCTTCCCAAAGTCACGGGTTTATAAGCTGGCATTCGTGTTGCAATCAGGGGACGTAAGCTTAGTGTAGTAGGTGTCCGCTCGTCACGGCAAACACTCATTATCTTTCCCATTAGTGAGTGGTGAAGAATGTATCTTTCCCACACGAGAACTTCTTGTTGTTCACAGGCGTGATCTCTCTGGAGTATTGCAGAGTACAAACCGCCTCAATCATACCTCTCATACCGTAAATTGTTTTGGAACATAATATCACAAATATGTCGTTTGTTTGTTGCGCTTAAGCCGCACTTAGCAATAGTCTACCTGGAACACGATGGTCCGTAAATAATGGAATCAGGAACACACAATCCAGTAATTGACATCATGAGCATCGATCTCACATAATTATGTCGTAGAGTCAGTCACCTTACTCTGTAATTATCTCGTTGTGATTCGGTTTCACAATGGCCGTATAACACTTAATAAAACAAATCCTTACTCTGATACGTTGGACCCGTGAAGATCCGGGTCGGAATAGGTCTTCAGCAACCCATGCTTGTCGTAAAAGGTCACTATGCTTGTCGTAAAAGGCGACTAACGGGATCGGGTGGTCAGGTTCGCTGACTTGGTTGATAAATGTCGATGCTCATGATGCTCATATTTTCAATCACTGGATAGTCTGGTCCACACTCGATTATGACTCGCCGTCATCTAGCTAGACTATTGCTACTTTAAACAACAAACAAACAAACAAACAAACACATCTGATACGTTACCCGTGCAAGAAGATGCGAGGACACCCCGGTATTTGACTTCTACAACGCGCGTGAGCTTAACGCGTGGGGAAATCCTCAAGTGACGCAGGATTATCATGCTGGGGATACCTACGATCATTGATGCGATATTGATAAACAATGTTACTGGTACACACAACGACTTGTGTCGCCTCATCCACCCCTTGGCCACCGCAGATTGCCAGAAGAAAATATATTCGTCTTGTCAAGCCGATCGGGGGACTGGAGAGATTTTACGACCGCTTCATTAAACGCCTTCTGTCTGTATCAACCATTGAACAAATCTATTGTCATTGGATTCCGGAATAGTAGATTGATTATGTTTCACCTGTCGTTTCTAGTTCGCTTGGGCGTGTAAATGTTGTCATGGTTGTCGAAGCCTTCCTCATGAAATCAAAGTTATATCAAATATAAACAAAACAATGTTCAACATAAATAATGGTGGGACATTCGTGACCAACTCGTGTTATTCCGGGACAAGCCGAATAAACACTCGTGCCCCTCTCGTGGCCATTTTTGCGACCGGGTTCCGTCTTAGCGCAAACGGGCACACCTAAAACAATTGTCAACTCGTTGCGTAATGGTTCACACATTTACCCATATATTATATATATTTCAGATGCAATTTAAAGCACACCGGGACGTGCTGAATTATACAGTATGATTGAACACATTTAACTGTGTCTTTGGTATATTTTTAGATGCAAGACATATGTAAAATCAAAAATTATTTCCGAGAGATTCTTTGACGAAGAAATTGAAATCATACGCGCATTCTAATTGGTTTGTCGTATTTTCGCACATAACATTCATCGATAGGGGGACGAGTCTTCTTGCTGGTTACGGAAAGGGGCGAGTGGTGACGAATGAATGGTGGGACTAAACAGTCGAACAGACACGAAACACTTTTTGTGAGTGAGTGAGTATGGTTTTACGCCGCTTTTAGCAATATTTCAGCAATATCACGGCGGAGGACACAAGAGCGAACGCTTTAACCACTAGGCTACCCAACCGCCCCACTTCTGCTTGATCCGATCACACAACATATGATAAACTTAACGTTGGTTTCAGCTCAAGAAACACTGCCCTGTGTGTATTCTCCGGAAATTCCCGTTCAGCCAACTACCCCCCGTGTTCAGCAACCTCAAGTCTTACACCTGGAAACCCACTATAATACAGGTAGGTGCCATAACGTCATGCATTCTGACATCCCTGCATAATCTACGTCCTTGAATCTGTGCCATAACGTCATGCATTCTGACACATCCCTGCATAATCTACGTCCTTGAATCTGTGCCATAACGTCATGCATTCTGAAACATCCCTGCATAATCTGCTTCCTTGAATCTGTGCCATAACGGCATGCATTCTGACACATCCCTGCATAATCTACTTCCTTGAATCTGCCATAACGTCAAGCATTCTGACACATCCCTGCATAATCTATGTCCTTGAATCTGTGCCATAACGTCATGCATTCTGACATCCCTGCATCATCTACTTCCTTGAATCTGTGCCATAACGTCATGCATTCTGACACATCCCTGCATAATCTACGTCCTTGAATCTGTGCCATAACGTCAAGCATTCTGACACATCCCTGCATCATCTACGTCCTTGAATCTGTGCCATAACGTCATGCATTCTGACACATCCCTGCATCATCTACGTCCTTGAATCTGTGCCATAACGTCATGCATTCTGACACATCCCTGCATAATCTACTTCCTTGAATCTGTGCCATAACGTCATGCATTCTGACACATCCCTGCATAATCTACGTCATTGAATCTGTGCCATAACGTCATGCATTCTGACACATCCCTGCATAATCTACTTCCTTGAATCTGTGCCATAACGTCATGCATTCTGACACATCCCTGCATAATCTACGTCCTTGAATCTGTGCCATAACGGCATGCATTCTGACACATCCCTGCATAATCTACTTCCTTGAATCTGTGCCATAACGTCATGCATTCTGACATCCCTGCATCATCTACTTCCTTGAATCTGTGCCATAACGTCAAGCATTCTGACACATCCCTGCATAATCTATGTCCTTGAATCTGTGCCATAACGTCATGCATTCTGACATCCCTGCATCATCTACTTCCTTGAATCTGTGCCATAACGGCATGCATTCTGACACATTCCTGCATCATCTACGTCCTTGAATCTGTGCCATAACGTCATGCATTCTGACACATCCCTGCATAATCTACTTCCTTGAATCTGTGCCATAACGTCATGCATTCTGACACATTCCTGCATCATCTACTTCCTTGAATCTGTGCCATAACGGCATGCATTCTGACACATCCCTGCATCATCTACGTCCTTGAATCTGTGCCATAACGGCATGCATTCTGACACATCCCTGCATCATCTACGTCCTTGAATCTGTGCCATAACGTCATGCATTCTGACACATCCCTGCATCATCTACGTCCTTGAATCTGTGCCATAACGGCATGCATTCTGACACATCCCTGCATAATCTACGTCATTGAATCTGTGCCATAACGGCATGCATTCTGACACATCCCTGCATAATCTATGTCCTTGAATCTGTGCCATAACGTCATGCATTCTGACACATCCCTGCATAAACTATGTCCTTGAATCTGTGCCATAACGTCATGCATTCTGACACATCCCTGCATAATCTATGTCCTTGAATCTGTGCCATAACGTCATGCATTCTGACACATTCCTGCACAATCTACGTCCTTGAATCTGTGCCATAACGTCAAGCATTCTGACACATCCCTGCATAATCTATGTCCTTGAATCTGTGCCATAACGTCATGCATTCTGACACATCCCTGCATAATCTACGTCCTTGAATCTGTGCCATAACGGCATGCATTCTGACACATCCCTGCATAATCTACTTCCTTGAATCTGCCATAACGTCAAGCATTCTGACACATCCCTGCATAATCTACGTCATTGAATCTTTGCCATAACGTCATGCATTCTGACACATCCCTGCATCATCTACGTCCTTGAATCTGTGCCATAACGTCAAGCATTCTGACACATCCCTGCATAATCTATGTCCTTGAATCTGTGCCATAACGTCATGCATTCTGACACATTCCTGCATAATCTACGTCCTTGAATCTGTGCCATAACGTCAAGCATTCTGACACATTCCTGCATAATCTACGTCCTTGAATCTGTGCCATAACGTCATGCATTCTGACACATTCCTGCATAATCTACGTCCTTGAATCTGTGCCATAACGTCATGCATTCTGACACATCCCTGCATCATCTACGTCCTTGAATCTGTGCCATAACGTCATGCATTCTGACACATCCCTGCATAATCTACGTCCTTGAATCTGTGCCATAACGTCATGCATTCTGTCACACCCAGTCCAGTTTCCACCTCTAGCGCCCGCAGTGGCTATTACGAGTTATGCCCCTATTGTGCAATCAGATGCCACCTCGCGAAGTGCATCAAATCACTTGAGCACCTTGATTTAAAATATGAAAAGATGTGGAAACTATCTGTCGACGCCCAGTTAACGGCAGTCGCCGTTTAATCCAATCAAACCTAGTTTGGCAAGGGAAGATGTCTGAGACACCCAGCACCATTCCCTTCCTTGAATCTATGCCATAACTTCATTCATACAGAACCACCTGCGTCATTCATTAAATACTATTGCAGCAACTTTTCATTGTAATGTGTTTACTCACACAGTATACATCTGTCGAATCAATACATAGTTAAAGTTAACTCGGAATATGTTCTTCAATTACTTTGCAAACTTCAATAAAACTTTTTTTTATTCTGCAGGCTCATCTCCCGGTATCGAAGTATGTATTTTGGATGGACGCGTCAGTAAGGTTCCTCGTGCGTAATCTCACGGGAATACTCGAGACTGTACGAAACCGAGGCATGATGATCTCGCCATCTCACGTGTCCACGCCGCTGCACACAGACCCAAAAATGTATGACTATTTCGGCGTTGAGCCGTGCCAGATGTCACGATTCCGAGAAATGGAAGGCACATTTTTGATATTCCACAATGATGTGTTTACCCAGAATGCAATAGTACTTCCTTGGTTGGCGTGCGCATTCGCACCCAACTGCATGTACCCCTTCAAAGAAATACCCGCATCTTCAAGCCACTATTCCTGCAAAACGACTCAGAGAAAATATGGGACATGTCACAGATTTGACCAAGCTGCGCTTAGCACTATTTTGATCAAAGTATTCGCCGATGATATTGGATATGTTATGTTAAAGAAGAACACTATCAATGTGAACAAACGCGGGGAAAAGATTAAGTTTTTCCCAGAAGACAAATAACAAACGACGACAAAAATAGTCTGATACCAGAATTTGTAAATAATACCAGAAAATGTAAATAATGTTCCAAATGTGAATATTTATTTACCATTCTAATATAATTTCACAATTATATGAATTTAAAGTCTGCAATGATCTTACACGAGCAGCTACGTTTGTGCAATGTGCAACTTCACAACTTCATAATATGTTTGTGTTATTACCGGTTAAGATCAAACTGTTTTGAATTTCATAGATGACAACATATACAACGTGGCTCATTAATTGATTGATATTCACATCACATTATGTCTGAGTAATGTTAAATAATTATGGTAACCCGGATCTTCGGCGTGACGATTCCGAAAAGAGGGGTTTCGGTTAGCAAACACGTGTCTGTCAAACATTGTAAATATTCCTGTAAATATAGTACATTTATATGTGTCATGTATATAATTTTCACAACAGCCTTGTATATATTTCATTTTCCAAAGAAATGTTATTTTTCTATTTTTGTATCAATGGATTAAAAAATACCCATCATGCTCAACATATCTTGTTATGAGAACCGATGACCCCATGGTAACATGTGGGTGAATGTTCTTTGACGCCGCAGTATTCCAGGTGTAGCATGTTGCATGTCGGCAATGGAGCCTTGACAGGAAAACCAGTGACTTAAAACACGAGCAACGATCCACGATATCAATGTGTCAAGTATCAGGCAAGTCACACACTGATCAACCAATTCTCATCTACGATTGAGACCGCCTCCGTGGTCTAGTGTATACAGCGTCAGCCCGGAGAGCGGAAGGTCGTGGGTTCGATCCCCGGTCGTGTCATACCGAAAGACGTTAAAAGATGGTACTTGTTGTAACCCTGTCTGACGCTCAGCCATGAGGGGCAAAAACAAGGACTGGTCTATAAGAGAAAGAATCTCGAATGCGACGTCATACCATACCAGATTTCACCTCTGCGATCCTCAGTGGGGTGTTTGGAATTTGGGAAGTAACCACCAATACAAGGCTACCTAGCCGCGCCTGAAATAATGCCGTACCCCATGGTGCCAATTATCGTTTGCCCCTTGTGGTGTTTCCAGAGCGATCTGGAGCCAACGATGCCATGGGGAAACAAATACTGTCCGCTTAGCCTCATCAGTTGGGTTTAACGCCGCTTTTAACAGTATTCCAGTTATATCACGGCGTGTCAGCTTAATGTGGGAGGAAAGCCCGGTCTCGGACGTTTACCACTTCGGTGAAACCCACGAGCGGGGTGTGGTGCTCACAAACCTAGAAACATAATCGTGTCGAACCGGGATTCGAACCCACAATTATAGGTTTCTGACTTGCCCAGGGGACGCAACTCTGAACAGAAAAAACGCATGAACGTCAAATTGTGTCGTTCATGCACTTATCAACGACAATTTCGCGGTTATGTGACCGACCTCTCTTCCAATGGAAAAACTCTATATCGTGTAAACTTCACATAATTTTTTTAATTTATAGATATATATATAAATATTTATATTAAATATATTATTATATTAAATATATATTAAATTGTCATTATTCGTTATTCATTAATATTAATATAACCAACATAATCACATCAATGCATCCACTTTTTTTTCTAAATGGTCCTTTATGCTCATCCTATGATATTAGCTCCGAGTTTGGGAACATGTATATTGATGTGTGTGTCGTTCTTTCCAAGCGTGAAAGTCTGTCTCGCCTGGTGAACCTCGTGTCCATTATACAAGACTGTGACGTCATAATCACCATGGAAACCATGGACAGAGAACTGGGTACCCGTGTCAGTCACATTCCGTTCAGCGTGAGTCATCCAGTCGTGTTCCAGTAGGTGTAGAAATCGCTGTCCCGCCGAATTAATCTAGCAAATGAGAAACTAAACATTCATATTTCATTCATATAGCAGTGATTAAAGGGGAAGTGTACACGCAAAAATCACTTTCTTTCTTTTTCTAAACAAAACGCAATTTTAGAATTAGTTAGTATCTGTGTTTGAAAATATACACTCACTTTTTTCACAGTGAAAGTAGGAAGCTCACAATTGTGTGAAAATGATATGCCGTTATGAGGCCTTCGTTTTTCGAGCTAAACAGGCCTGAGTTATCCCCCTTAGATTATGACGTAATTGGTGCCAATTCAACTGGGTCCCTGTCTATTCTGAACGCAAAAGATATCAAGTACCAGTTTTCGGTAAAACAACATGGCCTACGACACACTCCGGCGCAGTGGTGACTCAGCATTACACTATGCTGGCTGGCATCTGAGACGCTAGAATCACACACCTATACCTACACCACGTGAAGCGGCTCTAACAAAGCATGATGACGTCATAATGTTTATCAATTGGCACCAATGACGTCATATTGCAAGGGGCATAAGCCATGGTGTTTTTGTTATGGAAATAGAACACTTGGTAAATGTGAAAAATATAAATCGTTTTAATGCAAAACATATGTTAATTAATTGTGATATTTTTATATTTTTGTCTATGACACTTCTAGGTTAACACTTTTATTGTGGAAAAAGTACAAGAAAATTAGGTTCATTTCCGTGTGAACTTGCCCTTTAAAGTGAATGGTGATGATATTTGCTTAACGTAACAATTAACAGCTGTATGACGCAGTGATTAAAGTGAATGATGATGATATTTGCTTAACGTAACAATTAACAGCTGTATGACGCCAGCCTGGATTTAACTGAAAATAGGCCAGACAAACGACTGATTGATATCATGAGCAATGTCCCATGTTGTCTGGGTACGATGACACACAATCAACCACGTCACCGATCCTGACCACTTTCTCAAATTTAATCGTATCGCCCCCGCGAAGATCCGGGTTGGAAGAGGTCTTCAGCAACTCATGCTTGCCGTAAAAGGCGACTATGCTTGTCGTAAGAGGCGACTAACTGGATCGGATCAAGCTTGCTGTTTTGGTTGATGCATGTCGTATCCCAAATTGTGGGATCGATGCTCATGACATCAACCACTGGATTGTCTGGTCCAGACCCGATTGAAAACAGACCGCCGTCATATAGCTGGAATATTGCTGAGAGTGGCGTTAAACAAACAAATCGCATCGCATTGCATCGCACGACAAACGATATAGAGAGAGATTAGGACCTATTCTAACCCGTGTCCCTCGTTACCCTGGAATGGTTGGTGAATACAACGCAGTTTATGTTGATTGTTGTTTAACACTGCACTCAGCAATATTCCAGCTATATGACGTCAGTCTGTAGATACGCGAATCTGGACCAGACAATCCAGTGATTGACATCATGATCATTGTTCCACGCAATTGGAAAATGATGACATGCATCAACCAAGTCAGTGAGCCTGACCACTCGATCCCGTTCGCCTCTTGCGACAAGCATAGACGCCTTTTACGGTAAGCATGCGCTGCTGAAGATCTTTTCTACCCCGGATCTTTACGGGTCACCAGATTAGAACCCGAACCAGATTTGCACATATCGGACGAGGTGGTTCGCAGGTATGACAGCGTCGTCACAGACACTGCAGCACCTTGCACAACATGGACGACTTTTCCCAACGCTCTTTTCAACAAACAGCAAGCAGTACCTGGCGCTTATGGTAGATACACGAATCGTGAGTTCACACGACCTTGACCGTGCCCTTTTCCTTGTAATCTCTTCATATTGAACATGCCTCACACTGTGGTTCTTGTTATGGTTCTCCACACTACATATTCTGGTTATGCGTTTCTTGTTTAGGAGATGTTTATCTTCGCACAGAACGGGTGCCTATGAGTTAATGGACAAACAGAGGTCTGCATGTCTATGTGAGTGAGTGAGTTTGGTTTTACGCCGCTTTTAGCAATATTCCAGCAATATCACGGCGGGGGACACCAGAAATGGGCTTCACACATTGTACCCATGTCGGGAATCGAACCCGGGTCTTCGGCGTGACGAGCGAACGCTTTAACCACTAGGTTACCCGACCGCCCCTGCATGTCTATGTGTTCCATTGGACACGTACATCTACCATGCCTCAACTACAGACATACGAGTTGATATCATTATCTTTCATAAGACACGAGTGGCCAAGTCCGTTCTTTAATACCAAGGCATACAATGACTTGTTCTCTCATGGGTATGATTTCCCGATTTGGGAGTCATACTTTTTTATGCAAATCGCGAGTGGCGGTAGAGCAGGACATGTTTCCCCTGTGCGCGAACACCTGGTGTCACTGATCATCAGTGATCCATTCATAAACTTTACCACTTTGCGCCCCAAAAAGAGGGCCAGATTTTTGCCGTTTCACACATAACCGAGACTGATCATTCTCATGCGTAGACGGTTAATATTTATATTTTTCTGGCTAAACGACAGAAGTTGATTGGTTCGTGGTAACCCTTACCCTAAAATTGTCTCCACTGACCAATGATGCTGGCTCACCGCGCCATTGTTTCTTGGACCAGAAGCCCCAGATCATGATACCCTCAACAGCCGGGTGGCCGAACATTGACCTCAGAGCGGTCTCGTACCAATCAGCTCGCGTCTTCTCATCCGGGTGATACAAATCCAACTCGGTTATCCAGATTGGAAGTCCGGTTTTAGCCAGCGTATCAAGGTGATTCTGAAAATGTTCAACACCAGTGGGTGAGTTAGCATGATATCGCGATGTCCAACATGAATGAGAGGGTTTGGTCAAATAGCGCTATGAATAGTATTCCAGTTATATCACGGCGTGTCAGCTTGATATGGGAGGCTACTCTAAAGTGACGCAAGTCTTAGACGTTTATCTCTTTAGTGAAACCCGCGAGCACGGTATGGTGCTGACAAACCAGGAAACCTAATCGAGCCTTACTTGGATTCCAACCTACAATCATTGGTTCCTGGCGAGCTAAAGGGATGCAACTCTGCACAGATAATTTGGGTTCACAGAGGAAAAAGTCTGGCATGAGTGAATTCTACTAAGTTAACGAGTAACAGCGTCCAGATGGTTCGTAAACAGCGAATTTACTATCCTGCCTGGGGGGCGGTCGGGTAGCCTAGTGGTTAAAGCGTTCGCTCGTTACGCCGAAGACCCGGGTTCGATTCCCGACATGGGTACAATGTGTGAAGCCCATTTCTGGTGTCCCCCGCCGTGATATTGCTGGAATATTGCTAAAAGCGGCGTAAAATCATACTCACTCACTCACTCACTATCCTGCCTGGTAGAATGCACGAGGCAGCCGTGGAGAGACGGGGTATCCTATGTAGAGGGGAATATCCGAGTAAATCTCCATGTTACATGTTACTATCTATTTAAAGCAATTAGATTAACCTTTGACGAGCAAAAAATCAGGTAAACATATATTTCTTTGTTAAGGTCTCTATATTTCGATTGATAAAATGCTACTTTAGGACCCCAGGATATTATGAACAGCCCTGTACCATGCATTGTAAATATCAGTAGAGCAATAATACATATACTCTTCAAAAATAGAAACGCAAAAGTGATTTCAGATGTATGTTTTATATATTGTATAAAGAATCAACAGATGACACTCGATTGTTCAAAATTGGCACACATCATTGTCATTGACCCAGGTTTCACATGCCAAACATGGAACAGTCGGTGAAGGTCAACTGTTCTCAATATTTTGTATGGCCACCATTAGTCCAAAACTCACTGGCATGGAAGAAATCAGATCCCGAATTATGGCCTGGGGAATGTTCACCCACTCTGCCTGCAGTTCTTGAAGCAACAGTCGGAGGTTTATTAATTGTTGCTGACGTTCTGGCAGTCGTTGATTCAGTGCATCACATACATTTAAGATCTGGGTTTAACTCTGGACACCTGAAAGGCCATGGTAGGACCTGGATGTTGTGATTCCTGAAAAAGGCTGTTGTCAGTCTTGCCATGTGAGATCAGGCGTCGTAATGTTGGAAAATAACGTTCGCTTGGTGCACACTGGGGAAGACGTTTGGACGAAGAATACCATCCACGTAACGTTGTGCAGTTAAATTCCCCAGAACTTGCAACAAGTCTGTTCTACCAGTGTAGGAGATGGCTGCCCACATCATCACACTACCCAGAGCTTGCAACAAGTCTGTTCTACCAGTGAACGAGATGGCTGCCCACATCATCACTACCCAGATCTTGCAACAAGTCTGTTCTACCAGTGAACGAGATGGCTGCCCACATCATCACACTACCCAGAACTTGCAACAAGTCTGTTCTACCAGTGTAGGAGATGGCTGCCCACATCATCACACTACCCAGAGCTTGCAACAAGTCTGTTCTACCAGTGAACGAGATGGCTGCCCACATCATCACTACCCAGATCTTGCAACAAGTCTGTTCTACCAGTGAACGAGATGGCTGCCCACATCATCACACTACCCAGAACTTGCAACAAGTCTGTTCTACCAGTGTAGGAGATGGTTGCCCACATCATCACACTACCGCCAGGCTCTCACGTGGTTGTGTTTTAGCGATTTTTCCATCTTTCCACACAAATCCATCCCAATCCATGCATGTAATGTTTGGTATTAATTTTGTCAGATATTAAACGATTTTTCTACCTTTTTCGTTTTTTTTTAGCAGAGTATATTTAAAGATACAAAACATTATTCTGTAATCCGGAATTTTGATTATAGGCGCGTATCACTGAAAAGGGAGCCGAATTACCGTAGTTCACTATATATCAGACTAGGTGTTTGGAAAACCAATTACTTATGAATGAAATTCAAAAGGACTGTCAGCTATGGCCTCTTTACAAACCGGGGCGGTCGGGTAGCCTAGCGGTTAAAGCGTTCGCTCGTCACGCCGAAAACCCGGGTTCCATTCCCGACATGGATACAATGTGTGAAGCCCATTTCTGGAGTCCCCAGCCGTGATATTGCTGGAATATTGCTAAAAGCGGCGTAAAGCCATACTCACTCACTCTTTACAAACCATGTATATAACTAATATCTAAGTGTGAAAACAACATTGGACCTTTACCTTTATCAAATAAGGATCTGGGGCCGTCATATCCCGGAAGTGAGTCTGTGCGCCGATACCGTAGAGTCCCACATGTGCGTTCTTGAACTCTGTAGCCTGTGCCAGGTACGCCTGCAGAGAAGATCCTCAATCACTAAAGGTCAGAGGGCATTTTATTGAAGAAATAGACGACTCATGGTCGTTCTTTATCGTACAATAAAAAAACTGCAGGGAGAATAAACCACGAATAACGCAGCCCCGAGTGGTTTATTCTTCAAGCAGTGTTTGATTGTACGACAAACAACGATCACGTGTTGTTTACTGCCTTTTTAAGGATGTTAATGAAATGTACACTCTTTAAAATATTTACCAGTATTAAAATAATGATTACACTCTGAATAGAATCAGACCGAAGCAATGTCGGACAAGTACATTTTATGAAGAGAGGTGTCAAGTTTGGTATTTCCCAGATATTCTCACTCTTTTCACGTGATTACCTGTACCTGTTCTCCCTATACCGATCATCATATCTCTTCCACTTTTAGATGCGATCGTTCGAGCATTGCGTTTATCTACGTTGCCAAGCTACATCTATGAGAAACATAGGGAGCCTGACCACCCGATCCCGTTAGTCGCCTCTTACGACAAGCATAGTTGCCTTTTACGGCCAGCATGGGTTGCTGAAGACCTGTCTACCCTATTTGCCCATTGCTATGTCCATTCTTTCACCTATCAGTGCTAATTACCCCCTCACTCCCGTTTGTCGATTAGGTGAGGTGAGGTGAAATTGGATTTAACGTCGCGTCCAAGATTATTGCACTTATATAGCAACGTGCATGCACGTGTGTGGCTGCTTGTACTAGTCCGGACTGATGCTAGCTCACTGAGAGGGCAAGTCCGAATCTCCAGAAATAACGTCTTGATAGAACAATGTTTTATCGTGAAATAAACCACGCTTCCTTCTTCTTTGTTCTTTGATATTTATTGCGTAGCTATCTTATATACTCAAATAATACACACACAGACGTTGATTCAGTGTTACATCTTGAAGGAACAATTACATTGATTATTATCCTCAAAGTTTATATGACCCGTGAAGATCCGGGGTAGAATAGGTCTTCAGCAACTCATGCTTGCCGAAAAAGGCGACAAAGCGTGTCGTTAGAGGCGACTAACGGGATCGGGTGGTCAGGCTCGCTGACTTGGTTGATGCACGTCATCGTATCTCAATTGCGTGGATCGATGCTCATGATATCAATCACTGGATTGTCTGGTCCCGGCTCGATTATTTACCGACCGCCGTCATATAGCTGGAATATTGCTGTGTGTATTTTGGTTTCATTTTGTTTTATTCATTGTGAACGATACCATCTCAGATTTATTATTTATTATACTAGGATCCTTTCAGAGAATCTTCTAAAGGTCTACTTTAGGTGCGACGTTCACAGCCAGGGAAGGCGGTAGTATATCGAGGGAAGGCGGTACTATAGCGCGGGAAGGCGGTACTATAGCGTGGGAAGGCGGTACTATAGCGAGGGAAGGCGGTACTATAGCGTGGGAAGGCGGTACTATAGCGAGGGAATACTATACATTTATTTTTTTACTATGGCAGATATGACCTCCGCTGAAGAAGGTCGGGTTTTCTTTCCATCCTGACCATTATATGATTTGGTACTTCTATGTTCAGGTACGAACAGACAAGAATTCTAATTTGCGGGGCGGGAGTATATAAAAACATATCTTGTATGGTAGTGTTGGCTAAATGTTGCTTGATGTCTCACATTTAGTTACGTTTTCATAAGCAGCATTCACGCCTCGGTTTAGAGAATAAGGATCTCTGACCTGTACATTGGCTCCACGTGCAACCACCTTGTTGTCGTTCAGGAAGAGCTTGACGCCGGGGTCCGCCTGGTGGGCTATCCTGAACAGTTCCAGGTTGTAATCCCTGTCTTGGAGGACCTCCTGGAACCACTGCCCGTGTAGGTTCTCGTTGTTTACATCCCAGTGTTCCACCCTACAAAGCCCAACCCCACACAGTACAAACAGTCTACAAGCAGCAGTATAGTCACCTCCTGGGCACTTGGAATCGAGATGACCCATTGCATCAAGGCAGCATCGAGCAGTATTTCGCATACCTACCGCAAGCACGAAGTAGTATATCTTCCATTACAGACCATCTCTAAGGGTCTATCTACGCGACCGAATGGGATAAATGTTTATGTGTTTGTTTGTTTAGTGTGTAACGTCGCAATATTCCAGCTATATGACCGCCCTCTGCAAATAGTCGACTCTGGGCCAGACAATCCAGTGTATATATTGATATATGTCAATGTAACTGAATGTACTCATAACCTGTATTTTTGTACCGTTTTACAAAGTTTAAAATTAATTGTTCCAGTGAGCTACATATAACCTACGCTGTAGAAAATACTTACAATCCGTGTGTCCTCTTCATCGCCTCGTCTATTCTGTGAATGACAGCCCGTCTTAAATCATCACCCCTGAGAGTTCGAACCCAGGTCGGTAAAAAGGTTTCCGATGACCACACGAGGCAGTGACCTCTGACCTTTATCCTACACAGAAATCTGTGTTATGAGAGATGTGTGCGCCTTTGAGAACAGTTCAGCAATATCGTTATCGGTGATACCGACAATGAAGTGTTTAACAAATAATTTGTGTGCTGGCGATTAGGTGCCTCACACTGAGAGTGTGGTTCGAATCCCGGTTGGGACTCAGGTGAAATTGGGTTTAACATCGCGTCCAAGATTAGTGTACCTTTATAGCAACGTGCATGCACGTGCACGTGCACGCGTGTGTGTGTGTGTGTGTGTGCGTGCGTGCGTGCGTGCGTGCGTGCGTGCGTGCGTGCGTGCGTGCGTGTGTGAGTGTGTGTGTGTGTGTGTGTGCTTGTACTAGTCCGGACTGATGCCGATTTATAGAGCTAGCTCACTGAGATACCATGCCGGAGTTTAACATGAATGCCCCACTCACACACAGTATACTGACTCCGAGCCGACCAGTCCTTGTTTTAGCCCCAGAGCGCCAGACAGGGTAACAACAAATACCACCTTTTAACGTCTTTTGGTATGACGCGGCCGGGGATCGAACCCCCGACCTTCCGCTCTCCGGGCGGACGCTCTACCACTAGACCACGGAGGCGGTCAGAACGAACTTGGCCTCGTGTACAGTGATATGGAATTGGGTTGTTTCACTAGTCAAAGTAGGCACTTGCCACAGGGCCACCAGTTGATCAACGTACTGAGGTTGATCATGTTCAAACCATGTGTTACACTGATCTGCCAGTACAAATTCAAGCTTACAGGATGACAGGTTCATGCCATAGCAATTTACATATTAATGTTCAATTTACGTAATACAGATTGTGACACTTACAATTTCATTTCTCCTTGATACAAATTCGTGAGAGATACGTAAACACGCTCTTGTCCGACTATATTAAACAGCCTTACAAGCTACTGGAAATTTCTACACAATGCCCTCACCAGAACATTAAAGTGGTTTCCATAACATACTATACCGGACCGGAATTTTACACACCACACCAGTAACTAAATACAGTAACTTCCCGACGATACAATGCAACGAACGTCTACCGAATCCAAACAGAAACAATGCAACACAGCTACAGTCACTGTTAAACAATAAAATACATCGCCATATAACAAATCCCAGATTCGCATTGATTATGTGTCCAGGTTTGTCAGCACCATACCAACGCTCGTTGGTTTCACTTCGAGTTTCCCACACGAAGCTGTGACGCCGTGGATAAGCTAAAGTACTGTTCAAAGCTGTGTTAAACTTACTAACACAGTGTCATTTCAACATAAAATGTCTGGTGAGATTAAATCCTACCCATGCGATCGAAGTTCCTTTATCGTGTCCACAGCACTGTCATAAAAGGACGTGTTCTGTAAGGAAGAAAGAGCAACGTTGGGCAGGTATGGTGCTGACAAACCAAGAAACAAGATCAGGGCGAATCTGACTTTCTATCCTATTCAAATAAATTAGATTGTTACATCTGCGTTTGCATTTTAATAAATATGAAGATAAGTGAAAACAATGTTGCTAATGAAAATATACGTGACATTTGTGTTGTTTCATAGGCTAAGCACAGTGCACTTAACAAGGTAAAGCACCTACCGCCCGAGGTGCATTTGCCTTCCATTTCAGGTTATTCTCAAGCACTGCCCAGTTGAAATGCTTGTTGATGAAGTCGTTGTAACGAGGTTCGGTGCCGTGCAGGTACAGGTTGGAGTTTACAGCAGTACCAAACGGAAAGCCATGCTTCAGCTGATCTATCTAGCCGTTGTAATAAAATAAAATAAATGACATGTTATTTGTTGGCAAATTGAAAAAAATATTGACCAAAAGCAAACGGACACCAACAGGTAATTTTGGTAGGCGACATCACAAACTTCAGATCAGTGTTCACCCTGTCTCCACTACAATAAGCTGTCTTTGGATATAGAAATCAGACGATTATGGCAACAATGGACGAGAACAGTATCCGACGCGATGGAAAATTCTTAAACCATGGATATCTTTGTCTTCTTCCTTTGTCATGGATCCTTGTTGATAGCACGAACAACGATGCACGTCGCCAAAATACAATAATACACATCTGATCAAACGTTGAAATCATCCGTTATATTTAATTACTGGTGAGCATTTGTGAGGCATTTATAGTTAAAACGTATATATCTCACCTTTATTGTAACTTTTTGAGGATCAAGACCGTTTTCCAGAGTTATGCTGAAGATATAACATCAACACACGTGTTTGATAAAATGATAAACTCGTAGTATGTACTTCGTGTCATTTGACACACGAATGTACAACGTTATTGTTATGGGTGTAATTGGACTACAATATACATATTGCTTTGTATTTTTCGTATGTTGGTTAATGCCGTACTCAGCGAAAATCTAGCTACATGACAGCGAATGAAGATATCCTTGACCAGATAAACCAGTGATTGATATTATGAGCCACGTTCCACACCGTCCGGCTTTGATGACACACAATCATCCTAGCCTGACAACCGATCCACTTGTCGCATTGTAAAGCATGGGCTGGTGTGGTCCTATTCAGGATTTAAATAAAAGCGACACAAACCATTTCCACAACCTTAATAAATCTCTACTAAAAGCGGGGCGGTCGGGTGGCCTAGTGGTTAAAGCGTTCGCTCGTCACGCCGAAGACCCGGGTTCGATTCCCGACATGGGTACAATGTGTGAAGCCTAATTCTGGTGTCCCCCGCCCTGATATTGCTGGAACATTGCTAAAAGCGGCGTAAAACCATATTCACTCACTCACTCTACTATAAGCAGAGTCCATTGAACGATCCCGACTATTATGAAAAACTATCAAATAGTGATGATACCAGGTTTCGCGAAAAGTGAGATAGCCAGCCTGTTCCCGTAGAAACACATGCAAAGGCAAGTCAATTATTTACTTGAAAATAAAACCCAACGGAACATAAGGTACAAGGGAATGAAGCAACTTTTGAGCAAGCGTCGTATGCCGTTCTTTGAAGTCTTCGAAGAAAGAGCACGCTCGATTGTACCTCAAAAGTTGTGAAATGTAGACAGACTTCTTCAGACTGGAGTTCTTTGACACAAAGGGACAGTTGACTATTGGGAGCAACTGTAGACAAATGACATACCTCAGGTGTATGTTAGACTTTCTGACCGCCTGTATGACGCGGTAGGTTCCGTCCTTCCAATGTGGGTCTAAAGGAGGAAGTTCCGTCACCGTCGCGCTGTCAACCAGATAGTCAACCGACGGGTGTGGCCCGAATATTTTCACTCTTGACAACTGAATATCTAAAGGAGATGATAAGGAAGAGAAACACAATGTTTCGTAGTGTAGGCTTACGCCTTCATCAGGTGAATGAATGCCATGAGCCAGTGAGCAGAGTACTTAACTATCAGCGCTAATTACTGTAAAGTGTTGGCTTCCATTGTCTATGCTAATCACCTATCAGCGCCAATTATATACATCTGTTGGCTTCACTTGTTAAGTTTCCACCTTTTGTTATCTTATTACTTTTGTTGTTCTTTCATGTACATATATATGCTCTCTACCTCATGGCATTCATTCACTTGATGAAGGAGTAAATATATACTCCGAAACGTTGTGTTCCTAATAATAAAGAAGTTGACATACATAAATTCTCTTCCTTATGTGTATCACTTCTAAATTCCTTTCAAAGACTTAAAGGAGATGATGTATATTACGTTTGACATTCGACAGTGAATCAATACTCACACTTCACAAGTGAACTGTTGATTCAATATTAGGTCAAAGTCTGTACCTTAGTATTTGGTGACTCGAAACTATACTGAATTTATAATAAACGTTATTCAACAGTAAATATCAAATACATTTAATTTCAAACATTGCGAACACATTCTTTTCAAACGTGTGGAACACCTAATTCACTAGGGTCATTTCAAACGTGTGGAACACCTAATTCACGGGGTCATTTCAAACGTGTCGAACACCTACTTTACTGGGGTCATATGAAACGTGTCGAACACCTAATTCACTAGGATGTTTTCAAACGTGTGGAACACCTAATTCACCAGGGTCATTTCAAACGTGTGGAACACCTAATTCACGGGGTCATTTCAAACGTGTCGAACACCTACTTTACTGGGGTCATATGAAACGTGTCGAACACCTAATTCACTAGGATGTTTTCAAACGTGTGGAACACCTAATTCACTAGGGTCATTTCAAACGTGTGGAACACCTAATTCACGGGGTCATTTCAAACGTGTCGAACACCTACTTTACTGGGGTCATATGAAAAGTGTCGAACACCTAATTCACTAGGGTCATATGAAACGTGTCGAACACCTAATTCACTAGGATGTTTTCAAACGTGTGGAACACCTAATTCACTAGGGTCATTTCAAACGTGTGGAACACCTAATTCACTAGGGTCATTTCAAACGTGTGGAACACACCTAATTCACTAGGGTCATTTAAAACGTGTGGAATACCTAATTCACAAGGATGTTTTCAAACATGTGGAACACCTAATTCACTAGGATGTTTTCAAACGTGTGGAACACCTAATTCACTAGGGTCATTTCAAACGTGTGGAACACCTAATTCACTAGGGTCATTTCAAACGTGTGGAACACCTAATTCACTAGGGTCATTTAAAACGTGTGGAATACCTAATTCACAAGGATGTTTTCAAACATGCGGAACACCTAATTCACTAGGATGTTTTCAAACGTGTGGAACACCTAATTCATTAGGGTCATTTCAAACGTGTGGAACACCTAATTCACTAGGGTCATTTCAAACATGTGGAACACCTAATTCCTTAGGGTCATTTCAAACGTGTGGAACACCTAATTCACTAGGATGTTTTCAAACGTGTGGAACACCTAATTCACTAGGGTCATTTCAAACATGTGGAACACCTAATTCACAAGGGTCATTTCAAACATGTGGAACACCTAATTCACTAGGGTCATTTAAAACGTGTGGAATACCTAATTCACAAGGATGTTTTCAAACATGTGGAACACCTTATTCACTAGGATGTTTTCAAACGTGTGGAACACCTAATTCACTAGGGTCATTTCAAACGTGTGGAACACCTAATTCACTAGGGTCATTTCAAACGTGTGGAACACCTAATTTACTAGGGTCATTTAAAACGTGTGGAATACCTAATTCACAAGGATGTTTTCAAACATGCGGAACACCTAATTCACTAGGATGTTTTCAAACGTGTGGAACACCTAATTCACTAGGGTCATTTCAAACGTGTGGAACACCTAATTCACTAGGGTCATTTCAAACATGTGGAACACCTAATTCCTTAGGGTCATTTCAAACGTGTGGAACACCTAATTCACTAGGATGTTTTCAAACGTGTGGAACACCTAATTCACTAGGGTCATTTCAAACATGTGGAACACCTAATTCACAAGGGTCATTTCAAACATGTGGAACACCTAATTCCTTAGGGTCATTTCAAACATGTGGAACACCTAATTCCTTAGGGTCATTTCAAACATGTGGAACACCTAATTCCTTAGGGTCATTTCAAACATGTGGAACACCTTATTCACTAGGGTCATTTCAAACGTGTGGAACACCTAATTCACTAGGGTCATTTCAAACATGTGGAACACCTAATTCACTAGGGTCATTTCAAACGTGTGAAACACCTAATTCACTAGGGTAATTTTAAACATGTGGAACACCTAATTCACTAGGGTCATTTTAAACATGTGGAACACCTTATTCACTAGGATGTTTTCAAACGTGTGGAACACCTAATCCACTAGGGTCATTTCAAACGTGTGGAACACCTAATTCACTAGGGTCATTTCAAACATGTGGAACACCTAATTCCTTAGGGTCATTTCAAACGTGTGGAACACCTTATTCACTAGGGTCATTTTAAACATGTGGAACACCTAATTCACTAGGGTCATTTTAAACATGTGGAACACCTTATTCACTAGGATGTTTTCAAACGTGTGGAACACCTAATTCACTAAGGTCATTTCAAACGTGTGGAACACCTAATTCACTAGGGTCATTTCAAACATGTGGAACACCTAATTCACTAGGGTCATTTCAAACGCGTGGAACACCTAATTCACTAGGGTCATTTCAAACGTGTGGAACACCTTATTCACTAGGGTCATTTCAAACGCGTGGAACACCTAATTCCTTAGGGTCATTTCAAACATGTGGAACACCTAGTTCACTCCACAATGGTCCATATAAATAACTGGGCAAACCAGTGATTTGCTGGGGAAGGAAGACGCACGCTGAACCCAGACACAGAGCCTGATCACCCACTACCCAATTTAGTAGGTTTCAATGAAATGTATAAGGTACTGGGGACTTTCTGACCCGGAACACAATTTAAATATGCCACGACACATAGGGCAATGCACAAAGTAGGCCAGGACACACAGGGCATATCACCTTGAACGGCCATGACACCAAGTAGGCCAGGACACTTTGGACATATTATCAAGTAGGCCATGACACCAAGTAGGCCAGGACGCTTTGGACATATTATCAAGTAGGCCAGGACACCAAGTAGGCCAGGACACTTTGGACATATTATCAATTAGGCCATGACACCAAGTAGGCCAGGACACAGAGGACATATTATCAATTAGGCCATGGCACCAAGTAGACCAGGACACAGAGGACATATCACCAAGTAGGCACATACGTAAAAAACAACAATGTAGGCCGTGAAATATAGGACATATTACCAAGTAGGCACATATATACGACAAATATAACCAACGGTCCAAAGCAGTTAGCACACATTGGATATAACAACCTAATAGGTCATAGTACATGGGTTATAACAAGCAAGTAGGTCATAACATATGGGTTAAACAAGCAAGTAGGTCATAATATGGGTTTAGACAAGAAAGTAGGTCATACCACGTGGGTTATACAAGCAAGTAGGGCATAATGCGTGGGTTATACAAGCAAATATGTCATAACATGGGTTATACAAGCAAATAGGTCATAACACATTGGTAATACAAGCAGTTAACACATTGGTAATACAAGCAAGTAGGCCATAACACATGGGTTATACAAGCAAGTAGGTCATTACACATGGGTTATACAAGCAAGTAGGCCTTAACAAATGGGTTATACAAGCAAGTAGGTCATAACGCATGGGTTATACAAGCAAGTAGGTTATAACGCATGGGTTATACAAGCAAGTAGGTCATAACACAAGGGTAATACAAGCAAGTAGGTCATTACACATGGGTTATACAAGCAAGTAGGTCATAACACATGGGTTATACAAGCAAGTAGGTCATAACACATGGGTTATACAAGCAAGTAGGTCATAACACACTGTTCATAATAACCAAGTAGGTCATGACCCATAATTTGTAACATCTAACTAGGTCATAACACACGGATAATAACAACCAAATAGATCACAACGTATTACTAACTAGGTACCAACAAACACATAAACGTATCAACTTCATCCTTCCGAACACGAGGATGCCCTTTAAAAATTGTTGCATATATCTACAGTTAACCAACCTTTTTCTGGAACAACAAAGTCTCCGACAAGATGAACCCAACCATCTGATGCCCTTACTAGAGGCATGTGGGCCATGGGTAGGTACATGTCGGAAGTCTTGTCTGTAAGTAAACTACTGCAATGTAGCATACAATACCACATATATTACCCGAGTTAATGAGTGAATAGTCACTTGTTACGCTCTATAAACTAGAGGCAAAGTGGCCCACTCGTCTAAGAAGCAGCAAATCACCTAGAAACTTTGCTTGTTTTTGGCGTGCTAGAAACTGATTGTCGTGGGTTTGAATACCAAATTCGCACTGATTATTATCTAGGTTTGTCAGCACTGTTATGGTACGTGGTAAACATCTGAGACCTGCATCACTTCGGGTCCTTCACCCACATCAAGCCGACAGGCAGTTATAAAACTGCAATGCTGCCCAAAACGGCGTAAAACAAAACTCACTCTTACACATTAAAATCGTGTCCAGGTTCAAACAGAGAATCAGACACTGCAAACGCGTTATTCACAGATACACATCACCAAAATACGACGTCAGATTTTCTCTGACTTGTGTTATTCAAATGCGGTTTTTTAGCTAACATTATTTTTTCTAACCATTCCAAATTAAAAACACCAATAACCTTTGAAAACAAACTGAATATTGAACATGGCTGATTGTCCCAGCACATGAGCTTCGTCGTTCATGAGTTTCACATAGACGCTTGCGGTGTAACGTCCACCTCGCTTGACCGTGGTCAGATCCTGCGCTGGACCTTCGGTGTCGTGGTGTCTGAAACGCACACGGATAATCTGTGATCATAACTTGCATCATGTGCAGGATGTGTAAAGGTACCGATAATCGCTATGTTGTAGTATTATCATCATCTGCATCGATGCTACATGGAAAACAAGCATATTTTAATTTGAAACTTGTTTAAGTTTAAAATGTGAAAATCTTATGCTAGCCGTGGTCATAACTGGTCAGGGGCGACTAAACTGGATCGGGCTCAGTGAAGGTATGAGCTGTTGATTACGTTTCTTGTCACTGATTTGTCTTGTTCTGACTTGAATATTTACAGATTGCAGATAGGTTACTGTGGACCATTGTGAACCCGCATCCTCAAGGGGCCAGATTCGATTATTCACACGCCGACGGCATATAGCTGGAATATGTTGACGTCAAACAACAAAAACAAACATGGAAATATTTCGTCACAATACTTTATCAAAAGTTATTAACACAGTTAACTTGGTCTTCAGCTTGCCGTAAAAGGCGACTATGCTTGTCGTAAGAGGCGACAAACGGTATCAGGTGGTCAGACTCGCTGACTTGGTTGATGCATGTCATCGTATCCCAATTGCGTGGATCGATGTCCATGATGCCAATCACTGGGTTATTTGGGCCAGACTCGATTATTCACAGACGGTCGTCTTATACGTGGAATATTACTGAGCGCGGCGTTAAACCACAAAAACAATTGCAGATTATCTCACCTTTGTGACACACGCAAGGAGTGTTGTCCTGCGACACTATCAGGAGACAGTGTACAGTGGATATGCGTGCAATGCCAGTGTGAGGAATCTTCGAATCCGCCATTTGTCAGAAGCTCCTTTGTTGAGACGGGGAAGACCAGCAACAACACGCCCAGTAGTGCTGTGTACATGAATACCTTGTATTAACGTCACCCAACTTCGGCACCCTTGTTGGCATACACCTTATCTAAAGAGTGGATGATAAGATCAAATGTAAGTCAGGGTCGAATTCTGTAATGGCTGCTCTCAGTGTTTAGTGTACACGTGTACCTCAAACGTTGTAAAATGTGGACATCAAATGTTGGAGCTGCTGGAATATTGCTCGACATGAAGGGAAAACTGACTTTTGTAAAGGTGAAGCCACCTCCCTTGTAATACAGTCTTGTGGAAAGTGTTTTGTCTTTATGCATAGATCTAAATAAGAAACGGATGTGGCGGTTTTATTGTTCTCTTTCATTTCTAGGTCAGTTGGGTCACATCAGTGAAAGGGAACTGGATGTTTGATCATTACTGAACGAAAACAGACCATCATCTGAAGCTAAAGTCAAACTTCTTGGACGAGTTCCTTTGTTTTGATTTGTGCCTATCCCAGAAGAAATATAAATTTAATAGCATAAAGAAACAGATCAGCCTTGGTTGGGGATCGCTTCTGCTTGCTTAAATGAATTATCCCCAAATGTCACATAGATGTTATCAATGAGGAACTCCAGAAGATAGAAACAAATCTCTTTATTGATATATTCAATACATTATTTGCACAAAGTAAGCATAAAGTTACTCATTTAACACAATTTAATGTGATATCTCTACTTATCAATATTTAACAAGCAACCGATGTGAACAAAAGATTTTATCTGGATCCTGACCTTGAAACCCTAAAGAATGGCAAATATACGGCTTTAACAGGAAATAGAGGTCATGGATAAAACTTTCAAGTATTTTGATGTTTACGCTTATCATTTGAGAAAAAAAGACACTTATATAAGAATCAACAGAGACAAAAACATCTTCTGGAAAATATTAAAGGAAGGTAAACAAGTTAACTTATCGGTTGGAGTCAGCAAACAAAATTGAGCAGACAATTTTTCTTCTGTTTCGTTCAGTAGAGCTGTGCATCCTTTATCTAATGTCACTTCTGAAGTGTCACGACCGCCTCCGTGGACGTTAAAAGATGGTACTTGTTGTTACCCTGTCTGGCGCTCAGCATTAAGGGGCTAAAACAAGGACTGGTCGGCTCGGAGTCAGTATAGTGTGTCTGAGTGGGGTATTCATGTTAAACTGCGGCATGGTATCTCAGTGAGCTAGCACTATAAATCGGCATCAGTCCGGACTAGTACAAGCAGACACACACACACACACACACACACACACACACACACACACACACACACACACACACACACACACACACACACACACACACACACACACAAACACACACAAACACACTAAATGTCTCACCATACATACTTTTGCGTCTCTTAAAAAAATATTTGAAAGCAGTGATTTTCCACATTAAACGTATTATTTGTCCACTTTTTAAAATCTGGTCTTAAGAGTGAGTGAGTGAGTATGGTTTTACGCCGCTTTTAGCAATATTCCAGCCATATCACGGCGGGGAACACCAGGGTATTAAGAAGGATACGATCAACTACAGAGGCATATCCCTCATTGACACTATATGTTGATTATGTACTTCTATTCTTTACCCGAGACTGCAATTCTGTTAAGATGACAATGTTACTGATGAGATACGGGCTGGATTCGGCCCAACTGTTGCACTACCCAAGATTTGTTGTTTAAAAGGACGACTCTTCTGCCTTTTGTTGTGGAATTTGATTCTGTTAGACATGATATTTTGCTTGCAAGCCTGAAAGATGTTGGAATTATTGGCAGGTTTTATAATATACTTTCATCAATGTACTCAAACTTAAGTGCCTGTGTGAAGAATTCAAATGGTTTAACGATCTTTTTTCTTGCAACATTGGCACGCGGCAAGCATGTTTTATTTTTCAACAATTATTCCTTATATTCGTAGATAAACTATTACAGCTAAAGGATGTTTTATGGAGGAGAAGGAGTTTTTATTGCAAATGATTTTTAAGATGACTTTTCCTGAAGATGTCTTCTTTGTGTCAGACACCCCTCCCCAACTACAAACGAAAATATATGCTTTGGAAGCTTTTTGCTCCAATACTGGTATGAAAGTAAATTTGACTAAGGTTATTATATTTAGAAATGCAGGCCCCTTTCAAAGCTATAAAAATGTACATACAGTGGTGAAAATATTGATGTTGTTTCATTCTATAGATATCTTGACATAAAGTTTACACCTAAATTGATTTGGACACAGGCCCAAACTAGTCTAGCTGCTCAGAGCACTAAAGCTGTGAATGCCATTAGCAGATATCAGAGGACAGTTTGTAATATGCCATGTAAAGATCTATTGCTTTTTAATAATTTTATCACTATCCCTATCATAAAAATGTGTAAATCGTTTCTTAAAGTTGATAAAAACTCATTTAATATTATGGAGAATGTGGTCGTGCACCTCTGCAATTAACTTACATGATAAGTGCTGTGAAATACTGGTTTCGATTGACACCATAGCCCGGATAGACTTCCATGCAAGGGTCACAAGGTGTCAACTGCTCTGGTTGATACTTGACGGACCACCTGGGCCACCCACTTTAAGAATATTCTATTTAACTTTAGATTTGGAGTTGTATAGATATCCCAGGTTCACATCTTTGTTCAAACACAGACTTTTTGACAACCTATAACAATACAAATCCCTTTTAAATATGAAAGGTATTTATATGTTTATGCCTGTTCATCTGAGAAGAATTTTATCGCACTTGAAATGCAGCAACTTCAATCTGGATTTAAATGCTGGAAGATACAATGACATACCCTATGAAGAAATATTTTGTTCAGGTTGCCTCCTTTAAGAACCATACTACATTGGAAATGAATTTCACATTTTCACAAAATCACATAATACTTTGCTAGCATAGGAAATTATATGACATCCACATCTATGCATTGTTTTAGAGAAAAAAATTAAATATTGCTTAACACCAGTATATACCTCCTTAAAGAACAGCAACATATAAATCATTGCTAACATATTCACATTGTGTATACGTATATCTGGGCAGCAGCTGCTGTATGTATTAACCCTAATATAAAAATAAATGATAACTTCCACACCACTGCTTGCATTTGATAGTCGATTCTTAACTAGATTAACTAATTATTGTTAAAACATAAGTTATGAATCTTTAACTGAATTTTAATATTAATTACACTGCCATACACGTATGACGTCACAATATTTAATTTCCAGCATAAATTATCCAATGCACATATCATTCCGCTATGCAAAGCACACGATGTGCTGATGTGAAATTGAACAACAGTAGCTATGATGGCTGAGTGGGGCCATCGCTAAGTCGTCGATAGATTTCCTAATGATCAGGGGACAAAGTACTAGTACGATACGATATTGAAATTCAGCCACAAACGAAATAGCAACGACAATGCCATACATATGACACATGACGATAAAGCGACTGACGAATCAGACCGAATAAAAACTCACCCAATCCTACCAGTCTATGGAAAAACTATATGGACGTGATCTAGAAACATATATATACTATAAACCGACAGCTATTAAGCAGTATCTACATTTTTCATCTAGTCACCCGAGTTATTCAAAAAGAAGCATTCCATATAATTTAGCAAGGCGTATCTGCATGATTGTGTCAAATACATCTAGAAGTTACAAACGACGTGCTGAGCTAAAATCATATCTATAATCCATTGCATACCCGATTCTACTTGTGGAAAGTGGGATAAAGAAAGCAACAGAGACAGAAAGACACAACTGAAAGTGCGTGGTAAGTAAATTAATAACACTATCAATCTAGCCTATGTATCTACGCACAATCCAAAGAACTGTTTCACAGCATTAAACAAGCCATCCCCTGTGTTGGCCACACCAATGCAGTCGTTGTTGACTGTTGACGATGTTGTCGACTCAATATGACACGTCGAACAGGACGTCTTGCATGTAGACCTGCTGCTCTTAAACGGTTTCGTCTTGTCGGAAGTTCTGCGCAGACCGGGTATATGGGATGCGGTTGAGGTGGCTGTTGTCGTCCTTTCATGTAGGTAGCGCAGTCGGATGTAGCGATCTTTGGCTGGGGTGATCACACTTGGTTGTCCGGACCCTGGCCGATCACGTGTTGACCCACGCTGTTGAAACCGATCCCATGGCCTTGTGATGGTGCTAGGCGCAACATTGAAAACCCTGGCTACAGCTGATCGGGATTCCCCTGCCTCCAAACGGCCTTTGACGTTGTTTCTTTGCACTTGTTTTAATCTTGGCATGTTGTTGAACTGTCACGGTTCGATTGACGCAGATGCCAGGCAACGAAAAAACCTGCGCTTTAATAACGTTTATAGTGCTGCTGCACGTGCAGTGCAGCTCCATGGCCCTTTTGTTAATGCACTGGTTCGTTTTTCCGAATCGTACGTGTTTCCTGACCATTGGTTTACATGTCCTTTTTGTGATCATTTGATACCGGGAATAAGTCACTCTTTATCCTACATTTAGCAATGATAATGTACAAAATCAACTTTAAAAAATATTCTTGAAAGCTACCAGACCGCAGTGATCACGTGTCCCATATGAAGTAATTACACGAAAAATGACACTGTCAAGGTCGCGACAGCTCAGTAACTCGTGTCTCCACGGTTAGCCTATAGTACTACCCAAGTTATTGACAAAGAATACGGGTCACACGTTGGGGAATGTTAGCCCTCTCGCCCTGTAGTGCTAAATCGTGTATGTTTCTGTGGTTCAGGATGACGTTGTTGTACATCTCGTCCCATACTGAACCTCAAACAGATTGACATTCTGGGCTGATTTTTATGAAATAAGTGTTGAGTCACAACCAGGTTTTAGGCAAGGGTGTAGCACTATTGATAACATGTTCATCCTCCAAGCCATGATTCGGCGATATTTATAAGAAAAGACACGTCAGCTTTGTGCCATATTCGTTGATGTCAGAGAGGCGCTTGATCTTGTTGACTCATCCAAGCTACGGTTTGTACTGAAACATAGAGGCATTTCGCCGAAAATGCTTAATGCTCTCACATTCATCTGTAAGTTTGTAAAGGGTCGACTACGCGAATACAATAATCTGTCACAAGATGTTGAATGTCCCTTCGGTGTAAGACAAGGATGTGTATTAAATCCACTATTATTTTCCATGTTTATAAAGGACAAGGGATACAAATGCATCCGGATATCATACAACTATTTCTATTATTATTTGCAGATGACATAATGGTGGTATACTATCCAAACATGGAAAATGGTATTTGTATGGCACTCAGCTTAAAACTGTTCCATTCTATAAATATATTTGGGTGTTGTTTTCTCGAGATCCTTGTCATGGTCTCAACACTTTGGTAATGCTGCTGTATTCGCGAAGGAGATTTTTCGTGGTGTTTTCAAATCCTTGTTTATGATTAAGCTACTCCCATATGATGCCATCAAAATAAGTCCCATCTTACTTTATCGTTCTGAAATAAGGGGACAGGATATTCACAAAGAAATCGAAACAATACAAATGTTTGTTCGTAAACGCTTCTTATGATTTAAAACATCGTCCACAAACCATGTGGTTAGAGGTGAATGTGGTCGATATCCTATGCATATATTGACATATAAAAGGGCTGTGAAATACCGGCGTAAAATAATTAATATGCCTGACACCAGATATGTAAAGGAATGTTTCAACTTATAAGTTAAGGTTGTGTGAATTGAAAGATTCACTGGGCTTACGAAAATAAAGATATTTTATCAAGGTTTGATTTCGGATATATCTGACAAGGAGATGTTGATAATTTATCTTCTTTCATATCTGACTTTGTATATAGACTGAAATCATCCTACGGGCAAGATTGGCATGCGGTCCTTTATTCCAGTTTTAAATTGGCAACCAACACTTCTTTCAAAATATCATTATATATTAAATAAAAACCCATTTCAAAATTCCGTGCTGCATTGGTTCAATTAAGATGTTCTTCACACCAAGTATACATTGAAACGCAGATAGACTATGTTATGTATGGAAACAAAGTTACAGAGAGGATGACTACCATTTTATACTTATGTGTTATGTTTCGGACAATCTCAGGCGTGTGTATATACCACCAAAATATAACTGATATCATACATTACATAAAATCAACCAGAAACAGTTAAAAATCTTGCATCCTTTGTATCAGACAATCATTTGGGTGAACAATGTCTATCAATGTACCAATGTATATATGCTGTTACTCTCTCAAGCAAGGATGCAACTGTAGAAAGGGCCCATGGCCTCCTCTACTTTATGAATAAAGATTGACTCGTGCTATCACCTTCTTGGCTCATGCTATACGCTTCTCTTCTCGTGCTAACGGCTTCTCTTCTCGTGCTATCACCTTCTTGGCTCATGCTATTGCCTTCTCGGCTCATGCTATCGGCTTCCCGTCTCGTGCTATCGCCTTCTCGTCTCATACTATCACCTTCTCGGATCTGCTATCGGCTTCTCTTCTCGTGCTATCGCCTTCTCGTCTCATACTATCACCCTTCTCGGCTCATGCTATCGCCTTCTCGTCTCGTGCTATCGCCTTCTCGTCTCGTGCTATCGCCTTCTCGTCTCGTGCTATCGCCTTCTCGTCTCGTGCTATTGCCTTCTCGGCTCATGCTATCGGCTTCTCGTCTCGTGCTATCGGCTTCTCGTCTCGTGCTATCGGCTTCTCGTCTCGTGCTATCGGCATCTCGTCTCGTGCTATCGGCTTCTCGTCTCGTGCTATCGCCTTCTCGTCTCATGCTATCGCCTTCTCGACTCATGCTATCGGCTTCTCTTCTCGTGCTATCGCCTTCTCGTCTCATACTATCGGCTTCTCGTCTCGTGCTATTGGCTTCTCGGCTCATGATATCGCCTTCTCGTCTCATACTATCACCTTCTCGGATCCTGCTATCGGCTTCTCTTCTCGTGCTATCGCCTTCTCGTCTCATACTATCACCCTTCTCGGCTCATGCTATCGCCTTCTCGTCTCGTGCTATCGCCTTCTCGTCTCGTGCTATCGCCTTCTCGTCTCGTGCTATCGCCTTCTCGTCTCGTGCTATTGCCTTCTCGGCTCATGCTATCGGCTTCTCGTCTCGTGCTATCGGCTTCTCGTCTCGTGCTATCGGCTTCTCGTCTCGTGCTATCGGCATCTCGTCTCATGCTATCGGCTTCTCGGATCCTGCTATCGGCTTCTCGTCTCGTGCTATCGCCTTCTCGTCTCATACTATCGGCTTCTCGTCTCGTGCCATTGCCTTCTCGGCTCATGCTATCGGCTTCTCGTCTCGTGCTATCGCCTTCTCGTCTCGTGCTATCGCCTTCTCGTCTCGTGCTATCGGCTTCTCGGCTCATGCTATCGGCTTCTCGTCTCGTGCTATCGGCTTCTCGTCTCGTGCTATTGGCTTCTCGGCTCATGATATCGGCTTCTCGTCTCGTGCTATCGGCATCTCGTCTCGTGCTATCGGCTTCTCGTCTCGTGCTATCGGCTTCTCGTCTCGTGCTATCGGCATCTCGTCTCGTGCTATCGGCTTCTCGTCTCGTGCTATCGGCTTCTCGTCTCGTGCTATCGCCTTCTCGTCTCATGCTATCGGCTTCTCGGATCCTGCTATCGGCTTCTCGTCTCGTGCTATCGCCTTCTCGTCCCATGCTATCGGCTTCTCGGATCCTGCTATCGGCTTCTCGTCTCGTGCTATCGCCTTCTCGTCTCATACTATCGGCTTCTCGTCTCGTGCTATTGGCTTCTCGGCTCATGATATCGGCTTCTCGTCTCGTGCTATCGCCTTCTCGGCTCTTGCTTTCGGCTTCTCGTCTCATGCTATCGGCTTCTCGTATCGTGCTATCGGCTTCTCGGCTCATGTTATCGCCTTCTCGTCTTGTGATCGCGTTATCGCGATTTCAAGACCGATATTGTAGTCGATAAAGCGATGTCCCTTCTCGGCTACCATAGTTTTCTTATATTAATTGTAACAGGTTGTTAGAATATGGAATATTATTAAATGTATCAATTGACAGAGATTAAAGGAAACCTAAATAATTAATTAAACATGATGCAAGAATACACAAAATGATTAAAAGTATCACATTACAGAGTTTTTAGGTGCCTGAATACAAGAGACGACGTCATCTGGCTTTACTATATGAGTCGAGAAGTTGTCTTTGGCCCAACACTTGAGTGCGTTGGAGATCTCATGCTGAGTACGAAACATACTTCAGACGTCGAATCACAAAGTGAGTAAAATCGTATTTTTACTATATGTATAGTTTCACGATTGCTCTTCGTCTTCGTCCGGAGGACGTATTTAGTAATGTCGCAGATGCTCGTGTGTTCTACTGCCTACTTCTACTTCTCTACCGGAGATAAGACGTCCTCTTTGTGGCCACATTTGTTTGATGCTCTTTTCTACTGTTACTGTTCAACAAATGTCGTGTGGACCCAGTAACCAACGTCAGCTGGAAGCACCACCCAGGGGCAACCATTCGCTATGTGTGTTGTTTAGCATCAGCATATTCTTGACTGTCCCGTCTGTTGAACTTACACAACGAAAACAGCTGCTTGTTAAGCCAACGACCTGCCTGTGTTTGTGACTAACCCTATCCTTGATGATCCACAATATTATGTCTCCAGTCTATTATGCTAAAGATCTGGACCTTTTCCCAAATGTGACTTCGTTTTGAGTTCGATTTTGAAGACGTGACGCCTTAAGTCCATTGCAACAAATAAGTCTTAGGAATGAAATTCTGAGCAAAGAGAAACTGACTGAGAAAGTGACTTCGACTTTCGAAGTTTTGGTGGCATCGGATCCAGGGTGATTATCATAAAATGATGGAGATATAATAGACACTGGCTCATCGAGGATGTCGTACTCCGACGACGTGGGAAATCGGTCATGATGTCATGCTATGGTTTGCTTGTTCCAAACACGATTATTTACAATTCGCTGTGATATACTTAAAAGTTCCCAACAGTGGTGTAAAAACCCCGACAAAATCATACGTTCATAGTGAGTGAGTGAGTGAGTTGGGTTTAACGCCGCTTTTAACAATATTCCAGTTATATCGCGGCGTGTGAGCTAAATGTGGGAGAAACCCGGTCTCAGACGTTTACCGCTTCGGTGAAACCCAAAAGCACGGGTATGGTGCTGCAAACCTAGAAACATAATCGGGGCGAACCGGGATTCGAACCCACGATCATAGGTTTCTGGCGTGCCCAAGGGACGCAACTCTGCACAGCGAATCGCGGCGCCTTAGACGGCTGGGCCACCCGTGCCCCCTCATACGTCCACAGTAACTTGTTGTTTGAATGCATGTACCATACATATTGTGAAGAACTGCAACGCATTATTTTTGTTGAATGTTATGTGATGAGCAATCTTTTCATTTGCGTGTTCCTGATAGCTTACACAGCCATGAACAGAGGAAAGTTTGAACGGGAAGACTACCTGAAGTATTTTGATTCAGCAGCATACCTGAAGACGTTTCACTCTGATATTAAAGGCAGCGAAAAGGAAGGGGACCTGATGCCATGGAAGATGAAGAATTTTCATGACGTTTTTGCAGAAGGTGACTTCATGATTAATGGAGGCGTTTTTAAGGACAGATGTAAAAGGGCGGAATGAGCTTATACCGAGGTGTAGAGCGTCCGCCCAGAGAGCACACACACACACACACACACACACACACACACACACACACACGTGCATGCACGTCGCTATATAAGTGCAATAATCTTGGACTCGACGTTAAACGCCATTTCACCTCACCTATACTGAGGTTCATTGTCAGTCGTCGTCTGAATGCTGGCCATATAGACATGTACCTGGTGCTTAATTGAAATGGATGCGTTGCTTCCTTGGGCAATATAGTCCTATAGACCTATGTCAAGTGTACCCTTGTTTAACTGTGTTGGGCAAGAAACGTCCATCGCCATAAAAACACACTTCCACTTCATTGTCCTCTTTCCCTTCGTCAATAACAAGTCCAACCAATGTGAGTCCTGATCCACCCTGATCTGTTGAAGGTGTCTGCAGCTGCCAGGAAAAATATACACTTCAAAATTGATCTGACCAAAATGTTACAAACGCTAACGTTACTGGGCTGAAACAGTTGATGAAACACTGCAAATTGAAGATCCCAACACAAAACTATGAAACCCGTATCAAATTCATCACCATCGAAAAACTATTTCTTGTTTGTTTCATTTTAGCCCCCATCATACATGGGTGCATGTTTTCTGTTGCCCGTCAGTTCAGTGAAGAGACTGGTTGTTGTAGCATTTTGTTATGGAAGGTAACATAATGATAGGCAATGATAAATGCATTATTATTAATACAAATCTTTCTTTCGCCTTTATGTGGCAGGGAAGGTGAATGGCCGGCGACTGCTCGACATCGGAACAGGCCCCACAATACACAGTGTGATCAGCGCCTCCAACTGCTGTGACACCATCTACCTGTCTGACTTGGCTCCCCAGAACAGGGAGACGCTGAGGAAATGGCTGGAGGGGACTCTGCAGCACAGCTTCAGGAGCTTCTTCCAATATGTGGTCGACAGAGAAGGGAAAGGGTAACTATTACTCCTTGACTGGCAGATTCCAATGTGTGGTCGACAGGGAAGGGAAAGGGTAACTATTACTCCTTGACTGGCAGATTCCAATATGTGGTCGACTAGGAAGGGAAAGGGTAATTGTTACTCCTTGACTGGCAGATTCCAATATGTGGTTCACTAGGAAGGGCATGGTAATTATTACTCCTTGACTGACAGATTCGAATATGTGGTCGACTAGGAAGGGCAAGGGTAATTATTACTCCTTGACTGGCAGATTCCAATATGTGGTTGACAGAGAAGGGAAAGGGTAATTATTACTCCTTGACTGACAGATTCCAATATGTGGTCGACAGAGAAGGAAAAGGGTAACTATAACTCCTTGACTGAGAGATTCCAATATGTGGTTGACAAGGAAGGGAAAGGGTAATTATTACTCCTTGACTGACAGATTCCAATATGTGGTCGACTAGGAAGGGAAAGGGTAATTATTACTCCTTGACTGACAGATTCCAATATGTGGTCGACTAGGAAGGGAAAGGGTAATTATTACTCCTTGACTGACAGATTCCAATATGTGGTCGACTAGGAAGGGAAAGGGTAATTATTACTCCTTGACTGACAGATTCCAATATGTGGTCGACTAGGAAGGGAAAGGGTAATTATTACTCCTTGACTGGCAAATTCCAATATGTGGTCGACAGAGAAGGGAAAGGGAAACTATAACTCCTTGACTGGCAGATTCCAATATGTGGTCGACAGAGAAGGGAAAGGGTAATTATTACTCCTTGACTGACAGATTCCAATATGTGGTCGACTAGGAAGGGAAAGGGTAATTATTACTCCTTGACTGGCAAATTCCAATATGTGGTCGACAGAGAAGGGAAAGGGAAACTATTACTCCTTGACTGACAGATTCCAATATGTGGTCAACAGGGAAGGGTAAGGTCACTATTACTCCTTTTCATTGCACCTGTGGCACTGATTAAAAAAATCGAAACGCTACTTGCACCCCGAACCTTTACATGTGCCAAATAGCCCTAAAGATTGAAAATGTATTTATGGCTACATTGTCGCTATTCACGATCTACTCTTTATATTTAAAGTAGTAGATTTTACTTTCAATAGACATTATCAATAGTTCATTTGGCTAAACGGTTTGGGTTTGGGTTAATGCCGCGGGGACCAAAATAATTTCCAATGCAAATATCCATTTTGACTTGTATCCTGTTCCCATGTTTGTTCCGGTGAATACTTAACTTGCCTTTGTGTGTGTTTGTGACGGCTGCTATCTTTACGTGAGCACCTGGTATCATCACTATTTGATAGTGTTGCATAAACACATGCTTACGATCTAGTGGGAAGCAAACAATGGACATTGGTTTCAGCAGAAATTTCTTATGTAAAGGTAGTTAGCTTGATGTGGAAGGAAAGCCCGAAGTGATGCGTGTCTTAGACGTTCACCGCTTTGGTGAAAATAACGAGCATGGGTATGGTGCTGACAAACCAGGAAACATAATCAAGGCGAATCTGGATTCGAAACCACGAATGTAGATTTTCAGGCAGGCCTAAGGGGCGCAAGTCTGAGCAGCGAATTGCGGCACCTGAAACGACAGGGCCACCATGCCCCTTCCCATAAGACCATTCTCGAAGTCGGACACAGTTCGGCAATGCATATCTGGAAATATCGTTGAAATGTATCTTTTAAGATTTCATCACCCTCTGTCATTCAGGACTTCATGGACACATCGGGAAGATGAACTGAGGACAAAGATCGGTGGCATCCTGCCTATTGACCTTCTGGAAGAGGACCCCATGGCGCCATGCTCCTTTCCAAGGTTCGACATAGTAACGACATCACTTTGTCTTGATTCCGTTGCCCTAGACCACGTAGGTTACGGGTATGCATCCAGAAAGATAACGAATTTGTTGAAGATAGGAGGTTTTCTGATTGTATTCGGACTGTATGGAGCAAGCACATACACAGTAGGCGAGCATGTGTTCAGGAGCTGTCTTGTCACTACTGGAGAAGTGAAGGATGTATGGACACACTGTGGGTTTGAAATTGTAGACTGGAGGGAAGAGAAGAACATGGAGAACACGGAGAAAACAGGGTCTGGTATTGAAGGCTTCTTTCTCATGACTGCTAAGAGGGTGCGTTAAGGATATTTACCTTTATTTGTCAAGTTGTTTGTTGTTTTACACCATACTCAGAAACTGTCCACTTATTTCAAGGCGGTCTGTAAATAATCGTGCCTGGGCCATTCAAACCAGTGATTGATATTATAATATACATGTCTCGATTAACGTCATGCGTGAGCATTCCGGGAAAGATGCGAGTCGTGACGAATGGATTTACGTGGAAAGTAAATTAAGAAATGAACACAACTGAGTTCTGTTTTTTGTCTTTCTTGTTTTTAGATATTACTATCGTGTACCATCACCATGTTCATTAGGTTAAAAGTGGGAAAAACCCATGACCGTATACTACAATAAATTGTCAATATAATACCTTGGTGTATCCGGCTATATTTACGAAAATATGTAGGGAACGCCATCACAACGAAATCAGCGAAAAATACTTCAGCAAAATCAGATCAAATCTCGGATAACTCTAGTTTTTCGAACCAATTCAAAACATCAGTGCAATAAAAAAAACAATATATAGCTTATGTGGTTCCTAACAATTCTTTCAAAGCGAATATGCAAGATCGTCTATATTTTAAATACACCCACAACATATAACAACCAAAAAGTTAAGAGCCCTTTTGGTCAACTATTTAAGAATTTCAAGGAATTCAAAAATTACATTTGATTACGGTCCAAAATAGAAATTTGAATGTTAATGCCGTACGTGTTCTGGAAAGCCAGTATGTTAAGAATTGGCAAAAACATCCACGATACTCACGTGGCTACCGTTGACGTTTTATGTACTTTTAAAAGAAATACTAAAAATAAATGCGCATCAATCAACATTTTGGAGCATTTACAGTAATCCACTATTATCATTTAACAACTTTAGGTTTTCATATAATCCAATGATGGCAGCAGATTGTCTAGGAATGTGCAGTTTTGCATGAGTGTAAGTTATTCCTAGTGTTACCATTGCCTTTGTTTGTACTGGATGTCCGTGTTAGGTCGCAGTCAGATCGTAATCACCATGGAAACCGCGCCCCTCAAACTGTCTCTTGATATGGAAAATGTTCGGCTTCATTTTCGTCAGCCATTCTTTCTCCAGAAGGTCAAGGAATCGCTGTCCAGCTGTACTCACCTAGTAAATGAACATGTGTCATTCTAGGCGAATTGGACGATGACTACATGCGTCATAATAACTGTTTTTCTGTTTGATCAGCGATATTTCAGCTACATAACCATAACCAGTAAATGATAGAGCCTGAGACAGACAATCCGGTGATTGATTGATATTATGCTTTATCATATAATGGGTAGGTTTTCGGCAGGATAAAGCCAACGGATAAAAACGATATCGGTTGGGATCATATTCGGATAGAGATGCAAATATCAAAGGTCAAGTATGGACTACTTTCAGTGTTTATGAACAAACATGGCGTCGCCCTTGTCATTCGGCGATCGAGTGACAATTAACCATCGGGAATCTAGATAAACTACAGGGATAATTGCTATCATTATCAAAAGAACAGTCTAATATACTGAACATCAGTGTCTAACTGTGAGTGAGTGAGTGAGTGAGTATGGTTTTACGCCGCTTTTAGCAATATTCCAGCAATATCACGGCGGGGGACACCAGAAATGGGCTTCACACATTGTACCCATGTCGGGAATCGAACCCGGGTCTTCGGCGTGACGAGCGAACGCTTTTAACCACTAGGCTACCCGACCGCCCCTTCTAACTGTGACGTAGGTAAGGCATTTTATAAGTTTTTGCAACTTTAGATATAAATTTCGAAACAATTTTGCGAGGGCCGAGCCAAGCAGGATCAGAAGCCATATCTGTGCTTGAAGAGCTCCGCGTCTTGAAACCTTTTCCACAAATTAAAATAGTTGGATTTGGCCGAAATTTGAATTGTTACCTTGTTTCGTTTTGTCACTGTGTGTACATCTGGCTTCACTTCTTAACGTTATGACAGGACAGGCCGACTGTCAACAACGTCTGAAATATGTCCGTGACGTCTCATAGACTTGGGTTAGAGTAGCGTCCCTTTGACAAAGGGAAGTTACTCCAGAAAGCGCACAGACATGGATTGCCGCGAAAGGCGAGTAAAAACAATTGTTGTTTTCATATATGTTGCTTCATCAGTGTATAAGAAGCAAATTTCAGTTGGAACTATATTGGCTACTGTCACTGTCCGACTAACACATCACTTACCCTGTGACGTAATGAATATTAATGCACGCATTCCAGGAAAACTCGCAATGTTTCGGTGATGTTTGTGAGAGAGGGAAAGCGATTTTCAAGCACAGAATTAAAGAATGACATTATATGATAAACAGGTTATCACGCTTGTGTGTTTGGGGATGGTAAATATCCTGTATTAGGAATAGGCACTATGTATTTAGCTCGCCAAAGCTCGCTTAATACAATGTTTATTCCTAATGCAGGATATTTACCATCCCCCAACACACTCGCGTGATAACCTCTATATATTTCGTAGTGGTAATCTCTCTTAGGACATTGCTGTCATATACACTGAATGCAATATGCACTTATTACGCTACGTAACAGCAGCTGTGTTTACATAATTGAAATAAGTCTCATATTTGGACGAAACGTTATGAATTCACATGTAATAACTATTTGAATACTTATTTCCAGTGAAAATGATACCTAAAGCGTAGAACTGTTTATCAATTATTTATCCAAAAGAAGACCAATCTGTGCGTATTAGTTTCAAGTCACATGTAGTTATATCACATTGACATATAAATTAACGTCCCCTCGAAGATCCGGGTTACAACTGGTCTTTAGCAAACTATGCTTGTCGTGAGAGGCGACCAACGGGATCGGGTGGTCAGGCTCGCTGACTTGATTGATGCACGTCATCGTCGATCGATGCTTAAGGTGTCAATCACTGAATCGACTATTTACAGAATGGCCGGAACATTGCTGTGTTTGGCGTTAAACAAGAAACAATTATTTTTCGGACAACTTATTTTATGAACACAAGTTGGAACCCTCGAGTCAAGCAGCAACAAACTGAAGTGAATGCACCTAAAAAGTTACAGAAAAGGTCCCTGTATAAATTGTATCTATTACCATTCAAGAAATGTGTCATTCGCAGTCTGCAATATTCCTTCTATATGACGGCAACTGTCTAAACAAGGCAAACCTGTGATTGACATAATGAGCACCGATGTACACCATCCAGATACGAAGACGCGCATTCAGCCATTGAGTCTAACAACCCGATCCCCATCTTAAACCCTTAGGGATTCCGGGTTCGAATAGACCCCCAGCATCCAATGTCGGTCTATGACGAGACGTAATGGATCTTGATGTCAGACTCGGTGACTTGGCTGATTGTATGTCATCATATCTCGATGGCGTGGAACTTTGATCATGATATCAATCACATGTTTTACTTGTTCACAGTGGATTAGTTATAGGCCACCATATATAGCTGGAATATTGCGGCGCTTACGAACACAGTAATTGATCTCATGAGGCACCGGGGACAAACTGTGGTGTGTTTGTTTGTTTGTTGTGTAACGCAGCCTACATTCTACCTATATGACGGTGGTGTGTAAATAATCGAGTCTGGACCAGAAAACCCAGTGATTGACAACATGAGCATCGATCCGCGCAGTTGGGATCGATGACATGCTTTAACCAAGTCAGCGAGCCTAACCACCCGATCCCGGTACTGTAGTGACATTAGTGCAGTTTCCTACCAATCACTTGTCAACATCCGGGGAAAACAAGCCCAGTTCGCTCACCACAGAGGGAGGCCAACTCGTGCATGCAGGTAATTCGTTTCTGATACAATGATACAATGTTAAAGTGATTAAGTTTGGTTAAAAACCACTTTGAAAAAGGTTTCCGTTATCAGACGGCGTGTCATCTTATTGTGGGAGGAAAACCCGAAGTAATACAGGTGTAAGACGTTACCACTTTTGTGAAACCCACGATCAATTGTATGGAGCTCACAAAACATTATTCATGAGCATAAACCAGTTGTCCTGGATGAAGTTTTAAGTTTTCATGAATTCAAACCCGGTTACTTCATTGAATTCAAATGGAGGTGTATGAAATGTTCATGTATTTATCAGTTTTTTCCTCACAGTAAGCACTATTATAGCTATACCACATCTTCTCGAAACAAGGGAGTTAATTGACAATAAAAGTCCAGTTTCCACCCTTGTGAACTCGAAATTGCTTGGAATTTCGTGGGTCGATCGTAGCCTCACCAGTGGCTATTACGAGTTCTGTCTGTTGTATCTGAAGTCTGAAGTCGCCATGTTGTTTATGAATATCGTTACGCGATTTTGATTGACTTTGCACAGACTCTTTAGTTTAGCCAAAATATAACTCAGAAAATCAAGCTTAGTTTGGCTGAGGTGGAAATTGGACTGTTATAGTCAGTTAACTCACGGCAACAGCCCATATTGTCGGATATGGCATGTAATCAGTCAGATCAAAACCTTTGACTAAGTGATCCTCATTGTGGACGGACCCAGCGGTCCTGGAGACCTATTCTACCTTGCAGTCCTCACAGGGATTGACACAGGACCTGTAAGCAATCGTGTCACAATACATGACATGAAGAGTCATTTCCAAACACATTGGAGCAGCAAAGCCTCGAAAATCCAGTGGAATGAATGATTTGCTATTGTGCACTGTACCAAGTGCATGACGTACTTGAGAAGGATTCCGGGTAAGAAGAGGTCCCTAGCAACCTGTGCTGGTCCTAACAGGCGACGGAATGGATAGGGTGTTCAGACCAGGTGACTTGGTTGATTGACTTAGGACCCCAACTTCATGAATCGTTGTCCACAATATCAATCGGCTGCAAAGCCCCTTCACCTGGGAGCCAAGGAAATGGTTGCTAAGAACTTGGACATGAATCCCCTACTCCTGTGGAGCCAAGGAAATGGTTGCGAGGAACTTGGACAGGAATCCCCTACTCTCGTGCCATCGCTTTCTCTTCTCGTGCTATCGCCTTCTCTTCTCGTGCTATCGCCTTCTCTTCTCGTGCTATCGCCTTCTCTTCTCGTGCTATCGCCTCTCTTCTCGTGCTATCGCCTTCTCTTCTCGTGCTATCGCCTTCTCTTCTCGTGCTATCGCCTTCTCTTCTCGTGCTATCGCTTTCTCTTCTCGTGTTATCGCCTTGTCGTCTTGTGCTCGCTTTATCGCTATTTCAAGACCGATATTGTAGTCGATAATGCGATGTCCCTTCTCGGCTACCATAGTTTACTTATATTAATTGTAACAGGCCGTCAGAATACGGAATATTATTAAATGTATCAAATGACAGAGGTTTTCGGAAACCTGAAAAATTAATTAAACATGATGCAAAAATACACAAAATTACTTTAAGTATCACATTACAGAATGTTTATTGGCCTGAATACAAGAGACGACGTCATCTGGCTTTACTATATGAGTCGAGAAGTTGTCTTTGGCCCAACACTTGAGTGCGTTGGAGATCTCATGCTGAGTACGAAACATACTTCAGACGTCGAATCACAAAGTGAGTAAAATCGTGTTTATACCATGTGCATAGTTTAATGATTGCTCTACGTCTATTGCTCTTTCTTTCTGTTATACAACTGTCATGTGAAGGCAGTAACCAACGTAATCTGGTCTAGAAGCATCACTCAGGGTCAACCAGTGTTAAATAATAGAATATTCTGAACTGTCCCGTCTGTGGAACGTACATTACGAATACAGCTGATTGTTGAACCATCGACCTACACCCAGCCCCCCTATCTGTGTGTGTGTGTGTGTGTGTGTGTGTGTGTGTGTGTGTGTGTGTGTTACCCTATCCTTGATGATCCAGAATATTATGTCTCCATTCTGTACTGAGTCAAATTAAATACTTCACATTTTTGAAAGTAATCCCATATATGATATACAATGGACAAATGTATCAGAGACGGTAATTTTTAATCATTAATGTCAAAAGAAGGATTTTAATTAACGGTGGTAACCATAATTTGTTCCAAGCACCTCCGGTAATAACATCAACAGTTTAAATCATAAGTCCCAAGCACGAGAATCTGATGGCACACAAGTTCAGTAGCGTGTATGGCCACCATGTGGTTTGACAACTGCCACACAACGCCTCCGCATGGACCTTGTGATGCTTGTGAACACATGATTGGGAAGACGACGCCATTGATCTGCAAAATGGTGCCAAGATCTTGCAAATTCTGTGGTTGGTTCTGGAGAGTGCGCAGACTTCTGCCAAGAGCATCCCAGACGTGTTCGATGGGATTGAGGTCGGGAGACCTTGACGGCCAGTCCATGACGTTGACTCCCGCATTCTGAAGGAAATTCCTTGTCAAAATTGCTGTGTGGGGTCTGGCATTGTCGTGTTGGAAGATCAAACCGGGTCTATGTGCTGCCATAAAAGGCAGAAGTTCTGGTGCCAGTACCTGGTCGCGGTAAGCAGCAGCGTTGAGGTTGCCACGGATGACAAGAAGCCTGGAACGTGCATTGCCACAGAAAGCACCCCACACCATGACACTTCCGCCTCGAAATCTGTCAACTTCCTGTACACAAAACTGGGCGTAACGTTCATGACGGCGCCTCCACACCCTCGCCATACCATCAGCAAATCAAAGATTAAATCGGGATTCATCACTGAAGACGACTTGATTCCATCGTAAGTGTCGCTGTGCCCACAATTGACGTTGACGTCTGTGTCATTGAGTCAGAATCGGCCCGAAGTATGGCCGTCGTGCTTGAAGGTGTTTTTTTTCGAACAGTTTGCGCACTCAGTCTACCCCTAAATAGTTCATTTCTGGTTGATGTAGCCGTCAAAAATCGGTTACGGAGGTGACGCAAGACAATCTGACGATCCTCTGCATTTGACGTCACACGTGGTCGACCTGGCCGAGGGCGATCAGCGGTCGTAACCGTTTGCTGTAGACGCGTCTGTATATTATAAACAGTCCTTCGACTACAACCCATCGTCCTTGCGACTTCAGCTACGGACGTTCCCGTCTGCAACATGCCGATGGCAAGTTCACGTTGCACATTTGAAAGGCGTGGCATGACAAATGGCCGTAAAGACTTTTGTTTTCTTGTGTTTTTCTTTTTTTGTAAATGACTGCTAACAAGTATTGCTGAAAACACGTGCGGTATAATGGCCACGTGAACAGTTGCACGTGAAAAAACACTTTTGCCACTATAGTGCTGTGCACATGATTTTGATCAATTCAACTGCACAAAAATGGGTGTTATCTGAAGACAATACGTGGCCATTACTGTTTAAATACACAATAAGGGTCCACAATGATAACTGGTCAAAATGTTATTTTTTTAGGATTGTGAAGTTTTTTTAATTTGGTTCAGTACATCATGATAAATACCCTGGACTGAGAAAATGACATTCACTTTCTAAGCTTGAGTCCAGGGCATTTATCATAATTTGATGGAGATATAATATACACTGAATCATCAAGGATGCCGTACTCCGACGACGTGGGTAGGTGGTCATGCTGTCCTGCACTAGTTTGCTTGTCCCCAACACGATTATTTACGGTTTTTTATTACGATTTTTTCGTCGGCATATATTTGAAAGTTCCCGACAGTGCTGTAAAAATAACCAACAAGAGTATATATATTAACAGTAATATATTGTTTAAAAGCATGTGTTAAGACATATTGTATAGAATTAGAACGAGTTATTGATGAGGCATTAGTTCATCTGCGTATGTCTTTACGCAGCCATGAACAGAGGAAAGTTTGGACGTGAGGACTACCTGAAGTATTTTGATTCAGCAGTTTTCCTGAAGACGTTTCACTCTGATATTCAGCGAAATGGAGGGGGACCTGATGCCTTGGAAGATGACGAGTTTTCATGACGTTTTTGCAGAAGGTGACTTCATGATTAATGGGGGCGTTTTTAAAAAGATCGGAATGAGCTTACACCTAGGAGAATAGTCCGTCGTCGTCTGTCGGTGTCTGACCATATAGACATACCCGGGTGCTTAGTAAACTATTGAAATGGGTGCGTTGCTTCCTTCGGCCTATCGACCAATGTCAAGTGTACCCTTGTATAACTGTGTTGGGCAAGAAACGTCCATCGCCATAAAAACACACTTCCACTTCATTGTCCTCTTTCCCTTCATCAATAACAAGTCCAACCAATGTGAGTTCTGATCCACCCTGATCTGTTGAAGTTGTCTAAAGCTGCCAGGAAAAAATATACACTTCAAAATTGATCTGACCAAAATGTTACAAACGCTATCAAAACGTTACTGGGCTGAAACAGTTGATAACACAATGCAATGCAAACTGAAGGTCCCAACACAAAACTACCCGTATCAAATTCATCACCATCGAAAAACTATTTCTTGTTTGTTTCATCTTAGCCCTCATCACAAATGGGTCGATTTTTCTGTTGGGCGGCAGTTTAGTAAGGAGACTGATTGTTTTGATGCGGGGGTTAAACAGACAATGTTTGTTTGTTGTTTAACGCCACACTCAGCAATATTCCAGCTATATAATCGAGTCTGGATCATACAATCCAGTGATTGACATCATGAGCATCGATCCACGCATTTTGGATACGATGACATGCCTGACCACCCGATCCTGTTTGTCGCCTCTTACGCAGGCATAGTCGCCTTTTACAGCAAGCATGGGTTGCTTAAGACCTATTCTACCCCGGACCTTCACTGGTCTTAACAGTGATAAATCCATTATTATTAATAAAACTCTTTCTTTCTTCTTTTATATTGCAAGTTTGACTGGCCGGCGGCTGCTCGACATCGGAACAGGCCCCACAATCCACACTGTGATCAGCGCCTCCAACTGCTGTGACACCATCTACCTGTCTAAAATCGCCCCCCAGAACAGAGAGACGCTGAGAAAATGGCTGGAGGGGACTCTGCAGCACAGCTTCAAGAGCTTCTTCCAATATGTGGTCGACAGGGAAGGGAAAGGGTAACTATAACTCCTTGACTGGCAGATTCCATGTGTGGTCGACAGGGAAGGGAAAGGTCACTATTACTCCTTGACTGGCAGATTCCAATATGTGGTCGACAGAGAAGGGAAAGGTCACTATTACTCCTTGACTGGCAGATTCCAATATGTGGTCGACAGAGAAGGGAAAGGTCACTATTCCTCCTTGACTGGCAGATTCCAATATGTGGTCGACAGAGAAGGGAAAGGGTACCTATTACTCCTTGACTGGCAGAGTTTTTGACTCGATGCACAATTGATTGCACTTGGACCATTGATTAACACAGGGAGCCCTCCAGACAACCCGAACCTCCACAGATGCGTACAAGACTTTAAGTTCATTCATTGCTACCGTTGTCATCATTCTTGCTCAACCTTTTATATCGAATGTGACAATTATTGTTCATTTCTAATTCTATATAATCATTTTAAATCGGAAGAATACTGAATATTGGCACGTTTGTCATTTTCCATAACATACTTGGCCGATGTTTCACCAGAATATATTTTCTTCTGGCAATTACATTATGCTTGTAGTCTTCAAAATATTGACAAAGTCAAAGCAAGTTAGTTTCACCAAAACGTTTAACTTCAGGTATATTTACATTGATGATCGGATATCATTCAGTGACCATCAAATAAAAAAAATCCCTTCCACTGATGTACCCACCTGAACTAGACATAAAGGACACCACTGAGACCGCCACATCTGTTTGTTTCATATTGAGATTTGTGCTTAAAGATTCAGAGTGACTAAAGCTCTCCACAAGACTATGAAAGAGAGGTGACTTCAACCTTCCCTTAATGTCGAGTGATATTCCAGCAGATCCAGTCTTTGGTGTCTACATTTCACAAGTTTTGAGGTAATATCGAGCTCTTTCTACGAAGATTTCAAAGACGCCACCTGACTCTTTCTCAAAAGCTGTTTGATCAAGGTTACACCATTCAAGGCCTCACTAAAGTTTTCAAAAGGTTTTTATGGTAGAGATGCAATTTCCAGACGAAGAGACGCGTCAGTGACAAAAATTATGTCCGATGCAAGTCCCTCTTTTGGCTTATATTCCCGTGTTTTTCAGGTGAACAAGTAACTCGCCCTTGCATGTGTTTGTGACGTGTGCCACCAGTGGGGCAAGACACACTCACCTTTTCGTGAACACCTGGTGTCATCACTATTTGAAATGATTCATAAACACATGCTCATGAAATAGTTGGAATCGTACAATGGAGATTTCTTGTGGGTGTGAGAAGGGTTTTGTCGCTTTTATGTTGCTTAAAACACATTCTACTTGAAGTTAATATAGCACTGTAACGAAATAACCGCTTAAAAGCGAAATATTCGGCAATTCGAGTATATGCATGGTAAGAAAGTAGTTGTGCTACCTTACTGGACTTTATGCAGTTACAAAATATACATTTGACCAAAATCCTCGATTATCCAGTGTATCATATCTCCTTTCTGTTTTGATAAATACCCTAATTCGTTTTGACCCCGGTTCGAAAGGCAGGAAGCTGAAAATACCAGTCCAATCAAACCACTCACATGAGCAACACATTCTTTGCTAAGTTAGCGATACCAGAGATGGGCATGGTGACGTCACTTCCGATATTTGTCCAAATAGTATGGAACTTTCCATACCCTGTGTAATCGATGCCCTAATACCCTAAAATCTCTAAATCAACCTTTCAGAGAAATTCCCAGTGGCAGAGAAGCCATGTTGAAAGATAAGATCGTGGGGATCTTTCCACTTGACCTTCTGCAGGCGGAGCCTCTGCTGCCATCACTGTTTCCTACGTTTGATATCATCACTTCGTCATTGTGTATAGAGGTTGCTGCTCCTGATCTCGCCGGCTACGAGATCATAGCGAGAAGTGTAGGAAAACTTCTGAAGGAAGGAGGCCATATTGCTCTCTTTGGAGTTTTGGGGGGATCTTTCTACCAAGTGGGCAGCCACACATTCTACTGCCTCAAGATCAGTGGAGAACAGGTCCAAGATATCTGGAAACGATCCGGATTCAAAATTGTTGGCTGGAAGCAAAATGCTTCCCTTGGTCAACATGATACTTCATTGTCAGATTTTGAAGGTGTGTTTCACATGGTAGCACAGAAGTGTCTTTAATGAGGAGCAATATTCCGCACGTTGCAGCAGATATGCATAGGCCCCATTAAGAAAATTTATTACGTTTTATCACCTTTTGTTTGTTTGTTTGTTGTTCAACGCTGCACTAAGCAATATCCATCTATATGACGGTGGTCTGTAAATCACGTCTGGACCATACAATCCAGTGATTGACATCATGAGCATCAATCCACGCAATTGGGATACGATGACATGCATCAACCAAGTCAGCGAGTCTGGCCACCTGACCCCGTTAGTCGCCTCTTACCACAGGCACAGTAGTCGCTTGGGTTGCTGAAGACCTGTTCTACCCCGGATCTTCACGGGTCGTTTTATTACCTAGTTGAATGAAGTAATAACGTGGTGCCATGAAGACGTCGAAGCGTTGATGTTATTCTCTAGTGACAGGGGCGTGAGATATAACATTCTCTGGACCTAATTCTGAAATGGCGACTAAACCGTAAATGCTCTTTCATACTTACATGGGCAATGATGGGTGGGTGGATACTGCACAAAAACATCTTTCTAGCTATGACGATATATTTCCATAATGGTTTCACTTTCAGATTAAAATGTTTTAACAGGGCTTGTTTTATTTGTTTGTTGTTTAACGCCCCACTCAGCAATGTCCTAGCTTCAGGACGGCGGTCTGTAAATAATCGAGTCTGGACCAGACAATCCAGTGATTGATATGACCATCGATCAACGCATTTGGGATACGATGACATGCATCAACCAAGTTAACGAGTCCTGTGAGTCGCCTCTTACGACTATTTTAACAGGTGATTGAATTTCACTTCTTATGGTGTGTCACGCCGTGCGTATAACAGCATATAAGCACAATGCCGAATCTGGTTATTAATGTTTCCAGCGAGCGAGTGACGTTTTACGCGACACCAGACATGCCATGCTATGCAATCAGCAACATTTGCAGCTACATCACGCTGACCTGACAACAATCGTGTCTCTGCCAAGGAAACAGCAATTAAATTCGGATCCGAATCCGTCCTGAGCGATCCGTCATGTGCGATCCGTCCTGAGCAATAAGGTTTGTTTGTTTGTTTGTTGTTAAACGCCGCCCCCAGCCATATTCTAGCTATATGACGGCGGTCTGTAAATAAACTCGTCTGGACCAGACAATCCAGTGATTGACATCAATGGCATCGAACCACGCAATTGGGATACAATGACATGCATCAACCAAGTCAGCGAGCCTGACCACCTGATCCCGATAGTCGCCTCTTACGACAAGCATGGGTTGCTGAAGACCTGTTCTACCCCGGATCTTGACAGGTGGATTCAACTTAATAAATACAGATGCTGACTACACCTTTGTGAGAGTACTCTTTACGACTACGTTGTTTATATTTCACAAGCTGAGCTACAGTAACGATGTATTGTTTTCATCATATCACCAGGTATCACCAGGTATATGCCCAGCTGGGGGCGTTCTTACCAAAGTCTTCATGGCAACATATTTGCTAACATGCCATGTGACGTGCGTCATGATGTTCCCCGATTTTCTCCGTTGTATCCTTATAGTACTTTTGTTTGATTGAGAGCCTCTGACCGCCTCCGTGGTCTAGTGGTAGAGCGTCTGCCTGGAGAAGGTCCGGTTCGATCCCCAAAAGACGTTTAAAGATGGCACTTGTTGTTACCCTGTCTGGCGCTCGGCATTAAGGGGCTAAAACAAGGACTGGTCGGCTCGGAGTCAGTTTACTGTGTCTGAGTGGGGTATTCATGTTAAACTGCGGCATGGTATTTCAGTGTGCTAGCACTATAAATCGGCATCAGTCCAGACTAGTACAAGCAGCCACACACACACACACACACGTGCATGCACGTCGCTATATAAATGCAATAATCTTGGACGCTACGTTAAACCCAATTTCACCTCACCTCGCCTTGAGAGCCTCTGATAGTCTGTGCTTGACTGCATTTCGGAGTGCGCCACCTCTTAAAGGTCGTTGCCCACCTTTGACCACAGGAGGCAGCGGGCATCAGCCCGGTGTCTGGAAGTTGTCAACAATTTGGAATCAGTGACGTATATGGGCATTTAGTCTTTTCATAAAGAACAAGCGTGAGCTTTTCATTTCTATTTTATTCAGGATTAAGGAATAATTACCCATTTGACCGTAGTTTGTTTAGGGCTTCTGCAGCAGTCTCATAATGGGCAAAAGGAACATCAGACAATATAGAGCACGAGGCAATATCGAACACCAGTCAATAAGGAGCACAAGACAATAAGGAACACGAGGCAATATGGAACACGAGGTAATATTGAACACCAGACAATATGGAACACCAGACAATACGGTACACGAGACAATAAGGATAACCAGACAATATGGAACACGAGGCAATATGTCAATCACTGGATTGTCTGGTCCAGACTCTATTATTTTCAGACCGCCGTTATATAGCTGGAATATTGCTATATACCAATTGGTATATTTGAATATACGCACGTTTTTTGTGTGAAAAGGTTTGAAATATCTGAAAGGGGTTTCCGCAGCAAAATGGAAACCTCTTTTTAACCAATCAGAATCAAGCATTCATCAATGTCATGGTAGAATATATGATAGTAGATGTGGAGGTGATTAGATCTGAAATAGCATTCATACTAAGATGCATGAGATATAACAACGAGTTAATTTGGTTTAACGCTGCTTTGACCAGTTCTTCAGCTTGATGTGGGACGGCAGCCTTAGTGGTTGACGTTTTGCACTTGAAGCCCCCGTAATGGGCATATTGCTGACAAACCAAGAGACATAATCATGGCAAATGTCAGTTTCGAACTCAATATAAAAGGTTTCCGTCACGCCTCAACGTCGCAACTCTGCACCTCGAATTGCTGCAATTGAGACAAGTCAGAAATAGGAAGAGGCGTTATTCAATTGGACAACCCTTGCCAACATCAGGTGACATAGCTGGCATCATCAGGTGCCACTTGCATCATCAGATGACATAGCTGGCATCATCAGGTGACAACGGGCATTATCAGGTGACAACTGGCATCATCAGATGACATAGCTGGCATCATCAGGTGACATAGCTGGCATCATCAGATGACATAGCTGGCATCATCAGGTGACATAGCTGGCATCATCAGGTGACAACTGCCATCATCAGATGACATAGCTTGCATCATCAGGTGACATAGCTGGCATCATCAGGTGACACTTGCATCATCAGATGACATAGCTGGCATCATCAGGTGACACTTGCATCATCAGGTGACATAGCTGGCATCATCAGGTGACATAGCTGGCATCATAAGGTGACAACTGACATCATCAGATGACATAGCTGACATCATCAGGTGACACTTGCATCATCAGATGACATAGCTTGCATCATCAGGTGACATAGCTGGCATCATCAGGTGACACTTGCATCATCAGATGACATAGCTGGCATCATCAGGTGACACTTGCATCATCAGGTGACATAGCTGGCATCATCAGGTGACATAGCTTGCATCATAAGGTGACAACTGACATCATTAGATGACATAGCTGACATCATCAGGTGACACTTGCATCATCAGATGACATAGCTTGCATCATCAGGTGACATAGCTGGCATCATAAGGGGACAACTGACATCATCAGATGACATAGCTGACATCATCAGGTGACACTTGCATCATCAGGTGACATAGCTGGCATCATCAGGTGACATAGCTTGCATCATCAGGTGACATAGTTGGCATCATCAGGTGACAACGGGCATCATCAGATGACATAGCTGGCATCATCAGGTGACATAGCTGGCACCATCAGGTGACATAGCTGGCATCATCAGGTGACAACTGACATCATCAGGTGACATAGCTGACATCATCAGGTGACATAGCTGGCATCATCAGGTGACATAGCTGGCATCATCAGGTGACACTTGCATCATCGGGTGACATAGCTGGCATCATCAGGTGACATAGCTGGCATCGTCAGGTGACAACTGACATCATCAGGTGACAACTGGCATCATCAGATGACATAGCTGGCATCATCAGGTGACATTGCTGGCATCATCAGGTGACAACTGACATCATCAGGTGACAACTGGCATCATCAGGTGACATAGTTGGCATCATCAGATGCCATAGCTGGCATCATAAGGTTAGTTAGGTAGTTAGTTGGTTAACGTATAATACTAAACAAATACAACACTAAACACATAACACTAAAACGTATAACACTAAACATATACAACACTAAACACATATGACACTAAACACATAACACTCAGCACGTATAACACTTAAACGTATAGCACTAAACATATACAACACTAAACACATATGACACTAAACACATAACACTCAGCACGTATAACACTTAAACGTATAACACTAAACATATACAACACTAAACACATATGACACTCAACACATAACACTATACACATATAACACTAAACACATACAACACGAAACAAATATAATACTTAACACGTTTAACACTAAACACATAAAACACGGAACACGTTAAACACTTAACACATAACACTAAACACATAACACACTTAACACATAACACTAAACACGTATAAGACTGAACACATATAACACTGAACACATACAACACTAAACACACAACACTAAACACATAACACTAAACACATAACACTAAACACGTATAAGACTGAACACATATAACACTGAACACGTTTAACACTAAACATATACAACACTAAACACACAACACTAAAGACATAACACTAAGCACGTATAACACTGAACACATTTAACACTAAACATATACAACACTAAACACATAACACTAAACACGTATAAGACTGAACACACATAACACTGAACACGTTTAACACTAAACATATACAACACTAAACACATATACAGTAAACTACGGTTATAACGAACTCAAAGGGACCACTTGTTTTAGTTCGTTATAACCGTAGTTCGTTATAAGCATATATACAGCATATATACAACACATGGACGGGACTACAAAATCAGTTCGTTATATCGGTCAGTTCGTTATAAGCGTGTTCGTTATAACCGTAGTTTACTGTAACACTAAACACATAACACTAAACACGTATAAGACTGAACACATATAACACTGAACACGTTTAACACTAAACACATAAAACACTAAACACATATAACACTAAACACATAACACTAAACACGTATAACACTAAACACATATAACACTAAACACATAACGCTATACACATAACACTAAACACGTATCAGACTAAACACATATAACACTAAACACATAACGCTATACACATAACACTAAACAGCGTTTGACACTAAATAACCCAACCTTGCAGTAAAACCGTTTTTCACGTGATCGTATCTATTGATTCCCACTCAGACAACCCGATGCATCACACCTCGATAATAGGTTTGTAATCTGAAGTATAATACCAGTTTGTCTTGGGGTGTTATGTCCTGTTCGTGGTACAGACACTCTACATACATTGCACACTGTCAGATCCACTAGCCAACCTGCATCATGTGGACGCACCTGTTTCTGGCGCTACTGTTGTTTACCTACGTTGGAGCAAAGCCAGTACAAAAGTGGAGAGGGTAAATAAATAATTTATTCTTTGAAGCTATGACTTATTTATTGTTCAAAGCGAAGTTTCAGGGCTATTTCCTGTCTCTTCCAACTTTTAATACCTATAAAAAAAACCTTTTTTCTTTCATTTATGTATCATAAACTTTATCACATCGATCGGTACATCATCTATCAACTAGGTATATAATTCTAATGTGTTACATCATAATCACACTATCCTAATATAGTGTTTATACCATATACTATTGATATTATGTTCTTATCCACAGGGAGGTGTGTTCTCGTATTATTGCACGCTACCGAAAAGAGCATCGATGTGCCTATCGGACCTGGACAGGGTATTTGTTTTTTCTCAATTTACTCCATAAGGGTGATACTATTATTATGTCCAATGTTGACATACTAGAACACTGTACTAAGGAAGGGGGTATAAGAACAGTATATGCCATCTGAAAGTGAATCACTGTTCTAAAGAAGACGTTTGTCTAAAACACGTCATTGATTTGTTTGTTTGTTTATTGTTTAACGCCACACTCAGCAATATGCAAGCGTATTGAAGGCGGTCTGTAAATAATCGAGTCTGGACCAGACAATCCAGTGATTGGCATTATGAGCATCGACCCACGCAATTGGGATACGATGACATGCATCAACCAAGTCAACGAGCCTGACAACCCGATCCCGTTAGTCGCCTCTTACGACAAGCATGTCGCCTTTTATGGCATGTACGGGTTGGTGAAGACCTATTCTAACCCGGATCTACGTCATTGATGAATGTGCTCTATTCCCTTAAGTCATATATTATCCCGACTCGTATGTTCTCCTATACTGAATATGTTGGAAGACATACATTAAGTTTGAAGAAGAACTAGACCCGGTAAATTGGCCAACTGAGAGTTTTATTCGAGTCATTCAAAACCCATGCTGTTAGTATTATAAATTCAATTAGGTGTATGAAACAAGTTAATGGTAGTGGGTGCGAACGTGCATGTCTGTTTTTTCGAAAAGCTCTCAGGGGACTCCAAGAATACCAAATGGTGATGAAATTGTCAGATCCTTATTAAAGTTCTCGAAGTGAAATTCCTCTTTAAAAAAGCGCATTTGGTATCAATTACTTGTTAATGGAAACGTGGTATATTCTTTCGATGTGTTCCTCTAAACTGACAGACACAATATATATTCAGTAAAAAACTCACAGGTACATAACGATGCGTTTGGGGCTATGTGTTTGTGCCTATTTGGGTTTGAACCGGTACAACTGATTTAAAATCACATTATTTTCAAATGTGCAAAATGTCTTTTGCAGTTCAGTGTAGCATATGTTCTACATAAACATGAACTCAAACAAGGTTTTTTCTTCTGTCAAACTGATTCAAGAATTAAACAATGCAGAGCGCAAATTAAGATACAATTCATTCACATCGAAACTCATAGGCAAAAGAAAGTATACACTTTTAAACTATCAAAGTGAGCAAATTGGTATAAGGCTTAAAACAGTTGCCCAAGAACTGCAAAATCAATCCTAAAACGCAATGAGTTGGCCGTAAAGATGTACGTGCAGTGGCCAAAAGTCACCCAACAGCTTTTCCAGGTATTCGTAAACTTCCGCGTGCTGAATTTGTATAAAAATGCGATGAACCGTTGCTAAGACATCACACCAAAGGTATGCCACGGTTAACTGCGGAACAAAGAGAAAGAGCCACGGGTATGGAGCAGATGGGAGCCAACCACACCCAGATTGCAAGAAACCTAAACTGTACACGGGCAACGGTCGTCAGAGTGTTTCAACGCTTCAGACAGACTGGCAGGACACAAGGCAGGCAAAGATCGGGCAGACCACGAGTGACAACGAGTGACAACGCAGCAGGAAAATCGGCACTTGCGCACGTACCATCTGCGCAACAGGCTCGTCACAGCGACGGAAACGACAACAACTTATTTAAGACACCGTATCAGTCGATGCACGGGGCTACAACGTCTACGTGACGCAGGTATTAGAATGGAATGGTATTGACCCGTGAACATCGACGTCGAAGACTGCAATTGGCCAGGACAGTAGGACGTTGGCATGTCCGTGATTGGCAGAGAGCGCTTTTCTCTGACGAAAGCAGGTTTCAGCTGTTTCACAATGATGGTCGCGCTCGAGTATACCGTCGCAGGGGGGAATGTTTGGTGCCAGGCTGCATTCAAGAAGTTCATCCCTATGGTGGAGGTGGTGTGATGGTTTGGGTGGAATTTGTGGCGACCAACGGACGAGACTTGTCATCATTCTTGGCAACCTCAACGGCCAGCTATACAGAGATGATGTTCTTCAACCCGTTGTGCTTCCATTCCTTCACCAACAGCAACAGGGAACACTCTTGCGGCATGACAACGCTAGACCACACACTGCAAGGTTCGACCATGACCTCTTGAATAGGAACAACGTCAACGTTCTTCCGTGGTCAGCAGTCTCACCTGACTTGAACCCAATTGAACACTTGTGGGGTCATCTGAAGCATCCGATCCGAAACGTCCACACCCACCAGTAAACCAAGCAACAGCTTGCCGACGCTTTAAGGATTGAATGGAATCGGATTCCCGATTACGTCATCAGGCGGCTGACAACATCAATGAGGCGGTGAGTCTGGGAGTACACTGGTTCTCACGGTGGTCATACTCGTTACTGAGCGTACCAAGTATCCGTTAAAGACCACAAACTAAGACAGTACCTGGTTGACTCTGATCATTCCTGTGACCTGTGATCTGCCTACCCCCATGTTCTTGTAAAAGTCATGTACACGTCACCTGTTTTGAGTTTCGCACTGAAATTGTACACGGACAATCGCATGTGACCCTATTAGCGAATACACCATCATTAAATAACATTCTCGTTTGTTTTCATTTTACTGACCATCAAACATGGGTGTATACTTTCTTTTCCCCACTAGTTTACATCAAAGTTTGGGACGGAATTAAGGATTGTCAGTAGTTATCATGGTTAGATATGGAATGCAAGGAAGCAATTTTTGTCTTTGCTAAGATAGAAATGGAGTCACATTTTAAGCATTTGAGGAATGTGAAGTCACTTCATGCCAGGTATGCCAGCCGTACATTTCTTCGAGGACGTGAGCTCATTCTGTTAAATGGCAACATTAATAATAATAAAATAAAATAAAATTAAGATGATTGAACTAATAATTTAATCCCAAATTAACGTTCCTTTCAATTAACAGAAATGTACCATTTATCAATAATGTTACGATTAGAAACTAGCTCTGGAAATATGACTGATCGAATTTCTTATTTCATATTTCCAGCTGTTTGCATTACAAAAACTACTGGGTGACTTACTATACCACAAGACTTGTCTGTTGTAAAGGATGGCGACATTCGGGAGATTTCAACTGTAATGACAGGGTAGGAGATTGAACAGATCATTTGTAGCACCTTGTATCCAGCTGTAATTATTATACACAGTGAGCGAAGGGGTGAGTGAGTGTGGTTTTACACAGCTTTGAGCAATATCCCAGCAATGTCACCGCGGGGGACACCAGAAATGGGCCTCACACATACCCATGTGGGGAATCGAACCCGGGTCTTCGGCGGGACTAGCCAACGCTTTAGCCACTAGACTACCCCACCGGCCCGTGGGCGAAGGGAAATTCATTTAAACTTGTTCAGCACCCTACTCAGCAATATTCCAGCTGTATGACGGTGGTTTGTAATAATCGAATATGGATCGTGAACATTAATATAAAAAATTGACATGCATCATTCAAGTCAGCGAGTCTGACCACCTGATCCCGTAGTCAATTGTAACGTTAATCATCGGTTGCTTAAGACAAAATCCAACTCTTATCTTTGAGGGGAGTCAGTTAATTGAATTTATCTGTAAGTGAGTAATGTTTGTTTTTGTTTTTTTAATAATTATCACCAATGTCCTTGAATGCGCACATCATGTAAGGCGAATAAGCCTTTCTGGGAAATTGTTCGGAAACGTAATTATGGTAATACCAAGTATTAAGTTTGTAGACGATTCTTCTTTCAATATTGTGTCATCTGAATAGAAACCTCCATAGCACCCATGGTGTTACTTTAAATCTTAACAGTTTCGTGTTTCGCTTCTCAGATTTCTGCCAGGTCCAGCTAACTACGTACGTCATTGAACCAAGGAAGACGGAGCACGACCAGTGGGTTCTCTTTCTTTGTGGTCATAGTATTGGCAATAAAGTTTCAATAAATATAGTTATTGAGATGTTTCATCCATTGAACACATTTTAGGAATGCGAGTCGAAGACATTTGATTATTCACCAAATGATATCTGAGAGTGAGTGAGTGATTTGTGTTTATTGCTGCTTTTAACAGTATTCCAGTTATATCATGGCGTGTCAGCTTAATATGGGAGAAAAGCCCGAAGTGATGCAGGTCTCAGACGTATATAACTTCGGTGAAACCCATGAGCACGGGTATGGTACTGACAAACGTAGAAACATAATCGGGGCGAACGGGGATTCGAACCCACAATCAAAGGTTTCTGGCGTGCCCAAGGGACGCAACTCTGCACAGCGAATCGCGGCGCCTTAGACGACTGGGCCACCCGTGCCCCCTGATGTCTGACACCTCCTCCGTGGTCTAGTGGATAGAGCGTCTGCCCGGAGTGAGGAAGGTCGGTGGTTTGATCCTTGTCCGCTTCATACCAAAAGCCGTTGAAAGATGGTACTTGTTCTTACCCTTATTAAAGGACAAGTAAAGTTACACAAATGATGGCGGTTTTTGAAAAATTCATAACAGTCATAGAAAGTATTTAAATGTCCAAGTGAAAGTGATGAAATCACACGCTCTGTAATCGGGCTTCCAACACGGATCGACCGCCTCCGTGGTCTAGTGGTAGAGCGTCCGCCCGGAGAGCGGAAGGTCCGGGGTTCGATCCAAAAGACGTTAAAAGATGGTACTTGTTGTTACCCTGTCTGGCGCTCGGCATTAAGGGGCTAAAACAAGGACTGGTCGGCTCGGAAACAGTATACTGTGTCTGAGTGGGGAATTCATGTTAAACTGCGGCATGGTATCTTTGTGTGCTAGCACTATAAATCGGCATCAGTCCGGACTAGTACAAGCAGCCACACACACACAGACACTGACACAGACACAGACACACACACACACACACACACACATACATTTCCCCTCACCTCCAACACAGATCGAACCTATTTGGAGGCGTGGCCTAAAGCTACCGGCGCAGGGGTGATAACTGTTGTGTTGGGGTTGAATTTAGGGGTTTAGGGGAGTATAAGCAGTGAATGGGTACCTGGTAGGATAGGGTGAGATGGTAATGTAATAATAATGTAATTTATTTTTTTTCACCATTATTGAAACTCAGAATTTCAGCATCATAACAAAGAACCGAACTTTGAAGGGTTGAGCATTTGAACAAGGGTTTCTTGAAAGAGAGACTTACGAGCTGTATTGCGAGAGCGCGTTTGAGCCTTTGGGCTCTCCATTTGACGACAAATAGGGAAAAAAGGATAATCAACAACTACACAGTACAACGGGGTTTGGTTTGGCCGGTGTTCCGTTATATGATGACGTCACACAGCATGAACAGCCGTTTCAAGTGTATGTTTTCTCACACTGGCGTGAGGACACACGCAGATGGTATCATCTCTCCCCTCAGCCCGGAACTGACGCTTCCATTAATGTTATCCCTCGCGTGTACATCGTATCGCTTTACAAGTTAGACAAGCTGTGCAATATCTAGTGTGAATATAAGTTCCTTCACACCATCACAGAACACGGCTCGCATGTGTTTTCCGCTCCCTGATTACCCAGTGTATTACAGCTCCATTCTTTTATAATACATTGTCTCTGCCCATTCGCTACAACAGCTTTGATTTGAGCCCGATTAGCTGTTAGCTTACTTGTTTGTTGTTTAACGCCGCAGTCAGCAATATTCCAGCTGTATGACGGCGGTCTGTAAATTATCGAGTCTGGACCAGACAATCCGGTGATTGAGTTCAAAAGCATTGATCCACGCAATTGGGATACGATGACTGGCATCTGTATATGTAATAATTGCAGGTTTTAGACATAATGTCTGATGAATTGAAAGTAGATATGTATGCTGAAAGGTTTTCAAATAATGTTTCGCACTCATGGCGATCTTCACTGAAGTAATTTGATATCAAACGTCTTATGACGTCACAGCCCAATTGTATCCTAGCACCCATTAGGTCCCGTTTCTTCTGTTCGGTCACATATTGTGAACTAAGATCCGTGCCCTCTGAGTACCAGGACACACCAAGTCACCGAGCCGACCCTTTGATGGCTCTAACAGTGAGTGAGTGAGTATGCTTTTACACTGCTTTTAGCAATATGCCAGCAATATCACGGCGGGGAACACAAGAAATGGGTTTCACACACTGTACCCATGTTGGAGAATCGAACCCGGGTCTTCGGCGTGCCGAGCGAAGGCTTTAACAACTAGGCGACCCCACCGCCCCTGATGGCTCTGACAACCAGCATAGGCTCCTGGCGACCTCCTCCAACCCGGAATTCTGCAGGCACACAGACGATGTACAGCATCTCCATAACAACCAGATAAAACAAGAGGCATTAATTATCATAAATTTTATTTCTGGTAAAATCATTTGACGACTCTATCTACCATAGGCAGTGAGCCATAGCAATGTACATGACACAGCTAATTAATACCACTTGATGAAAGCCATGGGCAATTGTAAAATACTGATTGTAGGTATTCCGTCAATCAACATTCTTGGCTCAACATAGATATTAAATAACCATCAACAGTGACATACATTCACCCAATCTGAGACCCTTTTACTAACATTTCTATCAATTCAGATTAACAAGGAGTAAAGCTCTTATCACATACTGCAGACCAGTCATACTCAGGATCAATGTCGACAATAAAGAAACATACTAGGTAGTCCTATCAAGACTATGTCAAATGCCATTTAACAAATATTAATATTAAAATGATCATTGCTACAGTCAGTGAGTGGGTGGGTGAGTGAGGTTTTACGCCTCTTTTAGCAATATTCCAGCAATATCACGACAGGGGACACCCGAAATGGGCTTCAAACATTTTACCCATGTCGGGAATCGAACCCCGGTCTTCGGCGTGACTAGTGAACGCTTTAACCACTAGGCTACCCGGCCACCCCTCATTGCCACAGAGACATGAATATTGTTCAATGTAAGTCCAACATTATACAACCTAATTCAAGACATAATTTGTTTTTCCCATCAGTGCTTACAGAATGTTGTGTACAGTGTGAATTGGATTACTCTTGATAAGATAGTTAATCTGTTGAAAACAAGCAGAAAGATATTATCAAAGTTTCAAATAGAAAATGAACTCATTTTTTAAATATGATCATACCAAAGTTTCAAATATGTAACCAAACTAATGTTAGCATTTTATAAAAGGGAGGGTTCCAAAATATCAAAATCCTCTCAGTCAAGTTTACTGCTACATTTTGGATTTCCTCTGCCTATTGTTAAGAACGGTTAATCATATTTCAGTTTCAAATAGAATTTCCATTGAACTTTCAAAGATTACCAAACTAGGGTTTAAAAAATAATCAAACTGAAGTCTTAAATAGACAATAAAAAATGAAGTTTGAACAGGTTATCAAACAGGAGTTTCATAGAAAATATCTAGAGAAGTTTCAAACCAGTACTCAAACTGGAGACTCAAATAGATCACCCGACTGAACTTCAGGGGTAAAGGAAGTGTATATTGAAGAATCCAAGTTTCTTAGGTATTTTGTTTTGTCTTGTCTTGTCACAGATGGATCTTGAATATTCACTACCACCTGTATTTACATGAGGATCCTAGGCCTGCTCGTAGATGTAGAAAAATCTACTAACATGAGTGAGTGAGTTGGGTTTAACGCCGCTTTTAACAGTATTCCAGTTATATCGCAGCATGTCAGCTTAATGTGGGAGGAAAGCCTGAAGTGATGCAGGTCTCAGACGTTTACAACTTCGGTGAAACCCACGAGCACGCATATGGTGCTGACAAACCTAGAAACATAATCGGGGCGAACGGGGATTTGAACCCACAATCATAGGTTTCTGGCGTGTCCAAGGGACGCAACTCTGCACAGCGAATTGCAGCGCCTTAGACGACTGGGCCACCCGTGACCCCTACTAACATGACAGCAGTGTATTGGACATCTTCCGTATCACTCAACTGATGCATTCACACACCCATAACCCCTGGACACTCGCTAATACACCATTAAACACAGCCGACACTGAGACTAGATTAGTATTGCATAATCATTCAAATTTGTACTTGAATCACACAAAATTACCAACGTCTCCACTGTTTTCATCAAACACACCCAACATTATTGAATACATAGAATATTGCAAAGTCTCAGTATTTCATAATCGTAACAGCTATGTACATAGAATAATTGTACAATTTGCCTCCGCTGACACTCGGATCAGTGTAAGAGGACATAGATCTGCATTATTACAACCCAACCATAGCAACACGAACTAACTAGCATACTACAGGCACTAAAACTTAAAAATTGGCAAAATATATTCATAGTTATTGGACAATTATCCTGACAACAAAGCCTAGAATGTGTAATTGAATGGTCCTATGATGAGTGAGTGAGTGAGTTGGGTTTAACGCCGTTTTTAACAGTATTCTGTTATATCACGGCGTGTCAGCTTAATGTGGGAGGAAAGCCCGAAGTGATGCAGGTCTTAGACGTTTACCACTTCGGTGAAACCCAGAGAATGGCACTGTGCTGACAAACCTATAAACATAATCGTGACGAACCGGGATTCGAGCCCACAATCATATTTTTCTGGTGTGGCCAAGGGATGCAACTCTGCACAGCAAATCTCAGCGCCTTAGACGACTGGGCCACCCGGTCCTATGATGAAGAGTGTGTATGAACTGATGATGTCAACTGATGGACTGATGATGTCCACATGGGACTGATAACTGGGACTGAAACAGTTTGAGCATTAGGACCTTGGCATCATGTCATCATGTCAAACTGATGCACAGCGATCAGCATTTCTACTCCTTGTATGTCGCTGTTCGACCTTGTCATGTGACCTTGGGAAGCACAACAGAAATGAGGAAATGTTTATCACATAAATAATCCTCTGGTTTAGAATGGAATAAACAATTGTGTTACTGTGTCTGTGTTGGCAGGAATGGCCAATCAATCAATCAATCAATTAATCCTATGATTGATTGATCGGCTAATTCCTTGGTGAAACCTAGGGAAACCAATATCACTTGAGAGAGTGAGTGAGTTGGGTTTTAGGTTGCTTTAAGCAATATTCCAGCAATATCACAGCGGGGGACACCAAAAATGGGCTTCAAACATTGTACCCATGTGGGGAATCAAACCTGGGCCTTCAGCGTGACGAGCAAATGCTTTAACCACTAGGCTACCCCACCATCCATTATCACTTAAGACTCTGGACTAGGTTTTATTTTCAATAAATATCAATACCGTATTCGACGTAATAAGCGCCCCGCTCTAATAAGCGCCCAGGGTGATATTTGCTAATATATTGGCAAGTGAACAATCCCAATTAGCATCCCTTCCGACTGATCAATGTACACAAGACTTATTCATTCGTGTATAATACGCACTCGTGTTATATGCACCCTTAATTATGGGCAATTATATTCTGGAAAAATATGTCTGTCGTATATAAACAGTTCAGACCGTCAGCATAAACCACGAAATTTATCTTTCAACTCTGTTTTTTTCCAACTAAAATACTATTCTAATAAGAGCCCCCTATTTCTTATTTTGAGACCGCCCTGGGCGCTTATTACGTCGAATACGGTATATCATTTCCTGTGCTGAATACCAGTGTTGAATACCTGGTATGTGATGTTGAAGAGTGTCTGACATATCTAGGTGGTGACACTGTATGTTTCTGTATGCAGGTTTCTGTATGCATGTAACGGGACGTACCATTATGCCGGCATCACACACAACACTGTCAATTCTTGTCATGTGGACATGCTACACAACGTCCATGTGAGAGTGGATGTGTTATACAACGCTGAATAAGTATGTTTTGAGCTCTCACCTAACTGTACATTTACCGACTGTGCTAAAAGAGCATCAGTGATGTCTAGAACTGGCACATACAAATGTCATTATTTGTTTGTTAAGTTCATATTCTTTATAACAATTAATGAACACGACTAAATTATACATATCTAATGAGCCTATCAACTTCATTTTTATACGCCCCTTGAATAATATGTACATATACAATAAAATACAGATCTAAAAATTATTTTTTATAGATTTCCAAATTTATTCATAATTCACGCAGTTGACTAAGTTTACTGCTAAGGTTTTCCTTGTGGGATTTTGTCTTAATCCTCTTGTGCTTCTGGATGACTAACTTTCTCTGAGAATATCTTACTTGGAGGTATTTCACTTAATCAGAAACAAAAGCACTTCCGCTTAGAGTGCTTATGTTGCTTTTGAGCTTGCGGCTTATCTTGAAACCATCAATGAAAGCACACCATGCTTATTTGTGCTTCATGCTGCTTTTCTGAAGTTGCTGCTTAGGGTTTCCAACAAGCAATGCAGGTACACAAAGCTGGATAGTGCTCACTGCTGCTTATCTGAGCTTACTCTCCAAATCATCCAGTCAAGCAAAGTGCTTGATAGTGCTCATGGTTGCTTATCTAAGCTTACTCTTCCAGTCATCCAGTCAAGCAAAGTGCTTGATAGTGCTCATGGTTGCTTATCTAAGCTTACTCTTCCAGTCATCCAGTCAAGCAAAGTGCTTGATAGTGCTCATGGCTGCTTATCTAAGCTTACTCTTCCAGTCATCCAGTCAAGCACACAGAGCTGAATAGAGCTTAATGGTGCTTTTCTGAGATTGCAAGTTAGTATTCAAGAAAGTATTTCAAGTTTGACAATGAGAACTAGCTACAGTTTTAAAGCTCTTGACACATACAACATTAAGACTTCGGCAATGTTTAAACTAGGTTCAACATGCACAATACAAACCTGTCTACAGCACATCTCACATCACCATCAGCATGTCCTGACAGTCGGACTGTTTGGCACAAAGTGTAGCTCACTGTTTATAAAATCTCCTATCAAAACATGCTTTCCAAATAAATATATCACAATAGACAGCAGTATACAGTAGCATGCACATCTTGGAGGAAGACTGGCGTACAACGTTCTGTTTCTACCCCAGGGTCTGCAAAGTGACCAAACTTAGGCAAGTGTCGAAGCTGGGCAACAACCTACAGCTAAATGAATTGTTTGATAGGCATTACTTAGACATTGACGGTTGACTAAGTAGACACAATTTATGGATAACAACTTCTTTATTTACGGTAAAGGAGGCGTTTCAGTACAGATCCTTATGCCGTTGCCAAGCAAGGCTGAAATATGCACACTTAATCTTGTTAAATTGGCTTCCTGTCTTACTGCCTTCCTCATCATGTGTTCTCTGTCCATCATGTTGTTACGGTATCATCCTTCTGTTGTCATTACCTACTCATGTTAAACTCCTTGTATCCAATTGTGGTTAGTATTAATCTCCCACCCACTATATATATTCTGTACCATGTTAGACCGCCTCCGTGGTCTATTGGTAGAGCGTCCGCCCGGAGAGCGGAAGGTCCGCTTCATACCAAAAGACATTAAACAATGGTACTTGTTGTTGCCCTGTCTGGCGCTCAGCATTAAGGGGCTAAAACAAGGACTGGTCGGCTCGGAGTCAGTATACTGTGTCTGAGTGGGGTATTCATGTTAAAAACTGCGGCATGGTATCTCAGTGAGCTAGCACTATAAATCGGCATCAGCCCGGACCAGTACAAGCAGCCACACAAACACACACAAGTACATGCACATTGCTATATAAGTGCAATAATCTTGGACGCGACGTTAAACCCCATTTCACCTCACCTCACCTCACCTGTACCATGTTCGTTATTCAGCCTTGCGGTACAAGGGTATAAGGATCTATACTGAAACACCGCCTTTATAGTAAATAAAGAAGTTGTTACCCATAAACTGTGTCTTCTTTGTACAGCTAAAGGGGCAAGAATATATGATTTTCATGGATTTACAACAATGTATAACTCTGTATTGCTTCCGTAGACTTAGAAGCAGGGTACTTATGACCAGTGATGGAGCATTACCAGTTTCAACAGTACTTAAGCCATACCCTGCCATGTCAGTGCTCGTGTGACGCAATCTTAGAGTTTCCCACCCTGGTGAAACCCAGGAGCACAGGGATGCTGCTGACAAACCTAGAAAGGAATCTGCAATTCCGACACGTGATCATTGCTTCCTGGATGGCCTAAGGGACACAACTCTGCAGACCGAACTGCCGCACTTTTGACGATGGGGCAACCTGTGTTTCCACGACAACCATTTCCAATGCATTTCTTAATTAATACAAACAATACATATGACACATTTCGCCTCATAACATTTTTAAACAATGGATAAATGAATGCAATCGGATCTAATAGACCATATGGGTGTTGAATATGCCTTTCTTAAACTCTTAAACATTCAAGTTATTGTCAGATGGTTGAATTAATTCTCCACCAATCCTGTTTTTGCAAATACATATTCATTACCTCAAATATATCACCTTAATGACATTCAATACATAAGTGGAAGAGGTTTCTGATTTTGAATCACTTTAAGTTTGTACACTTTGCAATTGGTTGCAGACAAACAGGCACATCCATATTTGCAAATGTAAATGATTATCAAACGGACAAGCTTACAACATTCAATTAATACAGTTGAGACATACCCAGAGTGTATACATTATGCTTGTACACATGCCAAGGTAAATAACTGAGATGTTAGGTTCAACACACATATTATACAATCAACTATAACATGATATTCGTCTCCACCTGTGCATCTTCCTGAGGCAAGGTGTTTACGGACTATAAAAGTCCAGTTTTCACCCTTGCCAAACTAGGCTGGAATTCCGGAGTTAAATTTTGCCCAGACGAACGAGTATATGCACAGTCCAATAAAAATTGCGTTACGAACTAGACATCCGGTTCGTAAACACCATGGATTTCAACATGCAGATTTCGGTCGCCTGCAGGATTTGCAAAGCATGTGTGCCGCCAACTGGTCGTCCACAGATATTTTGCAAATTCTTTCATATTTTTTAGCCAATGGTGGCGCTATGATCGAGCCTGGAAATTGCAGCCTAGTTGGGCAAGGGTGGAAACAAGACTTTTAGAGTCAGTTACCTCCCTTACCTCGGGAAGATACCACCTGTGTAGGCATTCAGGTGACCTTGACATGACAGTGCTCTCTGATGTAGTGTAGTCAAGACAACTTGCTGCTTGTTTCTTAAATGTAGGGAACAGGGGTTTGAAATTGACCTAATATTCAATATTCATCCTTGTATGTTGGAACATCAGATTCAGGGGGCATCTCAAAAGTTACGTTTCAGAGATCACCCCTTCCAACTAAATTGTAAAAATGTTTTATTTGTTAAACCTGTGAAACATTTTATTTGTGGGCTTCAAAACTTGACCCGTATGCCCCCCATCCCATAAACTCAAGGAATTAAGATATGAACTTCACACATTGTACCCATGTTGGCAATTGAACCTAGGTCTTCAGCGTGACAAGCGAACACTTTCACCACTAGGCTACATCATCTTGTCCAAATACCAGAGTACCATCCAAACCTACCCACCAGTCATACCCATCCAATCTTCATCCTAACAGGTCTCATGTCACGGTTTGTCTATCAATAGGATTATTTAAACAGCTAGACAATAAACAAGGAAATCTTGTGGAAGACTATTTCTACTCTCCTACATGCAAGAACTTTAACATAGAAGTGATGTATGATTGTCAGATTGTCCTCTAATAATGATTAGTGATCAATATTCAATTCAGCCCCTTGTTAATTAAAATATCCTAACTAAGCAACAACATGATTATATTCGATAATAAAATAATCATTATCTAAAATTTATTTATAAAAAAGTTCAACATGAGACATAAAATCCAATGAAGACATCAGCAACAACATTGAACATGGGGAGGATGCTTAGACTCTCCACTCAACATGCTCCACTAATGAAGACATCAGCAACAACATTGAACATATGGGGAGAATGCTTAGACTCGCCACTCAACATGCTCCATCAATGACTATGTACCGACTACCTCAACACAATCTGACACGCTTGATAGTACACCGATCATTAAATTAATACATCATGTAAATCAACAACGAATCACACTTGAATATACAAGTATATAAAATATATCTGTGTCACATCTGTACGGGACTCAGTGTAATAATGGTCTTGTCAAGTCAAATAGGGTGTGGCTTTATCATAATACTTTAGGTATTTGGCAACACTGATAGAGTGCAGCTAGACTACAACCAAAAGTCTCCAACTAATAATTCCATAACACTTTGTGTACATTATTAATAAGTGGGTTAGATATACCAGTCAAAAGGAGTTAATATGGCTCTAGGGAGTCAGTGAGAATGGTTTTACGCAGCGTATTTGAAATATTCCAGCAATTCCGAGTGCGAAATCGGCAACACCGGAAGCCCTCGTTAAATCTCCAACATCATCATCCTCATCCAGCAATATCATGGCGGGGGACACCAGAAGTGGGCTTCACACACTGTACCCATGTGGGGAATCGACATGACGAATCGGCATGACAAGCGAACGCTGAACCACTAGGCTAACCCACCGCCCCATGACATACTATGGTAATATGAAAGAAATCCTGCCATGACAGATAACTATTGCAACATTAACTTCTTTTGAGTAGTATATTTCAAAACTGACACTTCATACGAGGCTGAAATTATTCATCAATGAAGCAAGATATTTAACTAGATAGCAAGGATACACTCCCTTCTGTATTGATACGCAAGATTCCATAGTGCTCTGTATCATCCATCAGAGGGTCTACCGATGTTTTGTTATCAAAAACTGATTTTGGAACAAACATTTTTCATTACGTCTAATATATGAAATTAGAATATATGTTGAACGGTACATAAGTCCATATTGCATCATGACTTCGGTGCGTCATTTCAGGCCTTAATTCTGTCACTATCAGACTTGCCAAAAAACGAAACAAATATCCTGAGACTATTTTCTGCTCATATGACTACAAACACGCTGACAAAATACAAGAATCATTACAAAAGAAATATTAAAATCTAATTAAAAATGGACATAAAAACCATATAAGTTCCATCAAAAAGGTCATGATGTCATGGTAGCATTAAGTTAAAATATTACCTGATTACATATATAATACGTAACCATGGTAACTGGATCACATTCATTATTTTGATTTCTAAATGTTTGGTATCACACATTGAGCAGTTACATCACATTAAGAATATAGTCTTCATATGCACTGTACCTGTTTGCTGTCAACATTACAGTAGTCAACCAAATAAGTGGCACTGTGATTGAAAAGTAGGTTTGTTTTGTAATAAGGTTTCAAAGCTGATACAGCTGGTACGATGTAAATCAGATTTTGTAACGAAAGATTTCTATGAAAGATGATGTGTAAATAAAGGAACAGATCCATTTCAGACTATTTCAGCATGGACTTGTGGATTTCATCTTCCAGACAACACAAAATGTTGGTATCAACACTAATTAAAAGTAAATAAAAGTTTCTTTAAAAAAATTCAACGTCACCAAAATCAAAGCAAACTCAGAATATTGCATAGAGAGTTGGACACGGAAAAAACTAACTATTGCATGTGATGAACTCCGTCCTGGAACTACCTCATATTGTTTAAAGTAAAAGACCATTTTTGAGAGGTTGAGGCCGGGTTACAGTGGTTGGCAGTGAGTCCTTCAGTCTGTACAACCTGACTGTCCAGACACAGATTGTTGGTCCTGTGCTTCAGCATCGTCTCTCCTTCAGTGCGATCCCACACCTGAAACAAACAGCCATGCCTTAGTTTGTTTGTTGCATTTGTTTACAGTTGGTGATACTCTAGGTGGCAACGCAGAGAGCAATACTCAAGCTACAATCCGCAGATAGCCATTCTAACTAATAAGCTAAAAATACTCATTTCCTCCGCCACTGTGACATGTCTGGCATTAGCCCCCGTGAACTATGTTCACTGCGAGGAAGTTGGTTGGTTTGTTGTTTAACGCTGCACTCAGCAACATTCCAGCTATATAGACAATCCAGTGTTTAATATCATGAGCATCGATCCACGCCATTGGGATCGATGACATGCATCAACCAAGTCAGCGAGCCTGACCACCTGATCCCATTAGTCGCCTCTTATGACAAGCATAGTCGCCTTTTACGGCAAGATGGGTTGCTGAAGACCTATTCTAACCCCGGATCTTCTAGGCTGGTTTGGGTGCCACTTGTAAATTGTGTTTTCACAATAATTCACCATATACCTTGTGCAAGTTCCTTTGTCAAGTGGTATACATCTTAATTAGGTAATTATGGTAACGGTTCTCAGACCACCCTGCATATCTCTTTTTGCAGAATGTGTAAACAGTTTCTGAGTTGTGCCCCAGAAGCGAATGCTACACGTATTTGAGCCTAAGTCAAGTCTCTTGCAAAGGAAACATGCTTAAAAAAATCCCAAACTATTAAAAGGCACAAGTTTACCACCAGGCCTATCTATGTGCCAAGTTTGGTGAAGAAATATTGTATGGTTTTCAAGATCTGCTCCGGAAACGAAAACTACAGCCATTTTCAGTGTAAGTCGAAGTTGTTGCAATGGAATAAAAAATTTTGATAAAAAAACAATCCAAACTAACAAAAGGCACCAGTTCCTCACTAGACCTATCTTTGTGTTTGGTTAAGATATCTATCATGGTTATTTAGTTCTGCTCCGGAAATGAAACATGCCGGACGGACGGACGGACAGACTGAAATATAGACAGAAGGACGGACAGACAGCACCCATTCCTATATCCCCCTTCCACTTCATGGTGGGGGTAATAACTTCTGATACCAATACTTAAGCTATATCACAGCAGATATCCCCAGAAAGCAATACTGAAGTAATGTTCATCCAATACCCATTTCAGTCAATCTATAACCTCAGCTGACCTGACCTGCCTGCTTAAAGGGGCACTGATCTAACGGACTGGTTGTTGCCTTTGTTATTGTTTTTCCCCCGTGAGTACCCGGATGATACGCAACGCAACTGAGCGTGACCAGAGACTGGGGTACCGTCTGCAAGGACAGCTAAATAAACTTGGAGGCTGGAGGCAATATTTGTTTTACGCATTTTTGAACACTGATTGGTTAACTGTGATCTATAAAGATTTCGACAAAGGGCGCATGTTAATTCATTTCTTCAGCCTAAACAAACAGACAAAAAGAACAAGGGAGCTCATCGGATGTCGTCATTTGGAAATACCCCAGATGGTTATAGTTTAATACTAAAAACAGTATCCATGCAGTGAAAGCATTTTCGGATTTCGGCTTGCATCGATAATACGATTACTACTCCCTTGTTGTCATCCACGTTTTCTCGTATAACCCTACACTTGTGTATTTGTCGTCATTCACTTGATGCTCAGTTAATGAATTTATTACAGGTACAATTAGTGGTAGCACCACTTATATTACCTGACAAAGGTTCCCATTTGGCATTTATTATGTCTGGGGTAATTATTCAATCTAAATCCAGGTTTGAAGTGAGGTGAAATGTGTGTTATGTAATATGCACGTGGCAGTCCAGCAAGAGATGAATGATCAGTTGATTTACTTTTTTTTGTAAATCAACGGATCGTTCCTAGTCATCAAAGGATTAACAGAAAATACGTTGATTGATTAATCACTGTTATCTTGCACAGTGGATATGTCAAGAGTGAGTGTTTACATGTCTAGGTTTACTAAAACAAAGGGAATACACTCATATCATGGCGCGAAGTGCCGATGTAAAAACAACATACTTTGTTCAAAGGGTTAACTGATAATACGTTGATTGATTGATCATTGTTATCTATCACTCAATGGAATTTTTAGGAACCGTGGACGCTATGAAAATAGTTGTCACGTGGGCTTTCTCAGCCGACCATTGAGACTTGACACCTATGTAAAACACCTGAAACAATCCAAGCGATCAGTTGAGAAACGAACACGGGTTATAATATCCCGAAACGATATATATCTTTTAAAATATTTGATTGTTACTGAGACACGTGACATCGAATAAGTTTCTTTGTACAGCTGCAGACGAGTGGGATATTGTTCCTTTGTGTGGATATTCGCGGATACATTCCTCGAACAAGGAAGCTGCCTAAAACTTATACATATAAATTTGGTAGGTTGTAATTATGATATCTGCATTTTGTTTTCCAGACCTTCATTTGAACCGATTCGTTCTTGTTTCTCTACGTCTTGGTTGGGAAATTCTTCAATGCGCGATAGTCGTTGTTGTCACAGGTCTTTTCCTTTGTAAGCGTGTATATATTACCGTCAATTTGTAAAATGTTATTCTCTCAGGCAATTTATAAAATGTGTAAATATTTCAGTCATTTTGACTAAAAAATCTGTCCAGATGGATCAAGACGATCAAAAGGGCCTACACACATCACAACAGATTATTATGTAGGATTAAAAGCCAAACAACTTAGAAATGTACTTTTCAACGTTACATTTTCAGTCTCTTGGTGATGACATTAAACATCAAAATGTTTGGAATTCGTTGTCATAATAATACAGATGGATATGTTTTTCAGTCACTTTATAAAATAACTGAATATTTAGACGTTTAATAAATGTGTTACACATTTGACAGTAAAAAAATATACACACTATAAAAAAGCATATGCTCAGGTGAAATATATACTTTGTGTTGCAAGTCAAAATAGTGTAAACGAAAATCGCAAAATTACCAAGCAAGTGACTTATCAAAACTTCGTCACCATTACCGATGCTACTCACAAAGATACCTACATTTCTTTATTATCTCGAAAACTGTATTTCATTTTGTTGATCAATGTGACCATACGCCCTTATTACTACCCATAAAAGTGACTGATGCGCTTACGAATGGCGCAGCAGAGGTCGCGAACTGGTCTAGATTTCTGCTATACATCCGGGTACTCACTGGGAAAAAACAATAACAAAGGCAACAACCAGTCCCGGGGAATTGCGTTAGATCAGTACCCCTTTAAGTTATGTATTTCTGAAATAAACTCATAAATCCTTTCACAAAGACTGAATGTTTCGCATCGTGATAACTTGGCCGTATCCCGGACCTATTCCTCTGAGATATCTCCACATATCAAGATCATTGGTAACATCTTGGCCAATCAGTTAATTTGGCATGTCATAGGGCATAGAGGTACACACAACGTCAGGCATTACTGAACTTTTAATCAAAGGGGAGGTAACTCTAGGTATCAAGAGAAGGACAGTATACACTGATTAGCTAGTATCAGTCATGAATTTGCAGTGCTACCAGATAACGACCATACCTGCTTCACTAACAATAAAGGGAGGTAACTGTAAAAGTATCAGGGAAGGTTAGAACACACAGATTGTTCAGAAGTCTCCATGATGTCTATTGCTACCATAAATTAGGCACACCTGATTTACTCAATGAAAAGGGAGGTAAGCATACCAGAGGCGGATCCAGAATTTTCAAGGGGGATGGGAGGGGCACATAATATCTAAGTCACAAAGTCACTTGAAATCAACATGTCTGAAAAAAGGGGGATCCACCACTGGCACACACTGATAAGTTGGAGCAAGTCTTGTGTTGTTTAGGCTAATATGACATATAAATAACATATATGAATGAATACATTCCACAGGCTTGGGGGTCTGGGTTACCTGTAGAATGTTGTCAGACTGGCACTGGAAGAGCTTGACAACAGTCCCAGGGGCATCGCCTGTGAGGGTGATACACAGGTCCAGGTGCTTGATGCTGCCATCCTTTGTCAATGAGAATTCCTGGAACACCACAGCATCTTCATGAACTTACAACTGACTTTGTATGAATAACTCATTTGAATTATTTACAGCAAAATCTGATGATTTAAGTTCACAACAGTATTAATATTTGCTTAACATGTTTGTGATGGATTGGATTATATGAAATAAATGTTAATGTTCCCTCATATGTTAGTTTGAAACATGCCTCTCATCTTCAATACATCAAATTTGGACAGAGTCGTGTGAATCATGTTTTATCCCATAGTGTATGATATTGTAGTGGAATTGTACGTGGATCAGACAAACTGGTTAGCAGCCATTGTGACCAGATGATTCCCATATTTGTCACCTCAGTGATCCTCATAGGGTGCTGTGGAACTGTTCTGTGAGTCTGTGTGTGTATACATAGTTTACTGCGGCAGTCAACAGTGTTAAGTCACATCACAGCCTGTGACAGAAGTAAGCCTATTCTGGTGATCACGGTGTCTGGTTCATTGATACTGAGTGAGATGAGTCCTATGCTATGTCCCAATATTCCAGCAGTGAGTGAGTGATCAAGTGAGTGAGTGATCAAGTGAGTGAGTGAGTGATCGTGTGAGTGGGTGAGTGAGTGAGTGAGTGAGTGAGTGAGTGAGTGAGTGAGTGAGTGAGTGAGTGAATGAATGAGTGAGTGAGTGAGTGGGTGGGTGGGTGGGTAGTTGGGTAAGTGAGTGGGATGGGTGAGTGGGTTCTGGGTGGGTGAGTGACTGAGTGGGTGGGTGTTCGGGCGAGTGAGTGAGTGACTGAGTGAGTGAGTGATCCCTTTTGCTGCAGTCTGCAAAATTCCAGCAATATTTAGGTGGATGCATGTGTGAGTTTGGTTGTTATGCTACAGTCTGCAATGTTCAACCTATATCACCGCAGCTTGTAAATGACTGAGTGGTGCGACAAGCACACAAGTGGTAGACTGGAGACATGGGCTCAGCACAGCCGGAGAACAACAACACAACATCAGCCAGTTCACACATCGTATCCACCAAAATCCTCAAGTGTGTTTGTAGTTTAACGCTGTACTCTGCAGTATTCCAGCTATATGACAGCTGCCTGTAATTAAACGAGTCTGGACCAGACAATCCAGTGATTGATATTGTGAGCACGATTCAGGTCTTCGGAGTACGATGACATTCAATCAATTGGTCGCATCTTACGACCAGCATGGGTTGCTGGGGATCTATTCTAACCGGAATCCCCATGGGGTAACAGAGGAAGAGAATGCACAAACTGGTCATTTCTTTCCTATTTTGGTGAGATTTGAGATGGAGGGAATATGAATGAGAGGCAGGTCATGACAACAGCGATGAGGATGAATGTGATCCTATGCATGATGGAGGAACAATGAAAGCATGAATATAGGGAGGTTTACAGAGTACACAAAACTAGTCTATGAGCAACACTATTTGCAAGCAGTGACATATAAAATACATCTGAAAAGCTTCTCCACAAATCATTACGTCTACACATGGCATAATGTGCTGATACCTGGATCTGCCAATATGGGTCTGTGGACAGGACAGCAATTCATATGGCAGTGACGGCTCAAGCTAAAGGAACTCTGGGACAAGTTATCTGCACTATGACTGTCTTAACTCCCATAATTTATATTAACTTCCATACTTTAACACAGATTTACAAATGACCTAGTGATCTAACAACTCTTCAAATTTGACCATGACCTAAATGCAAATTCAAAATGGCAGCTGTTTTTTGTCATTTCATAATTTACACATCTCAAAAAATCCTGAAAATTAATTTTGTCACATTTAAATGATCAGTGATACAAATAATTAAAGAATTTAAAGCTTGCCAATTTTTACAATCAAAGCCAAATTCTGAAAATATTTTCCACCAAACTATGATCTCCCCATTGTCTTCATCAAAAGCACCATGTACCAAAAGCACCCTCAATACCGCCAAGCAGCATGTATGTAGCTTGCATTCCGAGCTATCTAAGGCAGCCAATCATCACGCTCTGCAAGAAGTGGGTGTGTCTACCTGGTTGCCGCCGGCATTGTGACAGGGGTATATGCCGAGGGTCCCGTCAGCAAAGTGTCCCATGGTATCAATGCACTGGCCCGACTGTTGTATACTGCCAAAAGCTACGTCCTGGGTGTCAGGCACTCTGTGAAAGGAGGAGGCATGCGATGCTGTCAAACCTCACAATACCACGGCGGATATCATCCAGTTTGGACACACATGGCCTTTCTCCCTACCTAATATTGTATTCTGGGCACAATAATCAATCGTACAGTGGTATCCTGCTGCAAAACTCAGTTAACATTTCTGACACTAGTTTTGTTGTCCTTGGCAACGCAAGCAAAGAATGGTATTAGGTCTTGCCCTAAATGACTCAAATCTTAAATTTGAAAATTTAACTTGACCATTTTCATGTCTGAATTGATTTAATGTCCTGATACAATCTTCAAGGTTCAACTATCAAATGTAATTTTTGAGGACAAAATGAGCTTGTCAGTTTGAAATGTAAAATGTCAAATTTTGACAACAAAAGTTGGCAATCAACACGTTTCTGTATTCATCATTCCTGAAAATTTGTGAAATCAAAGAGAAATATATAAATATTTCAAATTCAATTTTCTCACCGAACCTTAAATAAATACCAACTAAAACCAGAATAATGTCATCGCCAATTCCCAAAAGAGTCAAATTGCTTAAAAATACTCCTATGAATATTTCATAGAGCACATGTGCACCCAAACTAAAAAACAAACAGAAAGGTGTGTCTAATATAAGCTGACTCATGTGGAACTCATGCATGAAACATCTTACTAATGTACAATAAGACAAGAGGTATACATGTGCTAGCAGGGTGGAGGTAACCGGGGACAACGACCTTGACGACAGGGTTCCCACAACTCCAGGAGTTCTGATTTCTGAATGTCAACCCCCTCAACTTCTATGGTATACATCACAGTTATCAGAAATACTAACTACCTAGGACTTTCAAACTATCACCTCAGCTATTCTCACTGTTACTCTTCATTCATTGTTAGTAAATGAGCTTGGTTTTCATTGAGAAAATACCACTTTTTGCGTTCTTAAACCTGGTCAAGGGAGATAATTCCGTAGTGTAACACAAGCTCCTCACAGCGATAGCCCGTTCGCGAAGCTCTCTATACTATCGCTGCCACCAGTCGAAACTCCCTACTGTGATAGGAGGCCACAACCATGCTTGGAGTTGAACTCGCAACCGAATGACCGTTATGTTTACAAACAAGTGACGACTGTCGTCACGCAGAATACACTTATCGTTGCTAAATTACTTTGTTTGTTTGTCAATTTGAATTTCTGTTTCATTAAAACTATCGTGTTATTGATATAGTAAGAATGTAAGGGAGAAGTTGGTTGATTTTCAGTTAGTCTGCAATCTCAAACCAATCTGATTATAAAAACAACACAGTAAATTCATCTGGAAAACATGGTCAGTTGTAATCCTTTTCAAAATGAAATATGATGGCATTCCCAAAGACATAAACAAAAGTATAAACGTCACTACATTTGGGGTTAGAGGACAAATTTCAAGATTCTTGTAATGACCACGCCCACACTGGTGGCAGCGATGTTACCGAGAGTGTAACGAAGGTGTCACGCGCTGGGAAGGACTTTGAGTGTAACATATTAAAGGGAGATAACTCTAGTTTGTGTAGCCCTTCTATTTTGAGGGGACACAAGCATATTTATACTTGTATGCAGCATTCTGTCTATAACAGCCATGTTTATAGTTGGGAAGGCAACTGAATGTACTTGAATTAGGATCTTTTTTACTTTGTTACTTTTACTTAGTTGTTATCTGTGGCTACAATTAATGTAACGAAAAAGGTATAAAGCCCTTTGAACAGTTTTTCAGTTACATCATGGCTTGACATCTAAAGGGGGATGGAAGCCTGAAATAATGTCGTTTAGACTTTTACCACCTGATATATGGGAATAGCTACATGGGAGTGACTGAAGTGCTAGTTATGGAAGGAGATACCAAGTACCAAGCCCTGTGTTTGATGCAAGCAGTGGGTGTTGGCACTGGTGATGAGGATGCTGTGGTGTGGAGGGGATGAGTACCGAGCCCTGTGTTTGATGCAAGCAGTGGGTGCTGGCACTGGTGATGAGGATGCTGTGGTGTGGAGGGGATGAGTACCGAGCCCTGTGTTTGATACAAGCCTGGATTGAGAGATGGGTTTCATACCAGCTTGGGTGCTGCATCTGACGAGGATGCTAGGGCTGGGTTGGGGTGGGTGGTGAATGGGGTGGGGGTGGAGGGTAGGGGGTAGAGGGTAGGGAGGGGATGAGTACCGAGCCATGTGTTTGATACAAGCCTGGATTGAGAGATGGGTTTCATACCAGCTTGGGTGCTGCATCTAACGAGGATGCTAGGGCTGGGTTGGGGTGGGTGGTGAATGGGGTTGGGGTGGGTGGTGAATGGGGTGGGGGTGGAGGGTAGGGGGTAGAGGGTAGGGAGGGGATGAGTACCGAGCCATGTGTTTGATACAAGCCTGGATTGAAAGATGGGTTTCATACCAGCTTGGGTGCTGCATCTGACGAGGATGCTAGGGCTGGGTTGGGGTGGGTGGTGAATGGGGTGGGGGTGGAGGGTAGGGGGTAGAGGGTGGGGAGGGGATCAGTACAGAGCCCCGTGTTTGTTACAAGCTGTGGGTGCTGCATCTGACGATGAGGATGCTATGGGGGTTGGTGTGGGGAGGGGATCAGTACCGAGCCCTGTGTTTGTTACAAGCTGTGGGTGCTGCATCTGACAATGAGGATGCTATGGGGGTTGGTGTGGGGAGGGGATCAGTACCGAGCCCTGTGTTTGTTACAAGCTGTGGGTGCTGCATCTGACGATGAGGATGCTATGGGGGTTGGTGTGGGGAGGGGATCAGTACCGAGCCCTGTGTTTGTTACAAGCTGTGGGTGCTGCATCTGACGATGAGGATGCTATGGGGGTTGGTGTGGGGAGGGGATCAGTACCGAGCCCTGTGTTTGTTACAAGCTGTGGGTGCTGCATCTGACGATGAGGATGCTATGGGGGTTGGTATGGGGAGGGGATCAGTACCGAGCCCTGTGTTTGTTACAAGCTGTGGGTGCTGCATCTGACAATGAGGATGCTACGGGGGGTGGTATGGAGAGGGGATCAGTACCGAGCCCCGTGTTTGTTACAAGCTGTGGGTGCTGCATCTGACGATGAGGATGGGAGAGGGAGATGATGAACAAACAACAAACTACATATCCCTCCTGGTTTGTGGGAACCCAATGTTGCCACGGTTACCAAAGATGATGACTGAAACTGATGCTGAAACATCACGTATGCCAAACAACTAATTCCAATGATATACAGCCAGCGCAACAATCATGACGAATACTCAGATGATGGGAAGGGATGTAAGAAGAGATCTGGAGCAATACTTACTTCAGTTCTGGGTAGACATTCTCTAGGAACCATTTAAATGGCTTACATTGCAACTGTTCCTTCAGCGCCAAACGTTTTGAAATACTGAAATAACAAAATCACACACATATGTCACAAAACCAAAGCATCTACAATTCTGTTTGCAGAAAGAATGGATTTCTTTGTGAAGAATTTGTTTGGGGCTTGCTCTAAATGTTTTGAATAATTTGAATTCATTGATAGATTTGATTTGTAAATTGTAAACAAGATAGAAACCAACAAGTTGACCATCTCTGATTATCCAGGGTACTATTTAACCTCCAAAGCTGGTTTCCAAGAAGATTGCCCTGGGGTGATATCAAGCAACTGGGGCACGGGTAGCCCAGTCGTCTAGGGCACCGCGATTCGCTGTGCAGAGTGGCGTCCCTTGGGCACGCCAGAAACCTATGATTGTGGGTTTGAATCCCGGTTCGCCCCGATTATGATTCTAGGTTTGTCAGCACCACACCTGTGCTCGTGGGTTTCACAGAAGTGGTAAACGTCTGAGACCTGCATCACTTCGGGCTTTCCTCCCACATTAAGCTGACACGCCCGTGATATAACTGGAATACTGTTAAAAGCGGCTTAAAACCCAACCCACTCACTCACTCACTATCAAGCAACTGCATCACAAAACTCTGGAGACCATTGTGATGTCATCAGTTACATCATAATCAAATGACATCATTAACCTGAAACTTGAAGCTGTATTGTTTAAACTCAACACACTGGTTATTACTGTTTACATGCAGGAAAAGTTGAAAGATTGTGGATGATAAATAGAACCTCACCCTTGTGTCGTTTTATATCAATTAAATCAAAACTTGTTGATAAAGGTGTAAAAATCGCCAGCATGCCAAAGATTTTCAGACATTTTCGACACAGTTGATCTATTTAATATCAACAGATACCCAGTGACATCGTCTCTATCTCCATTCTACAAAGACGAAGACCCTGGAACCATTCATCAGCAAAGTCTTAGCCTGAGCCTGGTTTAAATGACATGACGCTATCAACAGACATTGACGCTATCAATAGACAGTAAACAGAGAGAGTGAGTGAGTATGGTTTTACGCCGCTTTTAGCAATATTCTAGCTATATCACGGCGGGGCACACAAGAAATGGGCTTCACACATTTACCCACATGGGGATCGAACTAGGGTATTCGCGAGACTAGCAAATGCCTTAACCACTTGGCTATCCCACTGTCCTGTTTTCACAACAGTCCATTGATTTGATTAAATATATTGAGAGCTTCCACAAACAAGACCACAATTCTGAATATAGATGCATGCTGAACTTGTGTTCAGAAGAGACATTTTGATTGGTTGTTGATTTCAAGCTCATGTTCAAATTAAATTCTGTGCCAAGTAAGTGATAAGAGAGATACAGTTGTTGACATTATCTCCGAAGCGAAACTATCCAGGATGCAAGTTGGTGGCGGGGCAAAACTTCAAACCAGACTATGCAGGTCAGTTCTTCAGTTCCATGAAGTATATGTACTGAACAGTTCATCTGCTTGCACTACTCGTCTCTTCATGGTCCATACATGTACCTGGGATCTCCCTCAAACAACTACCTGGCCAGAGAACATTGGAAATCATTTCCATAATCCCTAAGGTACTAATTGTAGGTTGAGAATCACTTACTCTCCAAAGGGAATATTTTTGGCTGAGGGAACTGCTGCATAGTAGAACTGCTTATAGTCATCCATCCACACTTCAGCAGCTCGGCGTGTGTTCCTGGCAAACAGAGACATCATCATCATCATCATCATCATCATCATTGTCGTCATCATCGTTATACTATTCCTTCTATGTGATTGTCAGATTTGTAATTCTAAAATATCAATGTCATGTTGGCCATGCTCAATTTGTTTTAACTGTGGTGTGGTGTGGTGTGGTGTGGTGTGGTGTGGTGTGGTGTGGTGTGGTGTGGTGTGGTGTGGTGTGGTGTGGTGTGGTGTGGTGTGGTGGTGTGTGGTGGTGTGTGGTGGTGTGGTGTGCTGCGTGCTATGTGGCGTGGCGTGGTGTGGCTCGGCGTGGCATAGTATATGTGCCTTTAGTTAAGGTGATATAAAGACTGCGTTCTGCGCCGTACCTAGCAAACACATTGCCACTCCCCCCTGGGAAGGTGTAAGGGTGCTGCTTCCTGAACACATGTCCAACTCGACTGCATGGAATGATTTCTAGAGCACCATGGCACTGCCAGACTCGGAATGAGATCTCTGAAAAGGGAAACACACTGATTGTTAGGAAACACCATGGCAGGATCAAAAGGACATACCCAAATCCTAGGCAATCTTCTGCAAATCACTTAAGTTTTTCAAACGTTTCAGATGTTATTACGCCACCAAAGGATCCTTAACGAAAGGCACAAAAAGGGAGAGAACTTTGATTATCTCCCTTTGGACAACATACACATTGAGATGCGACACTAAGTCTACAGCACTCTTCAATAGCCATTGCTTATCCATGTTCAAGACAATGACATTTTCATCCTCATGCTGATAAAGACTGCAAAAATTAAATTCCTCCATTCAGGACAATATCCATAATTCCTTGTTGTCTTTATGTTTTTCTCCGAGTGTCAACAAGGACACTTAATACGATATATTTAGGGTCAAGGGTGTCAAGTTAGGAATCCAACAAGACAGACCATCTGGGACTTACCGAGGTTCTCCCCGCCCCATACATCCATGTCCAAGTCATATTTTCCCAGTTCCTCAAACCATGACTTGTCTATGGCAAACAGTCCCCCAGCAATCAGTGGAGTCCTGCAATAAAACAGAGAAAATATGACATCATGAAAAACTACACCTGATTTTTCCATATGATTAAAATTAATCTGTTATGAAAAAATCAGGTGTCATTTAACTTCTTTTGTGTAATATTCATATCAGCAGCCATTGTGGCCATCCGATCCCCAATATAGGCTCCTGCTACAGGCAGAGGTACTCGGGACCTGTTCTGCCTCTTGGGGTGCTGTTGTAAGTGGGGTGCATGACCCTGCAATCGAGGGTAGGTATCAGTGTGCTCCTTGCGTTACCTAATGGCTGAGATGGGATCTCTAGTTCTCTTATTGCGTTCCTCTGCCGTCATGTAATCCCACTTGAACACCAGGTTCCAGTCAAAGCCACCCTTCAAGTCCGCCGAGGCTCCAATGTAGTCGAAGTTGTCCATACTGATGACGTCAATGATGGGGCTCACAACACGTGTGCGATCCTACAAAGGTAAAGTTCAAATGTTACTCACACGATTATATTAAAATGTCATTACCAATGAAGAAAGAGTTTATAACCCATTTGGAAAAAAAGGCAAACATCAATATCCTAAAGTCTGTCATTAAAATCAGGGATAAACATTCACAACTACTGAGTTGATGCCGGTCAGGCATAAACGGACACTAAGATCTGAGATCTTAATGTTACCCTGGCTGCATGTAAGTAAGTTGTTAATAATTTTAACATTTAAAACTTTAAAAAAATTAATTCAGAATTTAAGGTAATGCTTTTCTAACACGTTTCCGTATAATGGCGAAAAAAAGAGAATTCACCATCTCTCGAAATGGACATCTGGTTCTTAAACTGCCGTGCAGATTACGGTTGATTGCAGGATTTGCAAAGCATGTGTACCACCAACTCGGTGTCGACAGATATTTGCTAAATCTTTTCATGTATGTAATCAAGGTGCTCACGTGATTTGATACACTTCACAAAGTAAGACTAGTTTTATCACAATATAGAGTTTGATTATCAATCAGATTGTCTTGACAGGGCGCTACCATTTTGTTTAAGTGAGTGAGTGAGTATGGTTTTACGCCGCTTTTAGCAATATTCCAGCAATATCACGGCGGGGGACACCAGAAATGGGCTTAACACATTGTACCCATGTCGGGAATCGAACCCGGGTCTTCGGCTTGACGAGCGAACGCTTTAACCACTAGGCTACCCGACCGCCCCCATTTTGTTTAAAGCAAATGCAAGTGATGATTATGAAAGATGGAATCAATGGTCAATGGGAGAGACATAGAAGGGACATAACTTGTAAAAGCCACTAGTGGCGCTACGATCGAGCCCAGAAATTCCAGCCTAGTTCGGCAAGGGTGGAACTGGACTTTTAAAGTCAGTTATCTCCCTTGCCTCTGGAAGATGAGAATTCCCTGACATCATCATTATCTCCTTGTAATGGGACACACACACACACATCAGTGTGGCACACCTGTATTGTATTACACATGAAATAAAGACATCGACCTTACCTCTGCCACTCGGAGCAGAAGGGGTTCCAGCCAGAAGGCGTTACACTCGCAATGACTGTCCAAGAATGTCAAGATGGCACCCTTGGCTGCATCAGCGCCTCGCACTCGGGACCGGATCAAACCTGCATCACCAATCATGCATTGTATTTTGCAGGAATCTGCTATTAACAGTAAATTCAACCAATCCAAGTAAGTGAATGTTGTTTCACACCAATGGTATGATCACCAAACATAAACTGAACGTTGCGATGGATCTATTTGCTGAACAAAAGCTAACCTGCTGAACAAGTGAATTTACGCCAAGTCAGCAATATTCCAGATATATCAGAGAGATGCTGAGTATGGACAAGCAAAACCAGTGACTGACAGCATGAGCACAAACCATGCCATTGGGGCACAGTGACACACAATTACATTGTAACACTCTGTTCCTCATTTACTGCCAATACAGGTGAGGTGAAATGGAGTTTAACGTCGCGTCCAAGATTATTGCACTTATATAGCAACGTGCATGTACGTGTGTGTGTGTGTGTGTGTGTGTGTGTGTGTGTGTGTGTGTGTGTGTGTGTGTGTGTGTGTGTGTGTGTGTGTGTGTGTGTGTGTGTGTGGCTGCTTGTACTAGTCCGGACTGATGCTGATTTATAGTGCTAGCTCACTGAGATACCATGCCACAGTTTTAACATGAATACCCCACTCAGACACAGTATACTGACTCCGAGCCCACCAGTACTTGTTTTAGCCCCATAATGCCGAGCGCCAGACAGGGTAACAACAAGTACCATCATTTAACGTCTTTTGGTATGACGCGGTCGGGGATCGAACCCCGGAACTTCCGCTCTCCGGGCGGACGCTCTACCACTGGACCACGGAGGCGGTCACTGCCAATACAGATACACTATAGCAACATGAAAGAATTGGGTGTTCTTAACGTCCTGTGAGCAGCATATATATCAAGCTGGTGTGTTGGGACCAAGTCTGTCCGTCTAAACCAAAGTACAAGACTTACTATTGGGTCAATATTATAACCTGTCTACTGCCATGTAATCAACCAAGAAAAGAGTGAAAAGTTACAGGGGGAAAATATTACATAGCATCAAGATCTGTATCCCCTTAAGCATGTTAAGTCTTACCCTCTCGTTTCTTATTATGAATGACCTTGACCTTCTGAATGATAGCCAGTTCATCGCCATCAGAAGCTGCAGACGAAATGGGAAACAATAACACTTTAAGAGCATGGTTTCATAAGATTCAATAATCTTTAACCTTTAGCTGTCATTGTGACCATCCAATCAACATTTGAATCTGTCTTGGAAACAAACATGACTTACAAGTGTTGGGATCCATTTCAACAATTAAGATCAGCCAGTGAATTTAATCAACAGCTGAACGACTAATGTTCAGTAATAATTACCGTATTTGACGTAATAAGCACCCAGGGCGCTCTCAAAATTAGAAATAGGGGGCTCTTATTATAATGTTATTTTGGTGAAAAATACAGAGTTGAAAGATAAATTTCGTGGTTTATGCTGACAGCCTGAAATGTTTATGTACGACAGATATATTTTTCCAGAATCACATGCCCATAAATAAGGGTGCATATAACACATGAGTGCGTATTATACACGAATAAATAAGTCTTGTGTACATTGATCAATCGGAAGGGGTGCTAATTGGGATTGTTCACTAGCCAATATCTTAGCAAATGTTGCCGTGGGCGCTTATTAGAGCGGGGCGCTTATTACGTTGAATACGGTAAGTCTTCTTGTCAGGCAATGTTGAATAAATGGCATCAGGTCAAACAGCAATGGAAATGTGCTTCATCTAACTTCCATCCTAAAGTGCTTTTCAGAACCACTATAGACAGAACCACTAATCAATATTGAATTGAGATAATTTATTGCTCATTAGGACATCACTATGCAACATAAAATCAAGATACATACACAAATGACATTTCCTCTTCCACAAAGATCTTATTAGTGTCATTTACAAACATACTTACGATCATCACTGAAATCGTCAACCAGGATGATTTCTTCTATCAAGTGTGGGGGGCTCTTTCGGAAAACACTGAAAACGCAAGTAAACTTCTATCACCAGATTCAGAGGTGAGGTGAGGTGAGGTGAAATGGGGTTGAATGTGTTCAAGATTATTGCACTTACATAGCGACAGGCATGCACGTGTGTGTGTGTGTGTGTGTGTGTGTGTGTGTGTGTGTGTGTGTGTGTGTGTGTGTGTGTGTGTGTGTGTGTGTGTGTGTGTGTGTGTGTGTGTGTGTGTGGTGTGTGTGTGTGTGGCTGCTTGTACTAGTCCAGACTAATGCCGATTTTATAGTGCTTGCCCACTGAGATACCAATTCAACATGAATACCCCAGTCAGAAAGTGTATACTGGCTCCGAGCCGACCAGTCCTTGCTTTAGCCCCTTAATGCCAAGCGACAGACAGGGTAACAACAAGTACCATTTTAAAACATCTTTTGGTATGAAACGGCCAGGAATCAAACCCCGGACCTTCCGCTCTCTGGGAGGACGCTCTACCACTAGACCACAGAGGCGGTCCCAGAGTCAGAGAATCAATCGCACTGATCACTTGTCCATTGGTCTAGTTCATGTCCACATCAATCACAATGCTGTGCAGTGATAAGATCATAAATCATGTAAATATGCCTCATGTCAATATCGGTATCAGTTGGAAGCAGCTGTCAACCCATTGATGTAACACGACTCTAGGGCTGGGACATTTTTTTACCATAGCACTGGCAAAACGTATTTAGATACATGTATTAAACAATCTGGTCATGCATACACTGAAGTTGACTCAAGTTATATATCTTTATTCATAGATGTGAAAAGTCAGAAGAAATGGGTGCATAGTCAGAAAGAAATGCGAACATTTGTGACTTTTAGTGTAACCATAGAGTTTTTGATAATTTTTGTCATTAAGCAATATATCACTTGACTAGTGATAGTATTCCTGTGGGTACCCGGGTCCTACTAAGAACCCACCCGACCTGGGTACCCGAGTTACCCGTCCCAGCCCTACACGACTCTATCTGATCCGGGTTGTACAATCAGGGCCAATCAGGCCAGAAGAATGATTTGGTGACAACAATCAAAACACAAAGTGTACAACAAGCTACCTGACAATTGTGCGGAGTAGTGCCGATCGTGCCTCATTATGGAAAGTGATGATAACGGATGTTGTTGGTAAGTTCTGTCTCCATCCCATCTGTCGACATCTGAAACAAAGTGGGATGTTCTCATCATCTACACATGACAACAGCATCACTAAACAAGTAAATGGAGGAGGCGTTGCAGAGTACGTGGGATTCACTGCCATACAATCTCAAACATATATTAGACATTCCGGAATGTTCGTTTGTTAAGTTTTCCAAATTTTGATCGAGAACTGTGTCAACATATTTTTCAAGCGTCGTCTGAAATGGAAGTCGCCAGGTTGAAACGAGTGCCGTAAAGCTTGTGAAAGCTGCTTTCTAATTGGCTGATGTCGACTTCTTGTTAGTTATTTCAGTGCTCGGTCAAAGTCCTCGAAAGGTCGTTCTGACGTGACCCGTAATGGGATGTCCTCAGATCTTTGTTTAGCGGCAGCAAGAACTTAGATCAGATTTTAATGAGATTGACCCTGATCTCTTCTGATATTAAATATATCAACATTCATCGATAAAAGTAAAATACTCCTTGATAAGCCTTGGCATTTTAAACTTTTATTGACTCATTAAATATTGATATATTTGATATCAAGAGACACTCGGGTGACATTATCAGTATTTGAAAAGACTTTTGGGCTAGACACTGTGTATCGATGAATACTTGTGAATCAATAGTCACTTGTTTCTTCACACAAAATCAATATACATGATGTATTGTGGAAAAAAACGAATGTAATCTTTAATGAGCATTTAATCATATTATTCATAACTTGATACTATCACTATCTCTCCATGGAACCCATGTCAACTGTTCCTATCTTGACTTGTCATTGATGTATTAATATCAGGTCATGATCACTGATAGTTTGATCGATCGCTACACCCTCCGTCCATGGTCACCATGGTCTACAGATGAGAACAAACCTACATGCTGTTCCCACAATCTGTCGCACAGTTGTACAATCAATATGGGCTGACCAACTCATATTCAGAGGGGGGACGGTTTTTTACAATCAATATGGGCTGACCATTTCATATTCTGAGGGGGGGGGGGACGTTTATTTTGGTTTTTTTTGGTTAAAACAATAATCTGTTCCAAAAATGCTGGAATAAATCTGTTGTTCTCCAGTTGTAAACAAACAAACAAAATGGTAACTTGACATACTAGATGTTCTGAAAATGTGTTGTTGATCAAAAAGAAAATGGTTCGCACCTTTTTTCAGTGAAAGTGTTTTATGTCTTCAAGTACAGATTGATAACATTTTCTGTCTCAAACAAAAAATGTCTCCACTTAAAAAATTGAAGTCTCATAGCTGTGACAATGGTGACTGCACATTTACTGTTTCTTTGTCAGAAGAAAGAAAATCTGATTGGTTTCTTCAGCCACAAATCCTCAGTCTAGCATAAACCTTATCGTTACATTACTGACACATGATGGTCACAGATACTATTTTCTTGACAGTTCAATTTCATGGTGTTAACACGGTCACTTGATGTGCATATAATCATGGTAATCAGTGGACCCCTACAAACGATTACCTGGAAGTTAATCAACAAAACTACCAGCCCATGTTGACTTTGTAACTTGTTGAACTTGTTATGATGAAATAACATGATAAATAAATAATCAGTTTATGAGATCGCGATACACTTTAAATAGAACAGGAACTAATAGAGTTACCTCCCATAATGGCAGAAGTAACATAGCGCCACCTGTAAGCATGGCAGAAGATGAGGATGTGTTAGATGACAACGCCCCGACAAAACTGTTACGTTTAATAACCATCCCTTCATTTAAACCTGTTTTGTTCTTGTGGTTTTCTTGGTTAAAGGTTTGAGTGAGTTAGTGAGTGTGTTGGGTTTAACACCTCTTTTAACAGTATTACAGTTATATCACGGCGTGTCAGCTTAATGTGGGAGGAAAGCACGAAGTGATGCAGGTCTCAGACGTTTACCACTTCAGTCAAACCCACGAGCACGAGTATGGTGCTAACAAACCTAGAAACATAATCAGGGCGAACCGCGATTCGAACCCACAATCATACATTTCTGGCATGCCCAAGGGACGCAACTCTGCACAGCGAATCATGGCGCCTTAGACGACTGGGCCCCGTGCCCCCTTAAAGGTTTGATATAATAATTAATACATGTATGAAGAAAGAGGTTTTAGAGCCGTATTTCAGTGAATTTCATCATTTCTTATTATTTGACGTGGTGTATCGTGATACCAGTAGTATAGTCAGTCCGTATACCAGTCAATACTGAGCTCTAATATGGAAGTAACAGATCAGATAGGTCCCCAGTTCTACTGTACTCACAGCTGATGGCGTGTATCCGGGACATCACGGTTGGATTTAGTGTTGTCACTGGCGAGCTGGTTAAACTTGTTCCTTGCATAGTTGTCTTCCCCTGGCCGAACCCGCTTCTTATCTACATACGCCTTTTCGTCATACTCCTCCCAGGGCACATCGTTCGGACCATCCTCCAGATAGTCCTTCACTTTACTATGATCTATGGGTTTAGGCACTTTATGTCTTTTTTTTGGTTTTTGAGTAGGTATCAACTTTTCTTCGATTTTTTTCTTGTGCGTGTCATCTTTGGGCTGTTTAGGTGGTGTGATGATTTTTTCCTTTTTGGCCACCACAAGCGTGTCATCATTCACGATGACTGGACCGATCTCATTTGGGAAGACATTTTTGGGTAGGAGCTTATTTCCCTCACTTCCTGTCTGCAACACAAAAACAACTTTCGTTACACATAGATTCACTCCATGACAAGCAAATACACAATGCAAACAAGAAACAAATCAGCAGACTCTCAAAAGCCATTACCCCGATATTTGTCATTTTGATTTTTTAAATGCATCTTAAATGACAACTTATTGATATTTACATTTTTAGAAAAATGGTGCCTCAAACATTTGAAGCTCACCTACAATTTAAAAAATAATTGAAACAAGAAAAGGGCTTAATCACTATCCCTGCCATCAACATGGCCATAGAGTAATACTTTTTAACATAAAGTATATAGTAGCGAACAAAAACTATTAAAAAAAGGAGTCCTATGAAGGCTTAAGAAGAGATTGCTTTATGTCATCAGGAAAATGATTAAACGTGAAATTAATACACACAAAAGACCGTAACTCTGGGAAAAAATAATTTACAGCACCAATTGTCTTGACAGGTATCTCATAGATAAGCATGCAAGTTTGCTGTAAAGGCGACTTTGCTTGTTGTAAAAGGCAACTAACGGGATCGGGTGGTCAGTCTCGCTGACTTGGTTGATACATGTTATCGATCCCAATTGAGTGGATCGATGCTCATGATGTCAATCACTGGATTGTCTGGTCCAGACTCGATTATTTTACAGACCGCCGTCATATAGCTGGAATATTGCTGAGTGCGGTGTTAAACAACAAACAAACAAATCATTCATGTAACATCAGTAGTGTCTGAAAAAAAATGTCCCCATTGAAGTTGACCCCACTGCAAACACCATGCACGAAGTTGAAAAGCATCAGGTGTAAGGGCATAAACTCTGCAACAAGATAGTTTGCAGCACCTATCTTCGAACCTAGTCTTGACAAGTATCTCTTTGATAAGCTTGCAAAAGTTTCATTCATGTAACGTCAGCAGTTTCTGAGAACAGTTGTCCGTATTGCAGAAACCATACACTAAGTTGAAAAGCACCGAGCAAGGGCCATAACTCTGTAAAAAATGAATTGAAGACCCTAATTTTCGAACTCATTTGAGATCTTGACCAGTTATATCAGCGTGTAAATATCATTTCTCTAACTTAGATAGAGAAACATTTCCCCTTTGAGAAGCAGACGGACAGAAGATGGATGGATGAATGGACGAACAAACTCCGTTCCTATATCCCCGCCCACTTTGTGTCGGGGATAATAAACTTAGGTATTTTAGCAAGCTAAGCTATAAACATGATAAATAGTTTGAGCAAAGACAAGAAATGATTAAATGGTCTCCATTCATCAATAAAGATTTAATTTCAAGTTTATTTCAACATATCACAATTTAGTTTCTGGTGTTCATACACCCTGTAATAAATCACATATATTGACAGACCATCATGAATCCTGGCCATTGATCAGGGATAGTGGTGAACAGACCAGAAAAAACAAACTGAGCTGAACAGAGACAATGCTAAACAAATCACTGACCAAACGTCTTCTAAACCATACTGAGAACTGTGACTTGCCTTATCTGAATCATGCAGTACTTTGAATTCACCATGAGATACATCTCATCAAAATCATTCATGCAAATATCCCACAAAACATTAGAAAACAGAACTGCAGTTGATTTAGACCGTTTCCTAAGCCAGTCCCTACCATGAATCGTCAACTTCTGAGGCATCGATCACACTTAAACTACCATAACAGACTGATAAATGTTACGCAAAGTTTATGCATCACAGCTTAGCTGGAGTTTAGCTCGAGAACTATGCCTAGTCAGGCCAACATTATTTACAATCCAATTGAAAACAGTTCACCATGGAGTATGATCAATATGTTTATGAAAAACCAAATTATGAAATAAACATGACAAAATGACAAAAAGCATGTTTCCCAAATACAGATGCAATAATCACATCTAGTACACAAATACTGATGCATTAATAATATTTGGTACACAAATACTAATGCATTAATAATATTTGGTACACAAATACTAATGCATTAATAATATTTGGTACACAAATACTGATGCATTAATCATATTTGGTACAAAAATACAGATGCATTAATCATATTTGGTGCAATGTAGATTTGAAAGAAGGTGTTATTTTCAGACATTGTGTTATTACATCACATATTGGGAACATAATGGCACAATATGAAAGTGAAATAATAATATTCAACTAAACATGCTTCTCATGCATTCCAGACTGACGCCGAAATGTGCACATCCTTTGCTGCAGGTCGTTACTGTAAGTGGAAGCGTCCTGCATAACAACTTCAACCTTGACCCACTCCATCTTTTATGAGATCAGTTAATTTAAGTAAAGCTCTCAGACAATCCACTTGCCTCTTTGCAAGCAGCACTCTATTTTCACAAAATGGTCGGTGTAGTGATTTTTCTAAAAACTTGAGCCCGGCCTAGGTGGTAATGTTGATTGAAAAAATGATTTCTCTGGAAAATGTCAAAAGGGCAAATGCTGGGGCTGGCTAGAAAGGCTTGACATTCTATCAAGGCTAGTCAATCTCATCCCCTCCTTCCATGGACACCCTAGTTAAACAATATTTATTTCATTTTGCATATGGAAGATCGGTCAACAGGATAATGGAAGCGCATGTGAAATGTGGACATCATTCCTTAAAAACATATAGGCCAAAATGTGAATTTATACCAAATACTGGCCTTCAAAATACTTATGTACAATACCGTACCGAATGGAACCAAGTTCCATGAATCACAAGATATTGATTCGGTGTAATGTAAGTTCTTGAGAACAAGCCCACCCCTGTCTGTAAGAGGATGAAGAAAAGTGGGTGAAATTAAGTTGTGGGTCCTCGAGGTCTTGAGGTTCGCTGGACCATCATAATGTGAATCTGGGGAACCTACAATTGTATTAACCAAGTTAACATGAGGGTATGGGCCCCATTACGTTCAGGTTAATTTCAAACACTAAAGGGGGCCTATTCTGCCTGGGAATCCTTATGGAGTGACAACTGAAAAGTGTACTTTGGGGTATAAGTAGCTGAACAATGCCTGCTGACAGTATTAGACTTGACACAACTCAGGCCTACAAACTACGGAGCAACAATGCCTGCCGACAGTATTAGACTTGACACAACGCAGGCCTACAAACTACGGAGCAAGAATGACTGCCAACATTGACACAATGCAGGCCTACACGCTACGGCTCAAGAATGACTGCCAACATTGACACAATGCAGGCCTACAAGCTACGGCTCAAGAATGACTGCCAACATTGACACAATGCAGGCCTCCAAACTACAGAGCAAGAATGACTGCCAACAGACTTGACACAATGCAGACCTCCAAGCTACGGAGCAACAATGCCTGCCGACAGTATTAGACTTGACACAACGCAGGCCTACAAACTACGGAGCAAGAATGACTGCCAACATTGACACAATGCAGGCCTACAAGCTACGGCTCAAGAATGACTGCCAACATTGACACAATGCAGGCCTCCAAGCTACGGAGCAAGAATGACTGCCAACAGACTTGACACAATGCAGACCTCCAAGCTACAGAGAAACAATGACTGCCAACATTGACACAATGCAGGCCTACAAGCTACGGCTCAAGAATGACTGCCAACATTGACACAATGCAGGCCTCCAAGCTACGGAGCAACAATGACTGCCAACAGACTTGACACAATGCAGACCTCCAAGGTACGGAGAAACAATGACTGCCAACAGTATTAGACTTGACTAAAAGCAGGCCTCCAAACTACGGAGCAACAATAACTGCCAACAAAATTAGATTTGACACAATGCAGGCCTCCAAGCTACGGAGCAACAATGACTGCCAACAGTATTAGACTTGACTAAAAGCAGGCCTCCAAACTACGGAGCAACAATGACTGCCAACAGTATTAGACTCGAATAAAAGCAGGCCTCCAAACTACGGAGCAACAATGACTGCCAACAGTATTAGACTCGACTAAAAGCAGGCCTCCAAACTACGGAGCAACAATGACTGCCAACAGTATTAGACTCGACTAAAAGCAGGCCTCCAAACTACGGAGCAACAATGACTGCCAACAGTATTAGACTCGACTAAAAGCAGGCCTCCAAACTAAGGAGCAACAATGACTGCCAACAGTATTAGACTCGACTAAAAGCAGGCCTCCAAACTACGGAGCAACAATGACTGCCAACAGTATTAGACTTGACACAATGTAGGCCATCATAATACAGAGCAACAATGACACAATCACAATACAATAAGTGCACCCAGGGAGCAAACAGGATATATCAGGATATTCATACATCCAAGCTTCACCAGGAACAGTCTTATAATTAATGGGAAGCATGTTTGCATGCAGCTGTTTTTCTTACTCTGACACACCCATCCATCCTACCTTCATCTAATCCCCAAAGTCACTACTTCGCCTTACACATTCATTCTCCAAACAAAAGCCTGTCAAAACTACTTTTTTGTAGAATGAGACAAACATAGCTGGAGCAAAGTAACGCATCAATAAAAGTCAGTGTTTCTAATAACGTAAGCATCTGACTGCGACTTTTCTTAAGATTTCCGTGAAATCTCCTCTGAGGAATTAGCAGTGACTGAGTCCTGCAGTGCTGAGACCATTTGCTGGCAGACTCAGCACTGTGATTGATGAAAGTATTTGCAAACACATCAATCTGCTTGGCAATTTTTCCTCACCTCCATTAAACTAGCTTTGGCCATTTCAGGACAAATTAATCTGAAACAACTCCTCTCTCAAACTCTCTATGACCTTCTCAAAGAAATGGTTTTATTGGTAAATGCCATTTGCAGTCTTCGAGAGAGAACAGAAGTAAAAATGGGCTGAAGTGATTGAGGAGATGGCGGCTGGAGATTTCTGTTGCATTTCTGCAACCTGGGTCTTTACTACCAGAACGGCAAGATCTGTGATGAAATATCTCGAGTGACCAAAGGACATTAGCCTTTGTCCAGACCTTTACCGTTACCATGGTTACTATAGAACGTAAGTAAGTTTCTCCTTTGCTACCTGGTTCCAGCATGCATTAAGTGAGGATGGCGAGGGATTGAAACTTTGAACAGTAGTTAAGACGCACAATGGCAATTCAGCTTGATTTGAAAACTTCCAGTAATGTACTTCCAAAATGTTTGTGATTTGGTGAGTGAGTAGAGCGTTATGCAGCCTATAGCAGTTGTCCTGCCACACTGCAGCAGGAGACATTGGGCTGTAACTACACTGAACCCATGTGGGGAATCAAACCCAGGCCTTCAAACCGTGTAAATGCTCTCAAAACATTAACAAATTACATAAAAAAACTATCAGCTATTCTTGGCATGTCTGAGGGATGGAACTCTGCAGAGCATAAGCCTATCAGGTCATCCATCAGGTTTTACCGAAATAGTTAAATCCTTCATTGGACACGAATTTCTGGGCTCGATTGCAGCACCACCAGTGGCTATTACGAGTTGTGTCCCTTCTATGTCCCTCCTTTTGACCAATCAGATTCCACCTCTCATATCACTTGCATTTGCTTCAAACAAAATGGCGGCGCCCCATCAAGACAATCTGATAGTTAATCAAAATCCATAAAGTAATGAAAAGGGTCTTACTTCATCAAATCACGTGAGCGCCTTGATTATAAACATGAAAAGATTTGGAAAATGTCTGTTGACACCTTGCTGGCAGCACACAAGCTTTGCAAATCCTGCATTCGACCGAATTCTACACAGCAGTTTACAAACCGGATGTCGATTTTGTTATGCGATTTTGATTGGACTATGCATAGACTCGTTAGTCCAGCCAAAATATAACTCCATAATTCCAGCCTAGTTCAGCAAGGTGAGGTGAGGTGATATTGGGTTTAACGTTGCGTCCAAGATTATTGCACTTATATAGTGACGTGCATGCACGTGTGTGTGTGTGTGTTTGTTGCTGCTTGTACTAGTCCGGACTGATGCTCTACCACAAGACCACGGAGGTGGCGAAGTTCAGCAAGGGTGGAAGCTGGACACTTATAGTCAGTTAACTCCCTTGACTCGGGCAGATGTATCCTGCACACTCTTTGCCAACTCAGTGTGGGATGTGAGTGGTGGTAGTCATACAGTGAGTGAGTTGGGTTTTTCACTGATTTAGCAATATTCCAGCAATATCTCTGCACTTTATCGCGAGGCTACCCCACCACCCTTGGTCATACAAAGTCAAACTTCTTTATCATGAATCATTTCAAGTTTGGACATAACTCTGTGATATCTTAATAAACAAAGATAGGAAATACGTCAAAGTATATGCCACAATCACCTTCTTATAGTAACCATAGATCTGAATGACAATGTGTTTCAAAATCAGAAGTCTTATGAAATACAAAGAAATATATAGGTTGTTTGAATATGGTCCAACCTGGTGATTGTCTCCACAACACTATTGAATCCAGTATGCTTTGTTTGTTTGTTTGTTTGTTTGTTGTTGAACACAGCACTCTCAATATTCAAGCTACATGACGGCGGTCTGCAAATAATCAAGTCTGGACCAATCCAGTGATTGATATTATGAGCATCGATCCACGTAGTTGGGATACGATGACATGCATCAACCAAGTCAGCGAGTCTGACCACCCGATCCTGTTAGTCGCCTCTTGCGAAAAGCATAGTCACCTGTTCGTCAAGCATGGGTTGCTGAAGACCTATTCTTACCCGGATCTTCATGGGTTGAACCACTATGCATTATGATAAAACACAAATACCACTTATTAATTTTATTATGCAATCTCTCTTCACATGGCAGGCTATTAAAGAACATAAAGTGCGAGCCTCCTTGTCTCGTCAGTTCATGTCATGCATGGCTGGATCTGTACCTGATGTATCAGTAGAGCCAGGGGTGTTTATATACACATCCATTCATGCACGTAACACACCCAGTCATATGTCCATACACCATCCGTATCTCAATACCTGTATAGCACTTCATGAAATACTCACATCCCTGTCAGTTCTGGGGCTGTGATGACAACACTATGAGGCGAATACGATATGTATCATGAATATAGGGTTATGAATACGAATATTTATTCACAAATACAATAACAAATCAGCAGTTAATGTATTATTCATTATATTCAGTGAAACAATAACAAAATATATCATTTGACATGGTTTGACCATGTTGACAGTGTTAATTATTTTTACATTTATGTACAGCACTTATCCAGGTACTAGAATCTGCTCCATTGTGACAATGACCAGTGGCCACTTTACTGTCAAACTAAAAACATAAGCGTTTTGTCTTTGAAAAAATCTATGTGTGTATATAATGGATATTTTTATGTACAGGTAATGTAAATGCACATGACTACATATTCATGGTTGCAAAAAATACAGTGATTGCTCGCTACAATGCTACCTTTGGGGTTCAAATAATTGATGAGCGTTATAGACAATCAGCCGTTTAACGAGGTGGAGTTTTACATGACCAGCATAACAGACTAGTACTGCATGACCTGTACATGTTCCATTTCCACATCTCGCGTTGATGAATAACAGACGGGTTCAAGTAAATTTTGGGGGTAAATATTCGTCTTTAGTGACCACTGTGATGTTTCGGTATAAATCCTTAGACCCTTGTCAAGCAAGGCTTACTTGCTTGATAATCATGATAATGGTATAAGGATCTATACCGAAACATTGCCTTTACGGTAAATTAAGAAATTGTTATCCATATATAATCTCTCCTTTGTCATTCATCAACTTCAAAGTAATGCCTATCAAACAATTCAAATATTGAATGGTATTTGAGTAATTCTCTGGAATATTTTAAAATATTATGGAAAACAAAACAATTCAAAATTTTCATAAATCCCTAGTAAGCAAAGCACAAGTTTAGCATATGCCTGACAGGTATGTTAAGTTTTGTAATAAAGTATCAAATGGTTTCAGAGGTATGACTGATGGAAGGATGGACACCACCCACTCCTATCCCTTTGCGCTTCCATGTTTATGGCTGGGATAACAACAGGCTTCACATGTTCCAATGACATAAGTGCTAACTGATGCCAAGCTGTGTCCGTGTTAATGATAGATCTATACATTAAAATCACACTCGTGAGTCCATACCACACAATGTTCATTAAAAACAACAACAGTTAGGCGTCAGTTTCACTAGAGCTCTACAAACAGCTGGGAGTCAAATTAACTCCCGAGGTGTTGTCATGAAGCCAGCTGAGCTGTTGATTAATGCCGCCAACTTTCGACTCATTGCCTCTGATCTTGTCGGCACAGATCGAAGACACTTGGACAATTGATGGAAAGGAGGACCCGTGTTCCCTCGAACAATCTCAAACAGTGGCCAATTATTGAAAATCAAAGTTTTCACTCTTGTTGCCATGTGAGGGTTTCACTTCTCAGGATTTGCTTCCATAGTAACCATAGTAACCTTTTGATGATTTTAATTAAAGGCAGTTGGGGATATCTGGTCTTGAGAAAAGCTGTCACTGTTAAAAACTCAGGTTAGTTCAAGTATAATCTCTTTCTCAACAATGTTGAAAGAACCAACTTTAGGAATTACTTTTTCATTCTCAACTACGTGTTCAGTTCTGTTGGGTGATATACCCAATACTATGGTTACAAGACAAGCAGATTTCCAACAATGTCCAATATTGCTAAACATTGCTAAGACAAAAACAATACCGGTACACCAATTTCAACCGGTGATGGATCTAGGAGTTGGATGATCGGGGTCATTTGGGACCTTGTGTTAAAAAACTAGTCAAACACATGAAACACAAAACGAAAGAATGTTTTCATCATGTTCATATGGTAGCCTTCTTTTTAACAAAGTCTTGGAGTACAATAAAGAACAAACAAATACTCTAATATTGGTTGACTTTTCATTTGTGTTATTTAAAACAATTTTTTACAGACATGACTATCAAGATGGAGTTGCAAGTTCACCTTTGAAATACCAACTGAAACATGACATGGTGACGGAAATATTAACACTTCTTAAACTTTATTTTTAAAATATTATTTAAACAATTCATTAAAAACTTAATTAAGATCTTTTTTAATAACACATTCATAATGTCCAGATTAAGCACAGAGTAACCAAAAATTGTGGCAAGTTTCCGCAATTGTAAGATTTCACAATATAAACTTACCTATTCCTTGTATTTTCACAATTTACAAAATCGGAAACGTATTACAAAAAGAAATCTAAATAATATCAATTATCACCTTTTTCCTGATAACAGTGGCTAATTTGCTCAGTAACATGAGAAAAAAATGGGAAATACCTTTGTTTTTTAAACCTAAAATGTATGACTAACACGTGTGAAGATTCCTTTGATGTTTGGTATCATTCAAAAGCTCGGAACATCCATATATATTACAATAAGCTTGCCAGGGGTATATTCATAGTCACAGAGTCATAACTGGATAGAAATTGGTTTCTAATGAAGCTTTATTGCAGTAATCTGCTACAAGGATCGTGATTGGTCAAATTCAAGGACGTGACCTAAGACAGCCAATCAAATTACAGCAATGGATACCGTCTTTGTGTATGATAATTTTCAGATTTTAATGAAAGATTTTGGTTAAATCGTGTTATTCTGAAATCGCGACCCATGTTAAAACCATGGAACTTTGTGGACACATCATGCTAGGTTACAAACTGTGACAAAGATTTCTTATGTATATATTTTTGCAATAAACATCTTTGTTTATTATAGTTTGCTTTTTGACTTCTATGACAAGGACCTGTTGTCAAAGCATGTAAGACAGAATTTCTTTTTCAATAGCATTACGGGAAATAGTTCAAAAAGTAAATCCATCAATAAAATAATTGAAAAGAAATACATGTTTTCAGACATTGTGACAGATTTAATAAATAAATGATAAGACAGGCAGGTTAATAAAAATATATATTATTTTGATGTGGCCACAGGGTTTTGCATTTACTGGAAAGTGGTGTCAGGGGACTGATGACTTCGAGGCTGGTATACACAAGTGAGGGGAAGTATAGAGAAGCACTCTTACACTCAGAAAGTATGAGCAATCACTTCATATTTACGGGGATGTATGGGGGTTTACGGGGATTAATGGGGTAAGCATGGGGCCCGTGGGAGTGAAATTTATAGGAAATTTCAGATTTCTGTGCACCAGTGCCGCAAGGGCACGCTCTAGATCCATTACTGTTCAACACATATTTTGTATACTTATTATGTTCCATAAATAGAAAAGAAGAATTCTTGCTCTTACCATTCCAAGTGGAATCTGGTCCTCAAGAATGAGTGAGTTAAAATTTGAAATTGCATCCACCATATTGGCACCCATTGCCCCCAAATTGTGTACACCAGCCCAAACTTGGCCCCAAGTATTAACTCCACTAGATTTTGATGATAATATGGACCATCATAACTCAGGTTCCTGGACCAATCCGAATTTCAAACTGACAAAAGTCCCAGACTGATATCGTGACCATAACTCTTCAAAACAGCCACTTCAGAAGACTTTAATAATTCAACCCTTAAACCATGATAACTGTCAAACCGGATGTCCTAAGGAAGAAATCCTAAAACCTTCCTTAATAAAATATCACCTAGAGGTTTTGACAGCTCCCCCAAGGGAGCATGCTATTGCATAAGCTGGTGCCAGACAAAAACCATCAATTACACTGTAGTCGTGAGTCAGACATCTTGTTTATTGATGGAATCTTCCAAAGTGATTAAACGCTTGTTAGTGGTAGTCACGTTGACACGCAAAAGGGATCTATGATCTAACATGAAATTAGATCACTGAAGAAATCATGTCTGTCTTAATGAGAAAATCAATACTGAGTTCATCCCCCAATATTTACCACTGAAAACAAAGACAAGATCAGAGACCCTTCAGACTGCACACAGGAATATCTTCATCAATCCACGAAAGCCGTTTTATGTATGTCTTTTGGTGATAACACATCTTGGCAGCGAGAAACAGGAAATGAGAGGCTTCCTGGGAATTGTGTTTTTTTTGGCTATACTATTTAGATAGATATTGACATTATGGCAGACTGGTTTGGTATCCACGACTTCAACCTCTAATTTCGAACACTGAGTGAATATTTACGTGAGTGAGTTGTATTTAACACAGCTGTAAAATTAACCCTGCAGTTTCATCATGTCTGTCCATCAGCTTAATATGACACTGGCTACAGACGTTTAGCACCCTGACACAGACACATTACTAACAAATGAAATATCATTATTGGGAGAATCTAGAAAACAAGCCAGAAGCACGGGGGCCTGCTTGCACAAAGTGATCTTAGCACTATTGTAAGCCTATGTTAAAGTATGGCAGTTATGATCATCTTAGCGCTAAGATCGCTTTATGCAAGTGGGCCCAGATCCTGTACGGTCGTTGGACGCAACTCTATTTGCCCAATGTTCAAGTTAGCTTGTATAAATATATATACTACTCAAACATCAGAGCTCCAGATAACTTTTTGAGCAATTGAGTTTTTACTCTTGGGTTTCAATTTTAATTGGGTTATTACAATTTTTCATTGGGTAACCAATATTTTTTCACTCATCTATTCATCACTCTATTGGGTTTTCCCCAAAATCAGTGAACATTTTAAGATTTTAAAAAAATGAAGTAATGTTTAAATGTATATAACTGTTCTAAATATATAGGCTTGACTCGGAAAGTAAATTAGCTTGTAATTGTCTTTCGGAAATTAGGTCCTTTGTACATGACATGTTGTACGCATGCTGAAAAAGCTTCATTGGATATTTACGCGAGCTGTTTTTATACATTTGAGTTTTCATTTAACATGTTTAATGGATGCGTTTCTGTATGCAAGTTAATTAAAAGTAATTGGGTTTTGAATATTTTGGGGGGTATTTTACGCAAATACGCTGCTTATCTGTAGCTCTGAACAAGTTAAAGGACACCCACCATCCCTGACAGATATACTATAGTCACTGATGAACAAATCAGGTGTTCTTAACTTGTTTTGAGTAGCATACATGTAAATATTTATGCATATGTTTATAAGTTGTGAAATGCATTGGTTCTATCTTTATGATGTTGATGTTGTCATTTTGGCCTTTTTATCAAACTCAGACAATATTTTGTTCATTGGATTCATTGGTCTTCAGCAACCCAAGCTTGCCTTGAGAGGTGACTAACGGGATCGGGTGGTCAGGCTTACTAACTTGGATGATGCATGTCATCGTATCCCAATTGCAAGGATCAATGCGCATGATGTCAATCACTGGACTGTTTGGTCCTGACTCGATTATTTACAGACCGCTATCAAATAGTTGGAATATTGCTGAGTGCGGCATTAAACAACAAACACAGGTCACAGAGTGCTTCTCACATTGTACCCATGATGGGAATCAAAGCCAGGTCTTAGATGTTATGAGCCAACGCTTTAACAACAAGCCTACAACTGTCCCAAACCAAAATCATCTGATACTAAAAATCTAACACAATGTCACTGCTGAAACATTCAAATTCTTAACACTCTTAATGCCGAGGTGGTAAGATAACGTTTGTGAACGTCCATCACAGTCACAAGGCGAAGAAACATAAAAATATTTCTAATACTCTATGGGTATCAATAATACCTGAAAGCTTTAGCCATAACTAATGAATATAATACCCACTGATGCCATTAGACTTTCCAAAATGTCAAAGACTCAAACTGCTATCTAAATTCCGGTATAAGTGAGACACTTTGGCATTTAGGGGCCTGTGAGGTCAAATAGGTACCGAAGAAAATATCAGTAGCAGCATAAATTAATCTGTATCAATCCCACAAATTGCAAACTCTCGCATAAAGCAATTTAGCACAGGTCAACCAATCCATAAACACAGGAATGACAGATTAATAAATGATCGGGAAATGCCAGGAGATGCTTCCCCAATAAAATCAAAAGAAAGTCTCTAATTTTCGAGTAATGCTGAACTTGCTTCATGGCACTGATTTATTAGGCTTCTGTCCTAAAGCCGTGCTGGACAATAATGATGGCCAGGTTTTCACCTCCAGAAATGCCAAAGGATCATCCAAGCCCCAAATCAGGAGCCCAATCGAATCCCTTATATTGTAGATCCTAACAGGAACAGGATTTATTTCAGTTTGAAAACATATAAATATGATTACGAGTTGATTTCATCGACAGGACAATCAAGTGGTGGTAGTTTATGACTTGCATTGTCGATTATTCACCGACGGCCTTCTCTGGAAAAATGTCCACGCTCAATTCCAGCCCGAGCAGACGGGCAAACAAACATACACGTACACGCGCAGGCCATTCTCATTTGTTTAATGGAACCAAGATTTTTAGACTGCAACATCAATAGCAATATTTCTAAATGTTCACATAAAGAATGAAGTTTATTCTATGGGAATAACGTGATGGCAGCAATTATGATAACGTCCTGCGCTCACAAGTGACCTGCCAGGGTCACATTTGTTGCCCTATTCTTGTTTACCTCTGAACAAGGACCGTCAAGGAGTATTATCATTATGATTTGATTTTAGCGTAAAACAGAAATTCTTTAAATATGAAAATTAATAACCAACAATTTATTTCTGGGAATTTGGTTAAAAAATATCTTAATCGTAATTCTTGAAAAAACAACTGTTCTCACCATCGTCATGTTTAGTACGGATTCTTCGCCTAAAAAAATGCTTTTTCATCGAGCAATTGTTTCTTGTGCAATGGACTAGTCACGTTACCTCTGGTAAAAAAAAAAAATTAATATTAAACACAATATTTGTTTAAAATTGAAGTCATATTGTTAGATACATATACAAGATATACTTCACTCCAAAATAAATACGAGAAATACATGCCCCACTTCCAAAGCAATATAGTTTGTAATACGAGTATATGTTTACACTACCATCAAATCAAAGTTGAATGACATCTGTACTGAGTGTCCATTAGGTTCCAGATGTGTGAATTAATATCAATCCATATGAAGAACTGGTTATAATTAAACTCAGCCAACAGGATCCTTGATGAAGACATCGCCGTTGACAACAGATAAGGGGGCCCTTGCAAGACCATCATTGCTACATCGTATGGAGAATTGTAGCTTCGGCTCTGTGAGGTGAGGCTCTGTGAGGTTAGGTGAGGTGAGGCTCTGTGAGGCTCTGTGAGGTTAGGTGAGGCTCTGTGAGGTCGGTTTTTAACGCCGCTTTTAACAGTATTCCAGTTATATCACGGCGTGTCAGCTTAATGTGGGAGAAACATAATCGGACGAACCGGGATTCGAACCCACAATTATAGGTTTCTGGCATGCCCAAAGAACGCAACTCTGCACAGCGAATCGTGGCGCCTTAGATGACTTGTATCCCCGAGGTGAGGTGAGGTGAGGTGAGGTGAGGTGAGGTGAGGTTTGGTTTAACACTGTGTTCCAGATTATTGCACTCATATATCCAAAAGATTCCATATCTATCATCAATCAAGTAAACATTACTAAACTTTCTCAATGTTCATGAGCATGTCGACCTTGTTTTCAAAGTATTGATTATGAGTTTCATTAAAGGTTTGTTAATAGAGAATCTCACCTGAGTGTTTTTTTATATCAAATACCGGTATATCAACACGAGTTGTTAAAAGTGGAAAAACTTAGAGGCTTGCTACTCAAGCTGTTAGCTTTACTTTTTACACTTAAGACACTGCTTATTATTGTCTACAAACTGAAAAAGTTGGAAGAATGATGTTGGATGATAAATAAAATCTTTTGATATCCAACATCATTCTTCCAAATTTTTCTGTTTGTAGACAGTACTGCTCACAGCTTCAGTAGCAGAGCCATTAGTGATGTCATTTGATTGTGACCATGTGATGTCATTTGATTGTGACCATGTGATGTCATTTGATATCAAAAGACACTCGGGTGATATTCTCTATATATAACAAGACACTCGGGTGATATTCTCTATACATAACAAGACACTCGGGTGATATTCTCTATATATCACAAGACACTCGGGTAATATTCTCTATATATCACAAGACACTCAGGTGATATTCTCTATATATCACAAGACACTCGGGGGATATTCTCTATTTCTCCAAATTAATGTATAACATATTTACAGGCAATGGATCGTACAAATATTCAGTGGCCCATTTCTATCGGTACTCACTGAAGACTGGTCCTCCTGTCAAATACTGTAAAAAAATATTTGTTTCAGGGATACCAAGTATTGGAGAGACCGCCATTTTTATGCCTTGGATTTTGATCTCAAAAACTTTACCCATACCCTGAAACCATCAAAGAAGTCACAATGCCAGCAAATTTGACTTCAGGAATTTGTGTTAACCACAAAAATAACTACAGCTGACATTCAAATATTGGATTTCATCAAAACATGACAATTTGAAAAATCAGGCTGAGAATGACTCATAGCTCAGTGACATTACTTCAATTCTCCTGAAGCCAATATGCCCACTAAATTGGACTTGTAAACAAAAGCTAACTTTTCCCAAGCTGTGGTAACGCTCGTGATATAGATTTATACCTTCTGTGTTTGTGACTCTCTGGCGGTGTGGCCTTATGTCTACACATCAGGCTTGTATGGCTAAATGTCCCAAGCAATAGGGCTAACCTTTCTGTTAACTTAATAGATTGTTTGAAAAGGATCCAAATCTTAAATGAAATGCAAACATCAAGTAGTGGGAAACAAATTGCGTGGAAATTGAGAGGACATAGTAACTATTGCGCTGACAACTTTTTGTTTTCATCACCCACTCACTGGTATTTCGTATTGGCAAAACAACTTTCCCCAGAGAATCGTCTGACCTGTTGACAGTGATATAAAATTACTTAATACCTTTACATTCCCTGATATAGAGTCTTCTCACTTAAAATGCTTGTCATTGACATTTTTTAAAGTCGGTCAATTTGTAGAAAACTCAGAATCATAATCCATCTGCTAGGAGTTTTGCAAAAGCAATGGACCTTGAAACACAATCTGCTTCCAGACATTCTCTTCACATTATTTTCCCCACAAATTGAATGAAATTAACTCCCATAATTGAAAATAATGGATGTAAACTGAAACCGACCCAATTGTAGATGAAATCAAGTATCAGAAACAGTAAACATGCATTTGTAAACTGACACTTGACTTGTAGTCTTCCTACTGCTGTCTCTTGTTTCAACTCTCTATGCAATGAAGATGAATTTCACAATTACATATCTTGCTTTTCAGGTAATTACAATTTTGAATCCTGGAGTTGCTGTTTAATAGTTTAAGGGTTGCCAGGGGCAACTGAGTGTACCGCATCATCACAAGACGCAGAAAACTCCCTCATACAGGACCATTATGTACAAAGCATGTACCTTCTCTTATTTCAAATTTCCTGTCAGGGAAATCTACTCTGAATTTCCAAGCTACAGTCAGATGTTAGGAAATTGCTCCACAGACCAGGATCAATCATCAGTTTAAGTCAAACAACTGATGCTCCACAGACCAGGATCAATCATCAGTTTAAGTCAAACAACTGATGCTCCACAGGCCAGGATCAATCATCAGTTTTAGTCAAAGAACTGATGCTTCACAGACCAGGATCAATCATCAGTTTAAGTCAAACAACTGATGCTCCACAGACCAGGATCAATCATCAGTTTAAGTCAAACAACTGATGCTCCACAGACCAGGATCAATCATCAGTTTAAGTCAAACAACTGATGCTCCACAGGCCAGGATCAATCATCAGTTTTAGTCAAAGAACTGATGCTTCACAGACCAGGATCAATCATCAGTTTAAGTCAAACAACTGATGCTCCATAGACCAGGATCAATCATCAGATTGAGTCCAAGAACTGATGCGATCGACAAATGGCCAGTCATAGCAATAAGGCTTGTTTTAATGATGATAAGGTATTATGGCCAAGAAAGGACATGTTGATGATCTTAACCTTTAGCAAGACTGATGTAGGAAATCAATTAATCGATCCAGAGCTCCACTGGCCTAACCATGTTAACATGGATCAAACTGATTAATCAAACATTGCTAAACACAAGGGACGGCCTCGGCCTGTGTGTATCTTTACAGCAATATCTAGGTGATTTGAAAGTATTTTTAACTGATTGTTAGCTAGAGAGTTGAAAAGTTTTATTATATACTTCAGTGTGAAAGAAAAGTGATATTTTCATTGCAGTGAACATAACACTTGATATTTCACTGCAGTGAACATAACACTTGATATTTCACTACAGTCAACACAACACTTTAATGGAACTAATGTCGTACAAGAGTTACCTCCACCAAATTGTCTCCCTTTATCGTAAGGGTCTAGTACCAACAAACTCTTGATGACCTTTTTACGTTAGTTCCACATTGACAAGGCAAAATAATGACAAGTCATTTATGGAGTTTATTAATATCGCTTCTTGATGTTTGATATTCTCTCGAAAATGTATCATTATAAACATGATAAACTGTAAATTTCTCATTAAACTCATCAATCGAGACTGTTCCTTTCGCAAAGAGTTAAGGGCCATTTTTGTTTTTGTATTCTTTGGCGTCCAACACCAGTCTCGTAGTATTTAAGAATATTTTTTGATAAAGTTGATTTTGTATATAATCATAACTCAATGTATGATAAAGCATTTTCGTGACACTAAATTCATTTTGATACTTTCGTTTATATCTCGTAACATTTTTCAAACATAAAACTACTCTTTAAGTCGCAATCATCTTTACACATGATACAGATTCTTATCATCTCACGTTAATATCTAGACCAACCGACATAAATATTCTCCATCATGCCATCATTCTCCCTGAGCTGTGTAAATAATACTTCATTGACAAGTTCATCCATAACCACTGCTTCCATTGTTAGAGACGTGACCAGATATCAATGTGACGCCCTATCAACACATTGTTCATGATGTGATGTCATCATGGGCGTTTCATCAAAAAACTGAGTTAGCTGATGTCTACCCTTTACATATGGACTAACAAAATTAAGTTCCATCAACGTTTGTGAAAATCGGATACCTACACAATAGACAACGATACAAACACGTAATAAAAAAAAATAAATGAAATATTCATATTGTTATGTTACATTGTTATCAGAATATGTTTTCTCGTCATGCAATCTCTAAAGCTTAACACAAAACTACTGTCGCCACCGATTTAAAATACTTTTAAAAGCATAGTCTTGAATGGAAGTCGCCAATTTGAAACTAGTGCCACAAAGCTCAAGAAAGCTGCTTTCTTCATGTTCTTAGCGGCTTATGTTGACTTCCTGTTAGTTAATTTATTGGTCGCTCAAAATTCGCGAAAGGTCGTTCTGATGTGACCTGTATTGGGATGTCCTGAGCGGTAGCGAGAACTTGTATCTGATTTTTAAATCCTGTTTTGTTTATTTAAAGCATTAATTGTTTAAGTCAAGCAAGTTTATCTCAGCAGCCCTTGTAATATGCAGTTACCAGCTGACTCGTCTCGCATCAAAACACGGGCTGTGTACTGGCGCGGCCATGACAACGGAGTGCGCTGATCACTGTGTTTATCAACACTGATTAATGAGTGATTTCGGTAATTCGTTGCATCAGAAATAGGCTTCACACATTTTACCCATGTGGGGAATCGAACCCGGATCTTTGGGGTGACGAGCGAACGCTTTAATCACTAGGCTACCCCACGGCCCCTTCAAACAACAGAGATGTGCTAAGTACGGATATAAGAAGTAAAGGGTTTGTTGTTCAAAGCCACGTTTAATTTATTGTCAAAATAATAAAAAATTCTGATTGGTTCAATCTGTGTTGTCAGACACAACTAGCTATAAAGTCATCTTTTGATTTATTGTTTAAAACATTTGGTCTTGCATCTTTGTGTCAGAAGTTGTCAAGAAAACCTAGACCAAAGACTAACTGGTTTCTGTGAAAACTACTAACAGACAAGCCATAAACACTGAGGTCACAAGTGACATGACTGGTTGATCAAGCACACTCAATTATTGGCATTTACAACATAAGATATCCTTAGTAGGAAATGCATGACATACATCTATCAATCAACCCGATCTAAACACTCCTGTAATAAAATAAAATAAAAAGCATTCTTGTATTGGACTGAGGTCTTGTAGTCCGATACGACTGTTTGCCACAGAAATAGACCATGCCGTCATGGCCTGGCATGGATGGTTTCACCACCAGAACACTGCCATTTGACCAACAGCCTGCCCCACAACATTAATGTAGAACACATACAAGAGGTAAAGTGGGAAGTCACTCCTACAGAGCAAGCTTGAGGTACAGTATGGCACGGCTACAGATAGTAAATCACCCTGATTCAATGATAACTCATTGTGGTGCGAAACTCATTGATTTTCCCCGAGAAAAGTCCGCCATGGGAAGGTAGTGGGACCTCAGAGAACTCCCGTATGCTGTGAAACTAACTGGCCAATTAGATGTAAATTCTCGTGACTGACAATGGTCTGCATGCAAAATGGTGGGTGTCTCCAGATCGAGTGAAACTTGTGACAACTGTGCATCAGCCAGGCTTGCGTTTGTGGACACAATTAATGTCTAAGTTGAGGGAGCTGGATCCAAATAAACATTTTAGTTGCTATCATTTGCATTGAAACCTGCAGAGATCGAAACAGTTTTCCCAATTTGCATTCAGTCAGCATGTTCCTCATGCTATTGACAGACGTCCTGGAAGTTGGGCAGGTTGGAAAGGCCTACAACCAGTACTTACAGTGAGAGAGGTTTTAGGCCACCAGCAGGTTAGAAAGGCCTACAGCCAGTACTTACAGTGAGAGAGGTTTTAGGCCACCGACAGGCTAGAAAGGCCTACAGCCAGTACTTAAAGTGAGAGAGGTTTTAGGCCACCGACAGGCTAGAAAGGCCTACAGCCAGTACTTACAGTGAGAGAGGTTTTAGGCCACCGACAGGCTAGAAAGGCCTACAGCCAGTACTTACAGTGAGAGAGGTTTTAGGTCTACGACAGGCTAGAAAGGCCTACAGCCAGTACTTACAGTGAGAGAGGTTTTAGGCCACTGACAGGCTAGAAAGGCCTACAGCCAGTACTTACAGTGAGAGAGGTTTTAGGCCACCAGTGCAGGTTAGAAAGGCCTACAGCCAGTACTAACAGGGAGAGAGGTTTTAGGCCACCTGCAGGTTAGAAAGGCCTACAGCCAGTACTTACAGTGAGAGAGGTTTTAGGCCACCGGCAGGCTAGAAAGGCCTACAACCAGTACTTACAGTGAGAGAGGTTTTAGGCCACCAGCAGGTTAGAAAGGCCTACAACCAGTACTTACAGTGAGAGAGGTTTTAGGCCACTGACAGGCTAGAAAGGCCTACAGCCAGTACTTACAGTGAGAGAGGTTTTAGGCCACCAGTGCAGGTTAGAAAGGCCTACAGCCAGTACTAACAGGGAGAGAGGTTTTAGGCCACCTGCAGGTTAGAAAGGCCTACAGCCAGTACTTACAGTGAGAGAGGTTTTAGGCCACCGGCAGGCTAGAAAGGCCTACAACCAGTACTTACAGTGAGAGAGGTTTTAGGCCACCAGCAGGTTAGAAAGGCCTACAACCAGTACTTACAGTGAGAGAGGTTTTAGGCCACCGACAGGCTAGAAAGGCCTACAGTCAGTACTTACAGTGAGAGAGGTTTTAGGCCACCAGCAGGCTGGAAAGGCCTACAACCAGTACTTACAGTGAGAGAGGTTTTAGGCCACCAGCAGGCTAGAAAGGCCTACAACCAGTACTTACAGTGAGAGAGGTTTTAGGCCACCGGCAGGCTAGAAAGGCCTACAACCAGTACTTACAGTGAGAGAGGTTTTAGGCCACCGGCAGGCTAGAAAGGCCTACAACCAGTACTTACAGTGAGAGAGGTTTTAGGCCACCGGCAGGTTAGAAAGGCCTACAACCAGTACTTAAAGTGAGAGAGGTTTTAGGCCACCGGCATGCTAGAAAGGCCTACAACCAGTACTTACAGTGAGAGATGTTTTAGGCCACCGGCAGGCTAGAAAGGCCTACAGCCAGTACTTACAGTGAGAGAGGTTGTAGGCTACCGGCAGGTTGGAGAGGCCTACAACCAGTACTTACAGTGAGAGAGGTTTTAGGCCACCGGCAGGCTAGAAAGGCCTACAACCAGTACTTACAGTGAGAGAGGTTTTAGGCCACCGGCAGGCTAGAAAGGCCTACAACCAGTACTTACAGTGAGAGAGGTTTTAGGCCACCGGCAGGTTAGAAAGGCCTACAACCAGTACTTACAGTGAGAGAGGTTTTAGGCCTCCAGCAGGTTAGAAAGGCCTACAACCGGTACTTAAAGTGAGAGAGGTTTTAGGCCACCGGCAGGCTAGAAAGGCCTACAACCAGTACTTACAGTGAGAGAGGTTTTAGGCCACCGGCAGGTTGGAAAGGCCTACAGCCAGTACTTACAGTGAGAGAGGTTTTAGGCCACCAGCAGGCTAGAAAGGCCTACAACCAGTACTTACAGTGAGAGAGGTTTTAGGCTACCGGCAGGCTAGAAAGGCCTACAACCAGTACTTACAGTGAGAGAGGTTTTAGGCCACCGGCAGGCTAGAAAGGCCTACAGCCAGTACTTACAGTGAGAGAGGTTTTAGGCTACCAGCAGGCTAGAAAGGCCTACAACCAGTACTTACAGTGAGAGAGGTTTTAGGCCACCGGCAGGCTAGAAAGGCCTACAACCAGTACTTACAGTGAGAGAGGTTTTAGGCTACCGGCAGGTTAGAAAGGCCTACAACCAGTACTTACAGTGAGAGAGGTTGTAGGCTACCGGCAGGTTGGAGAGGCCTACAACCAGTACTTACAGTGAGAGAGGTTTTAGGCCACCGGCAGGTTAGAAAGGGTTACAACCAGTACTTACAGTGAGAGAGGTTTTAGGCCACCGGCAGGCTAGAAAGGCCTACATACTTACAGTGAGAGAGGTTTTAGGCCACCTGCAGGCTACAAGCATATCATCATTTTACTGCTGAGAAGGCAGGGTTTAGATCATTTGTAAATGAGTGAGTATGGTTTTATGCCGCTTTTAGAAATATTCCAGCAATATCACAGCAGGGGACACCAGAAGTGGGCTTCACACATTGTACCCAAGTGGGGAATCGAACCCGGGTCTTCGGCGTGATGAGTGAACACTTTAACCACTAGGCTACTCCAGCCCATCTCTGACACTGACAGTCATCCAAAATGTCGTCAAGATTTCTTTCAAATTTGTTAAGGATATAGAAGAATGTCAGATCAAAAGTTAATAAAATCATGAGAATGTCCTGTTCCATTTGTCTCACAAGAAGGCCTCCTCAAATGCAAGCTGTGCCAAAATGATAGACTGTTTTAGCCGGGTGAACCAGACAAGGCTAAACTGGCTTCTGCAAGACATTGACTTCTGACTACTGCAAGACACTGACTTCTGACTACTGCAAGACACTGACTTCTGACTACTGCAAGACACTGACTTCTGACTACTGCAAGACACTGACTTCTGACTACTGCAAGACACTGACTACTGCAAGACACTGACTTCTGACTACTGCAAGACACTGACTTCTGACTACTGCAAGACACTGACTTCTGACTACTGCAAGACACTGACTTCTGACTACTGCAAGACACTTACTTCTGACTACTGCAAGACACTGACTTCTGACTACTGCAAGACACTGACTACTGCAAGACACTGACTTCTGACTACTGCAAGACACTTACTTCTGACTACTGCAAGACACTGACTTCTGACTACATGCTGAAGTCAGCAGACTTCCCATGTGGGAAAGAAACAAGTTTTAGTCTATGATAATCAAACACAAATACTGTTGTCCCATCTCAGTAAAATCAGATCTTTACCTCCGATAACCTCTCAGCATTAAGATCAAATGACTGACACCTCATACATAATCATGATAATGTCAAAATGATGGGAAAAGATTCATGAACACAGAGCTTACGAACATGAAGAGGGTGACAATATTGCCCGGAATAAGGGTCATTTAGGGGTCAAATTAATTACATTGGTCCTGAAATCAATGAACATATTGACTTCCTTGACTGTAATAATAATAAGCCCCTACACCAGAGACGAACCGGGCTGCTCAAGGAGCGTGACATGACCCTCGTAAAGCAATTATTGTGCATTCCATTTGCAATCCTGGCACGCCTAAGCATGCTAAGAGACGAAAATCTGCACAGCTAGTTGCAGCACCTTAGACAGCTGCCATCCCTACCCCCATCCTACTGGGTACCCATTCAGTGCTGGGTAAACTTATTTCGAACAATGTCACTGTCTAATGCAAATTAGAAGACACAACCATCATGACCCTTGTAAAGCAATCATTGTGCATTCCATTTGCAATCCTGGCCTAAGCATGCTAAGAGACGAAAATCTGCACAGCTAATTGCAGCACCTTAGACAGCTGCCACCCCTACCCACCCTCCCCACATCCTACTGGGTACCCATTCAGTGCTGGGTAAACTTTATTCGAACAATGTCACTGTCTAATGCAAATTAGAAGACACAACCATCTGCCGATGAGGTTCTACGGACAACTACTTTAGAGTAACTCACCTAATAAAACCTGGGACTTATCAAGTCAGCTCAAATGGGTCAGTGAAATACAAGTCACATGTGCAGAGCTGTCATATTAGTAATTACTGTATAACATGTGTTGGGAAATTTGTAATTCCAATTTGGGAATATTTTCTAGCTGCTGACTTGGGGGCCAATAATTGCCTCTGAGCAGGTCTAGATAAATTCCTGGAGACCTCACTGCACCATGATATGGACCAAATAGGCTTGCTGACTTGGTTGATGCATGTCATCGTACACCAATTGCGTGGTTCGATGCTCATGATGTCAATCACTGGATTGTCTGGTCCATACTGGATTATTTACAGACCACCATCATATAGTGAGTGAATATGGTTTTACGCCGCTTTTAGCAATAATCCAGCAATATCACGGCGGGACACACCAGAAATGGGCTTCACACATTGTACCCATGTCGGGAATCAAACCCCCCGTGTTTGGCATGAAGAGCTAACGCTTTAACCACTATGCTACCCGACCACCCCCCGCTGTGGAATATTGCTGAGTAACAAACAAACAAACATAACCCCAGTACTATAGTACAAAGCTGCCTATCCTAGCACTGTACCAGGTCCCCATTCAATAAACATCATTAATACCCCTGCCTCCATGTTGACAGTATGTCTGCAACATGGAGGTCACACCAGGGAGTGGTGACCTGCCTCGCAGAAACATAATAGACCAATTATCTTCATCTAGTAAACACAGCAGGTTCCGGACTGATTAGCCTAATTAAATAACATGATCAACAGAAAAGATTCATTCCCTTCTGGATCAAGAAACAGCAGGAAATTGACAGGTTTTCATTAACGAGTTGCTATTAAAGAGGCTGGGGACATTTCCATCTTCGTCAATAATTCACAGGGTCCTAGGGAGGGTGAGAACAGAGTAGGGCAGGACAAATGATCAAATAACACTTATTTTAGTTTGTTTTCTTACCTGATTACAAGGTTATGGTACTAAACGAAAAACATCTTGACATTTGGATTCTTTTCAGCAATGACAATGGTGTTGTGATTAAAGCTGAAACGACTCGTCGAAGCATCACAATATTACACATGACTCATGATATACTTTACATTAGATACCTACTGTTTCTCATATGCTTCAGACACCTTCCACATGGGATGGTCTTGACATATATACCAGTCCTATCTGTGTCCAGGCCTACTATCTGATAACATACCAAATGTCCTTGACAAGAAATGTATCTCATCTGAATCCCTCGTCCCCATCATGTTTGGATACTTGTGTTTCTACTTTGACTCCTGCTGACATAAGCGCTGCTTCTCTGTCCCCAATGGTAACAGACATCCTTGTAGAATTAGTCAAGTCAAAGACTTAGTGACCTCCGACCACCATCTGAATTCCTCACCCAAGTCCTGCTTCTCTGTCCCCAATGGTATCAGACATCCTTGTAGAATTAGTCAAGTCAAAGACTTAGTGACCTCCGACCATCATCTGAATTCCTCACCCAAGTCCTGCTTCTCTGTCCCCAATGGTATCAGACATCCTTGTAGAATTAGTCAAGTCAAAGACTTAGTGACCTCCGACCATCATCTGAATTCCTCACCCAAGTCCTGCTTCTCTGTCCCCAATGGTATCAGACATCCTTGTAGAATTAGTCAAGTCAAAGACTTAGTGACCTCCGACCACCATCTGAATTCCTCACCCAAGTCCTGCTTCTCTGTCCCCAATGGTATCAGACATCCTTGTAGAATTAGTCAAGTCAAAGACTTAGTGACCTCCGACCACCATCTGAATTCCTCACCCAAGTCCTGCTTCTCTGTCCCCAATGGTATCAGACATCCTTGTAGAATTAGTCAAGTCAAAGACTTAGTGACCTCCGACCACCATCTGAATTCCTCACCCAAGTCCTGCTTCTCTGTCCCCAATGGTATCAGACATCCTTGTAGAATTAGTCAAGTCAAAGACTTAGTGACCTCCGACCATCATCTGAATTCCTAACCCCAGCCTTTAACCAAACCTAAATACTGCGTGTCATGTTGACACGTGTGTCAGGAAAAGTACAGTTGTTGTGAACAGAAAAAAAGATGCCAAAATAATGAATTCCTTCCATTTCGTTCGTAAAGAGAAGATAATCCAAGTTAAGAAAGATCCCCCATTTCCAGTTATTCCTGTGTCTATCCTAGCATTGTTAATTCCATAATACCTCCATCTGGAAAACACATAGGAGCTACCGGTAATTGATCGTCCATTCTGGGCAATAATCATGATAATGGGCTATCAGCATCTACAAGCCTGCAAATATATGTCTACACCATTTGGACCCAGGGGGAGTGATGGGTGAGATGGATCTCTGAGGTTATTGGTCGAGATGGATCTCTGAGGTTATCGGGTGAGAAGGATCTCTGAGGTTATCAGGTGAGATGAATCTCTGAGGATATCGGGTGAGATGGATCTCTGAGGTTAACGGGTGAGAAGGATCTCTGAGGTTATCGGGTGAGATGGATCTCTGAGGTTATCGGGTGAGAAGGATCTCTGAGGTTATCGGGTGAGAAGGATCTCTGAGATTATCGGGTGAGATGAATCTCTGAGGTTATCGGGTGAGATGGATCTCTGAGGTTATCGGGTGAGAAGGACTCTGAGGTTATCGGGTGAGAAGGATCTCTGAGGTTATCGGGTGAGAAGGATCTCTGAGGTTATCGGGTGAGATGGATCTCTGAGGTTATCAAGTGAGATGGATCTCTGAGGTTATCAAGTGAGAAGGATCTCTGAGGTTATCAAGTGAGAAGGATCTCTTAGGTTATCAAGTGAGAAGGATCTCTGAGGTTATCGGGTGAGATGGATCTCTGAGGTTATCGGGTGAGATGGATCTCTGAGGTTATTGGGTGAGATAGATCTCGGAGAAGGTCATACAGTGTGATGGTTCCCTGACAAAGTTTTAGGGTGAGATTGATCTCAAACATTGTTATAGGGTGAAATGGTTCTCTGACAAAGTTTATTGGGGCGAGATGCAACTCTGAGAAGTTAACATGATTGAGATAGATTTTAACTTTCAGTGATCCTTAATCTTACAAGCATGGGTTTTATATTGATTTTCTTGAACAAGAAAACAATTTTTCATACAAACCTCATTAACTTAAACCAAACGTTGCTACAAAATACTCCAACATCATGATCATTAAAACCCATAATCTGCTTGATGTTATACAATCAAACACATAATTAACTTGGAGCCAATATTTGCATTCTACTCCAAAAATCTCAAAAAAGATTCATAACGAATTCGAAACTCAATTAAATGTTTCATAACCAAAATAAGAAACGGACCAAACAAAAGCTTCCGAGGGGCAAGCTTTAATTGAGCATTCCAAGATAAGGCCCATTGACATGGCGACAAAGGAATACAGGTCCCTCCCAGTCCACGTCACTGCCGTCAGTCTAGATATATACTCGCCACGTTTACAACTGAATCCACACACCTGGGCCCCTGTATGTTCAAAGCATGGTGGTCATATCGCAATTTCAATCTGAACAAATAAATTCCCTTCACAGACAAACACAGCATGAAATGGAGATAATTTGTACATTAAATTCTTCATTGAGTATAATGAGTTAAAGATTTTTTGGCTACATCTGTAAAACTGGTGATGTCCTGGGTGAAGTATGTGCACGTAGGATGAGATGGATTGACAGGTTTGGCTACTGTTTATTTTCATTAAATACCTACAGACTCATTTGTTTTTCAGATCTAAGAATACATTATCCTCCTGGCATGTCAATTATCATGATTAATATTGTTAATCTTGAAAGCAAAAGCATTTCAGAACCAGAAAAAATAGGGCAGGGAAAGTTTATCAGACGAGGTCAAAATTGGTGTCAAGTTCTTATGACTACAATATCAGAGAAACTAGACTTAGGCTAATTGGCAATCTTAAGTTTGATTCAAGTCATTCAAAGCCATACGTTTGTAACTCAAAGTATATGATGAAGAGAAAACTCACAGCTAACGATTACCCTAATTATACACAAACTGTCCCAGTTTCCCGAGAGGTGATAATGATTAACACGTCTAGACCTGACCTGTCGCCCATACCTTAACATAGACAATTTATGATAACAGTTTTAAAAATTTACTCTAGTCTGGTCGCACGAGGCTACCAAATTGTGCGAGGGACAAGTAAAAATCCAATGATGGCAATCCACATTGACCAACGTTAGAAATTGGCACTAGTCCTGTAGTCCTTGCCAAACTGCCCAATTAAGTTAAGGTATCATAAGGACTAGTAGAATCTTGCCATATTTAAGAGTTTTGCTATATGTTATCATTCATTATAAGGACTAGTGGACTAAAAATGTTGTTTCTAACGCAGATTGACTCGTAGCATTTGAGGGCTATAATACTGAAGACTTGATGCTTCAATTTTGCTACAAATTGAACTGAATAAACTAACAAAAACTGAAAACAATTGCTGAGACAGCGATTGTCATATCTATAAGATCATTTTATGCATGTGGTCCCTGGAATGCAACTGGCACAAGATCATAGACCCTCTTTATGTGCAACGTGTAATATCAAGGATATACTCTCTTTAAATCTACGAAATTTGTAAAGCTCAATGTCCCAGCGCAAAAAAAGCATCCCTTCAGATCCCTCAACACACATGTTGAGATGCTAGTGTGTTATTTTAAGTTAGAAGCCTTAGAATAAATAACATGCCTTGTAGGACATAGATCAGCAAAGTAGACACAATTGAGACCTATCACATGTCACACGAAAATTCTTTCTCAAACACGAATTCATCGACTTGAGGAACTAGAGCTGTTGATGAGAGCTCTATTCTGTTCTTCGTCTGTATTGATGCATGAGGCTGGCTAAGTGGCTGTTGAATCTTTTCAAATCAATACACACCAAGAGGAATGACAGCTATACACACAAAACAACGCCACTGTCAGTCATCACTGAAAAGCACCTAATCTCAGCAATGATGATGTGTTGTATCTAGATTACAACCTCCCCATGTCTGAACATCTGAAATACCTGGCAATGCCTACCTCGACATCAGCACAGAGCAGCAAGTCAGAGTGAGTGAGTTGGGTTCTATACCACTTTCAATATATTTCCTACCACAGTCAGCTTAGTGGGAGGAAGCGAAAACATTTATCACATTGGGGAACCGTGGTATGGTACTGACAGACCATCAAACGTAGGACAAATCAGGGCTTCAGACCAGGATCAGCACATCCTTGCAAGGTAAAGGGATATAACTCTACACAGAGCATAAAAGAATGAAATTTGATGAGTGCTAAATCAATAAATGTAACAAATGGCTCAACACAAAAGCCAATGTCAAATCTAAGTTTTATTAGGCTGATGCTACTAAAACGTATGGTATCTCAGTGGGCTAGCACCATAAAACTGGCACTAGTACCATAAAACTGGCAATAGTACGACTTAGTACAAGCTGGCACATCGTTATGTCACTGCAATACTCTTAAAAAACACATTAAACCCCATTTCACCTCACCTGGTAAAGATTACTCTAAACGTTTCAGTTTTCTGTTCAGACATTCTCACTGAAAGAAACTGATTATCAGTTGGTTACATGACATGAAACAGCAGATAGAACACCTCTCGCACATGAGCCATAAATAAAGAGTGTCTCCAATTTCATTTACACATGCAAGGCATATTTTTCTTAAACTGCATGTTTCCAGATCCATGTGACAAAATACAGTAAACTACGGTTATAACGAACTCGAAGGCACCACTAATTTTAGTTCGTAATAATCTTAGTTCGTTATAAGCATATAAACAGCATTTGTACAACCAAGGGTCGGGACTTAAAATAAGTAAATTCATTATAATCGTGTTCGTTATAACCGTAGTTTACTGTAAATCAAATACACATTATGGTACGCTAACTGCCTAATTTTACCGAAAACATTAAACTCTGCAATCATGCCAATGGATTCATTATGAAACAGACACTTATTGATCAAACATAAACACAGTGCATAATGAGAGGAATCAAACACAAACAGAAAATAATGAGAGTGATCTATCAGCGTTAAATGGCACCAGTAGAACAAATGACATGTCAATCATTGCCCATTGAAGTTCTTAAAAAAAGAGTAATTTAACCGTGTGCCAGGGGATTCCAGATTAGAATAAGTCCCAGAAGGTGAGGTGAGGTGAGGTGAGGTGAGGTGAGGTGAGGTGAGGTGAGGTGACATTGGGTTTAACGTCGCATCCAAGATTATTGCATTTATATAGCGACGTGCATGCACATGTGTGTGTGGCTGCTTGTACTAGTGCGGGCTGATGCCGATTTATAGTGCTAGTTCACTGAGATACCATGCTGCAGTTTAACATGAATACCCCACTCAGACACAGTATACTGACACCGAGCCGACCAGTCCTTGTTTTAGCCCCTTTATGCCGAACGCCAGACATGGTAACAAGAAGTACCATCTTTTAACGTCTTTTGGTATGAGGCGGCCAGGGATCAAACCCCGGACCTTCCGCTCTCCAAGCGGCGCTCTACCACTAGACCACGGAGGCGGTCTGTAGATCCCAGAAAGCTGTGGTGGTTATGAGAGGTGGTGTGGTAGATCGCATGTCCTTATGCCTTGACGGCATGGATCATTGCGCGTATATCAATCACTGAATTGTCTAGTCCAGAATCGTTAATAAGAAACAACAAGCAAACAAACAGAAACAAATTAAGTCAAAGAACATCAACAGAATGTAATTTAATGTGTTCACCTGCCGATACCAACAATGCCTTCAGTGTGACAAGATGACATCAACTGGGACATCCAGGGTTAGAAAATAATTTTTATTTCCACTATTCCACAAAAATGATATGCTACAGAGCTGCCATCTACCTCATGGTAAAAGTGACAGGCTCTGAATTTTATTAGTCCCAGATTAGCAAACATTTTGTTAGTTGTGAACCCTGCTACCATATATGGTTATCAACATTGCCATCTATCCAAGTACCAATGTCAAGGTCAAACATTGAGGTGAAAGGAACAGAGCCTCCAGTTCTCTCAAAGTTAGAAATGAATGCTAGCCCACTGGCTTGTGGCAAATGAAATTTGCAAAGGGCACATGAAATTTAGATGAACAGGGCGTACCAAGTATTTCTGAGCTAAAATTCTGCACTAATTTTCTATTGCTACCATGGCTACCAGTCTCATCCCATGCTGTTAGTAAGCACTTACTTGTCTTCACCAAACCAAACAGAAGTAGGTTGAAATCAGGGTTTTGTCATGATTTTCTGGGCTGGTACATATCTCTGCCCACCAAGACTACACACCCAATGGCCCATGATGTTCTCCGTTGGTCATGAAGGTTTAGTATTAACTTCTAGTTCCAGTGTAATTGTGAGCTCACATTACACTCTCAATACACGCTACAGTTACGAGCAACGAAGATGTAGAAATGACTGCAGCCAGACTGAAATCCTTTAAGCCAGATAATGCCATTCCCAGTGAAAATATCCAGATTAACACACCCAGATTGACAAATCATGTTTGTATAATAGAGTAAAGTGTGACAAAATATGAAACTACGAGGGTCCAAAATGTATTTATCATGACTAACCTGATGTAAGTTAAAATTTAGGGAGTCCAGAGATTAAAATGCTATTGCAAAAAAAAACTCACGGACGGCAGGACCCCATTTACCATATTCGACGTAATAAGCGCCCAGGGCGCTCTCAAAATTAGAAACAGGGGGCTCTTATTAGAATATTATTTTGGTTATTTTGAGTTGAAAGATAAATTTTGGGGTAATGCTGACAGCCTGAAATGTTTATGTACGACAGATATATTTTTCCAGAATTAAATGCCCGTAATTAAGGGTGCATATAACACACGAGTGCGTATTATACCCGAATAAATAAGTCTTGTGTACATTGATCAATCGGAAGGGGTGCTAATTGGGATTGTTCACTAGCCAATATCTTAGCAAATGTTGCCGTGGGCGCTTATTAGAGCGAGGCGCTTATTACGTCGAAACTTTCTAAAAAGTAGTTTCACTGTATCAATGCTATGTCCTCACACTCGATTTTACTCATTTAACACAAAATTTGGTAGATCTACATTCATCATAACAATATGTTTTTAGTCAACAATATAAGGGGGCGGTCGGGTAGCCTGGTGGTTAAAGCGTTCGCTCGTCACGCCAAAGACCCGGGTTCGATTCCCGACATGGGTACAATGTGTGAAGCCCATTTCTGGTGGCCCCCGCCGTAATATTGCTGGAATATTTCTAAAAGTGGCGTAAAACCTCACTCACTCACTCACTCAACAATATAAGAAGTTTGTAAGAGTTTTCCATCCGCATCATGTGTAAAAACATCATGGAGAACGCCATAAAACAAAACAAGCACTTCAGGTGCAGTGCCAGTGCTGTTACATGGCCTGGCGCTCCATTTATACATACGCTTACATAATATCGCAAACGAGTTACTAATTATCAAATGCATGTAATTCTGTTTCAGTAGATGCAAGCTACCAGGAATTAGCAGCCTAACTCGGCCATGCAAACACCTACAGCAACTCCGGCTGCAGCAGAGATAAAATTACTTACATGACACACAGCTAGCAAAATGGGCTGCAGTTTTATATTGCCACAATGCACTGAAAGATCCTGACAAATATCATGTTCACAGTCTGTAGAAACTTCTCACCAGACATTAGGACTATAAATAAGTGTAATCAGAATCTTGCAACAAGTTTACAAAGCTGGTGAACCAAAACCAACTTTGTGTCCTGCGTTACAAAGCTGCCAACATGTTAAAGTACACATGCAAAACACAAGTGTATTTAATGATGCTAAGTGTCAACTATACATCACATTCCACAGTTCACCAAACCTAATGAACGATCGATTTACCATCCGTTATAATGCAATATGAAAATTCAATATATTTTCTGAAATACCATATATCACTGCCATCATGATGACTCAAATAAAAAAAAAAAATTCTTTAATAATATGGCTGTCGTAACGATGTTTCACAGCATAACGGGTAGAATATAAATGAAGCAAGGCAGGGAAATCACACGTTACAACAGAATGACAAGACAACATAGCAATGGATCAGTGAAGAAACAACAAACTGCTTTTATCATTTATCCCAGGGACCATATGGTCTCTGTTTATCCATTTATCCTATTTACCATGCAAACATGATGAAACGTATTGTTTCTGAATGAAGAGCATTAACAGTTTTATCCCAAGAACCAATCATCACGTTTACAATGTTGTACAACTTAATGCACAATACACCTCAATACAGTCGGTGTGTATGGCAATACATCTCAATACAGTTGGTGTGTATGGCAATACATCTCAATACAGTCAAGAGTCTATGGCAATACATCTCAATACAGTCAGTGTATATGGCAATAGATCGCAATACAGTCAGTGTGTATGGCAATATACCGCAATACAGTCAGTGTATATAGCAATACATCTCAATACAGTCAGTGTATATGGTGATAAATAGCAATACAGTCAGTGTATATGGCGATAAATAGCAATACAGTCGGTGTGTATGGCAATATATCGCAATACAGTCGGTGTATGTGGCAAGTCATTGCAATAGTCACTGTGTATGGCAATATGTCACACGTCAGTTTGTATGCCAGACAATAGATCTCAGTACAGTCAGTGTATATGGCAATATATCGCAATACAGTTGGTGTATATGGCAATACAGTCGGTGCATATGGCAACACATCAAAATACAGTCGGATACAATGTATGGCAATACATGTCAATATAGTCGGTGTATATGTCAATACATCGCAATACAGTTGGTGTATATGTCAATACATCGCAATACAGTTGGTGTATATGGCAATACATCGCATTACAGTTTGTGTATATGGCAATGCATTGCAATACTGTCGGTGCATATGGCAATACACCTTAATAAAGTCATTGTGTATGGCAATATATTGCAATACAGTCAGTGCATATGTCAATACATCGCAATACAGTTGGTGTATATGGCAATACATGGCATTACAGTTGGAGTATATGGCAATACATCGCAAAACAGTCAGTGCATATGGCAATACATCTTAATACAGTCATTGTGTATGGCAATATATTGCAATACAGTCGGTGTATATGGCAAGACATCGCAACAGTCACTGTGATTGGCAATATATCACACGTCAGTTTTTATGCCAGACAATACAATATCAACTAACAATATTCCCTTCAACCCATTCCCTTCCAAAACTGCTTCAACAACAATGTTCGACAATGTTCAAAGGAATCCAGCTATCATCCCCTGATCCCCCTTATCGTTGTCCAAACACATGTCCAGCCTCATATTGTCTTTGGCTGTTACTGACCATTAGCATAACGCTAGTGACCCATGGTCAAGGTAGGGAGGACAATCAGCCTAGCACATGTTAAATCAGAGAGCAAACAAGGAAACAACGCGCTCCCAGTGTCTCACGCTTACCAAATGTTATTTTGGAGGTCGTGTCAATCCTTGCCGAGAAGAGTCAATACTGATGTTGAACCAGAAGGTTGCATCGAAATTAAAATTCAAATGTAAAGGTTGATCATGTTTGATCATAGAAAGTACGAGAGGTAGGATTAAGGAGGACTAAAACATCTTCTATTTTGCAGTGATTTAATGTTTCCTGACTCTCAGGCCAGGCATTATAAAGGAAACAAAGTCTGAATCCTCACAAGCAAAATGACCTTTTCAATCCATTAGTGCTCATAACAGTAATGCGTGAAGATTTTTCAAAAGTTTGGAGCTTTGTGTGACGATAATTTAAAAGGTTGGAGCTTTGTGTGAAGATGATTCAAAAGTTTGGAGCTTTGTGTGACGATAATTCAAAAGTTTGGAGCTTTGTGTGAAGATGATTCAAAAGTTTGGAGCTTTGTGTGACGATAATTTAAAAGGTTGGAGCTTTGTGTGAAGATGATTCAAAAGTTTGGAGCTTTGTGTGACGATAATTCAAAAGTTTGGAGCTTTGTGTGAAGATTATTCAAAAGGTTGGAGTTTTGTGTGACGATAATTCAAAAGTTTGGAGCTTTGTGTACCGATAATTCAAAAGTTTGGAGCTTTGTGTGAAGATTATTCAAAAGGTTGGAGTTTTGTGTGACGATAATTCAACAGCTGGGAGCTTTGTGTGATGATAATTCACAAGTTTGGAGCTTTGTGTGAAGATTGTTCAAAGGGTTGGAGCTTTGTGTGAAGATTGTTCAAAAGGTTGGAGCTTTGTGTGAAAATTGTTCAAAAAGTTGGAGCTTTGTGTGATGATTGTTCAAAAGGTTGGAGCTTTGTGTGATGATTGTTCAAAAGGTTGGAACTTTGTGTGATGATTGTTCAAAAGGTTGGAGCTTTGTGTGATGATTGTTCAAAAGGTTGGAGTTTTGTGTGAAGATTGTTCAAAAGGTTGGAGCTTTGTGTGATGATTGTTCAAAAGGTTGGAGCTTTGTGTGATGATTGTTCAAAAGGTTGGAGCCAGGACAAAACTGGGCTACAAACATCCATAACAATTATCTGCAACATGGCCCAGATAGGTACATAAAACTGCCTCATGACCGTCACTGATGAGGATCTACTGACATTTGCCACATCAAACATCGTTATCTGACCATAATGCATGGCTTATTTCATATTTCACAGCATATATACAATTTAGGTCTTCCAAAGGCCTTGTGCAGAATTCACATTAGACAAAAACACTACATTTGTGCCTCGGAAATTGAACTTAGAATACTGAAACTCAAGTTTTGATCACAAAATGTTCCAAGATAGGTTATATGTATAAAGATTTTGGAGAAATTCAAAATATCCCACCTTCATATGAATCAGCTCATTATTAACATATTACAATGTCCACTTTCATCAAAATTCTTACATCACAAACTCAACAAGTAAATTAATCATAAACGTCACCGGATCACAAGTGTAGTACTATTACTATGAGTAATGCATTATTAATTGGGTCACATATATGAGACTGGTTTATTTAGAGTAATAAATTGAGATCGCTACTTCAACCATCTCATTACTGTCTATTTGGTTACAATAACCTTCCCCAAATTGGGGGATTTTGTCTTTACGACTTTCCTCTCAACCTGTCATGTTTATGGGTGAACACACACAACCCCCCCCCTCCCATATATCCAGCTCACTCACCCCCAAGTAGTAACAAAAGGCAGGTCCCCCATATTGACTGAAGCGGAACATCAAACATCAAACTACCCCATATAGCTATCACCACTTGCACAAAGCTTAAGGTAAACAAACCCATGTTGATTTTTAAAAGAGCAAGTTGAAAATATCTAAAATAAAATAAAATAAAAAAGCAATCACCTTCTAAATGAGCTGAACATGTGAAACGTATACATGCTATAAATCCTAATTAAGTGGTTCATTCCTACTGTGAATAAAATAATGTAATTCCTCATTTTCCTGATCATGTATAAATATTCCAATTCAACCTTCATTTTCACAACTAACTTCCAGATTAATAATTGATAAGGCTTATCAGCAGGCACAGCATGTTGTGACCGAAGTCTAGCTTGTTACATTTATATTAGTGCTACTTTGGGAATAACATTAAGATGCTGAAACATCTGTTACACAGAAACAATCAATTAACATACAAATGGAATACTAAAGCCAAACTGGGTTCAATAGATCTTAAGTCTTGCTAATACACTTATAATATTCCTCCATTCAGAATTAGGCCATTTCTTTCTTGATCAATAATCAATAACACTACTAAGAAGAAGTATTGAAAGAAAGACCTGATACATTTATGACTCGAGAACGAAACAAATTTTTATTTTTTATTTATCAATAGAGTAACTGTATCGAGAGAATGAATAAATATAGCTTAATGCCACATCTGCAATCTTGCAGCCTATCGCTCTAAGTAGATTTAAAATAATTCCCATACAACAAAACAATACTTTAATAGATATTCAAGTTTATTCGGGTTTTATCCTCTTGGAGGAATAGATCTAGTAAAAATGTAACGGATGACAACAGCTTGTTGTGAATATTTTTCACAAATGAATAAAACCAACAGCATGGTCCCATTCAAAGACTTCATTTCCTCCACCTGTCACTGCATCATTAACTCTCAACAATGCTTTAGACATGGTAGACTATATCAAGGTACGATTTGTATCTGGTGTCCTACAGTGACTGTTATATGAGAATTCCACATCTGGTCAGTGGTTGACCTGCTTGGGATATCATGTGTAAACTATTTATGACATTTTTTCTAACTAGACCATATATTATTAATGGGACACTTTTCTAAATTGCAGTATTTTATAGAAAATAAGGTCATAATACATGATGAAGATTTGGCCTACATATTATTTTCTTAAACTCAGAAATGGAGTTCTTATACTTTTCAAAATTTCATGATTAATTGCACTTGCTTATGAAGAAATGTTTAACCTTTAAAAACAATTGCCACCTCAATCATGTCAATAACATGTTTCACACACTAAATATTGTGGGAAACCTTTTTCTTTTCATGGCAAAAATCATAAACTATGTTTGAAAAGCCTATATTAATCTTTAATGAGTGCCATGCTTGACAAACACACTTTCTCGCCCATGTACAGTATTTGATAACAAGCTCACTGCACAGTTGTGTAGTCATGTGACTAAAACTATGACCCATAGTTTCATAAATTCCACAAGAAAATGTCAACAGTTTCTAACAAATCCTCAACTCACAAAACTTTCCGCAATCATAATTTCTCTACATAGTTCATATTTCACTCATGAAGATGAGAACATAATCTAAACTGGAACATATTGTGGTATCCTTGTGAATAAATATTGGTAAAATAATCACCAATTATAAATAATGGATATTAATGCATTTCCTTCATCCCTGGAATATCTATAGACCCGATAAAAACTATATATCTTATCTTAATACATTAAAAGAGAAATAGATCTACATTGTACAACTTATGAGTGATTAAATCAATGTTGGAAACATAAACAATTGTTTTTGTAAAAGTTTAACATATGAAGCAGGCCTCCTGAAATGTTAACAGTAATCGATATATCCCTTGGTGAGGATTGTTTATATTTGGAACTTTATCGAAGCAAATCACAAACATATCTGAGAATTTTCTAATCTGCATTCCTTACATCATCGTTTATGCACTCTACAAAATCTAAAACTATAAACATGAACAGAAAAATACGCTTGCCAAATAATGCCCCTTCCTTTGAACAATATTTTCCAATATGACCCACGCTCTTTGACTAATTCCATCTATAAATAGAACGGCACCACACTGACAGCCACTACGGGACTTGCCGAGTTCGGAGCCTATGAACGGATCACAAGCCCCGGAACTCTCCAGCTCTTACTTGTGACATCAATGTAAAACATGCATTCTTACCTGTTCCTCGTTAGCCTTATAAACATAGTAGACAATTCCTACAAGCCAAATGCTGGCTAGCAAAAGTAGCAAGCGAAACTTTCGCCGTACCATCGGTACGCTTGTCGCGTGTCTACTGCGAAACACATCCCACTCAGCAGGAGTAGATTATTGACCAATCAGCGAGCCGATATCTCTTCTCTCCGTGAGACGAAAACAACGTCACGATAGCTGGTGTAAACGCAAGTGCCTGTTCGTTCACCGGGAAATCCGTTATCTTAGCGTGTCACGGCATTTATAAAGTCGCACCTTTATCAAGATAAACTTGTGTTGTCGTGTGAGGATCGTTTATAATTGAAACATGTCGTTTCATGTATCCAATTTTTAAGATAGCGCTTCAAACATTACGACCGCCTGCCTGGTTTTAGTGAAAGTGAAGATATTGCCTGTTATGAAAAGTCATTTAGAAAAAGAATAACATAATCAAGTTATATTTTCGAGAAAAAGGTCATCCGGGTATATTTGACAGTGTATGTCACATCAATGATATGTATATATCACCATATCGACAAATACAGTTTACCGGTCCCTTTTAATTTCAATAATAATACTCAAATAAAAATCATAATGAAAGTAGACATCATCATCATCAGCAGCAGCAGCAGCATCGTCGTCAATATTATTATTATTATTAGTAGTAGTAGTAGTAGTAGTAGTATCATCATCATCATCATCATCATCATCATCAATAATCAAATAATTTATTATCGTTATCATTATTATTAATAATAACAATAATAATAATAATAATAATAATAATAATAATAATAATAATAATTGACGATGTAATTTTTCCCCACACCATTTTTGTCAAAGTGTTAAAAAGATGTTTCAAATTTTTTAATAACCCGGACATCCAGAACTACAAATACGTCAGTGTTATAAAAATGTTATGTATGAACGCGGATGTAACCTGACAATGCCATAAATCCTTGGAGCACCTACTTCCATGAGCACAAAAAGCATCGTTCAAGTTGCGGACCCTCTGTGGACTCAGCTATACTTCAACCCACTATGCATATATATATACATATATATGTTCGTGAACCCAAAACACAAACTGAAAATATCCTTGAACCGTAGCGTTCAGTAGTCCACGCAGTGTAGTTGAAAAAAACCTATATGTATATGATAAAGTCACATGCAGTTGCATTTCCAGTGCAGGAAATAAAACTCTTCCAATTCCTTGACGACGGAAGCCTGTGTGGGTGACAACTCCTCAGTGGTCTGTAGCGACGCTTTAGTGGCTACTCGAGATCTGTGTCTCTTCATCTGAAAATTTCCTCGTTCACATCGAATTGTATTATGGTGTTAAACCTATTCTTCACACGCGTGTTTGTTATAGTGTTCAACCTAGTCTTCACAAGCGTCTTTGCTATTTTCAACCTAGTCTTCACAAGCGTGTTTGTTATAGTGTTCAACCTAGTCTTCACAAGCGTGTTTGTTATGGTGTTCAGCCTAGTCTTCACAAGCGTGTTTGTTATGGTGTTCAGCCTAGTCTTCACAAGCGTGTTTGTTATGGTGTTCAGCCTAGTCTTCACAAGCGTGTTTGTTATGGTGTTCAGCCTAGTCTTCACAAGCGTGTTTGTTATAGTGTTCAGCCTAGTCTTCACAAGCGTGTTATGGTGTTCAGCCTAGTCTTCGCAAGCGTGTTTGTTATAGTGTTCAGCCTAGTCTTCACAAGCGTGTTATGGTGTTCAGCCTAGTCTTCGCAAACGTGTTTGTTATGGTGTTCAGCCTAGTCTTCACAAACGTGTTTGTTATGGTGTTCAACCTAGTCTTCACAAACGTGTTTCTTATAGTGTTCAACCTAGTCTTCACAAGCGTGTTTGTTATAGTGTTCAGCCTAGTCTTCACAAGCGTGTTTGTTATAGTGTTCAGCCTAGTCTTCACAAGCGTGTTTGTTATAGTGTTCAACCTAGTCTTCACAAACGTGTTTGTTATAGTGTTCAACCTAGTCTTCACAATCGTGTTTGTTAAAGTGTTCAACCTAGTCTTCACAAACGTGTTTGTTATGGTGTTCAAACTAGTCTTCACAAGCGTGTTTGTTATAGTGTTCAACCTAGTCTTCACAAGCGTGTTTGTTATAGTGTTCAACCTAGTCTTCACAAACGTGTTTGTTATAGTGTTCCACCTAGTCTTCACAAACGTGTTTGTTATAGTGTTCAACCTAGTCTTCACAAACGTGTTTGTTATAGTGTTCAACCTAGTTTTCGCAAGCGTGTTTGTTATAGTGTTCAGCCTAGTCTTCACAAGCGTGTTTGTTATGGTGTTCAACCTAGTCTTCACAAACGTGTTTGTTATAGTGTTCAACCTAGTTTTCGCAAGCGTGTTTGTTATAGTGTTCAGCCTAGTCTTCACAAGCGTGTTTGTTATAGTGTTCAACCTAGTCTTCACAAACGTGTTTGTTATGGTGTTCAACTTATTCTTCACAATCGTGTTTATTATAGTGGTCAACCTAGTCTTCACAAACGTGTTTTTTATGGTGTTCAACCTAGTCTTCACATGTTTGTTATAGTGTTCAACCTAGTCTTCACAAACGTGTTTGTTATAGTGTCCAACTTAGTCTTCACATGTTTGTTATACTGTTCAACCTAGTCTTCGCAAGCGTGTTTGTTATAGTGTTCAAACTAGTCTTCACAAGTGTGTTTGTTATAGTGTTCAACCTAGTCTTCACATGTTTGTTATAGTGTTCAGCCTAGTCTTCACAAACGTGTTTGTTATAGTGTCCAACCTAGTCTTCACATGTTTGTTATAGTGTTCAACCTTGTCTTCGCAAGCGTGTTTGTTATAGTGTTCAACCTAGTCTTCGCAAGCGTGTTTGTTATAGTGTCCAACCTAGTCTTCACATGTTTGTTATACTGTTCAACCTAGTCTTCGCAAGCGTGTTTGTTATAGTGTCCAACCTAGTCTTCACATGTTTGTTATACTGTTCAACCTAGTCTTCGCAAGCGTGTTTGTTATAGTGTTCAAACTAGTCTTCACAAGCGTGTTTGTTATAGTGTTCAACCTAGTCTTCACATGTTTGTTATAGTGTTCAACCTTGTCTTCACAAACGTGTTTGTTATAGCATCCAACCTAGTCTTCACATGTTTGTTATACTGTTCAACCTAGTCTTCGCAAGCGTGTTTGTTATACTGTTCAACCTAGTCTTCGCAAGCGTGTTTGTTATAGTGTTCAACCTAGTCTTCACAAACGTGTTTGTTATAGTGTCCAACCTAGTCTTCACATGTTTGTTATACTGTTCAACCTAGTCTTCGCAAGCGTGTTTGTTATAGTGTCCAACCTAGTCTTCACATGTTTGTTACACTGTTCAACCTAGTCTTCGCAAGCGTGTTTGTTATAGTGTCCAACCTTGTCTTCACATGTTTGTTATAGTGTTCAACCTTGTCTTCACATGTTTGTTATAGTGTTCAACCTAGTCTTCACATGTTTGTTATACTGTTCAACCTAGTCTTCGCAAGCGTGTTTGTTATACTGTTCAACCTAGTCTTCGCAAGCGTGTTTGTTATAGTGTTCAACCTAGTCTTCACAAACGTGTTTGTTATAGTGTCCAACCTAGTCTTCACATGTTTGTTATACTGTTCAACCTAGTCTTCGCAAGCGTGTTTGTTATAGTGTCCAACCTTGTCTTCACATGTTTGTTATAGTGTTCAACCTTGTCTTCACATGTTTGTTATAGTGTTCAGTCGAGTCTTCACGCGCGAGTGTGTTGTGGTGTTCAGTCGAGTCTTCACGCGCGAGTGTGTTGTGATGTTCAGTCGAGTCTTCACGCGCGAGTGTGTTGTGGTGTTCAGTCGAGTCTTCACGCGCGAGTGTGTTGTGATGTTCAGTCGAGTCTTCACGCGCGAGTGTGTTGTGATGTTCAGTCGAGTCTTCACGCGCGAGTGTGTTGTGATGTTCAGTCGAGTCTTCACGCGCGAGTGTGTTGTGATGTTCAGTCGAGTCTTCACGCGCGAGTGTGTTGTGATGTTCAGTCGAGTCTTCACGCGCGAGTGTGTTGTGATGTTCAGTCGAGTCTTCACGCGCGAGTGTGTTGTGGTGTTCAGTCGAGTCTTCACGCGCGAGTGTGTTGTGATGTTCAGTCGAGTCTTCACGCGCGAGTGTGTTGTGATGTTCAGTCGAGTCTTCACGCGCGAGTGTGTTGTGATGTTCAGTCGAGTCTTCACGCGCGAGTGTGTTGTGGTGTTCAGTCGAGTCTTCACGCGCGAGTGTGTTGTGGTGTTCAGTCGAGTCTTCACGCGCGAGTGTGTTGTGGTGTTCAGTCGAGTCTTCACGCGCGAGTGTGTTGTGGTGTTCAGCCGAGTCTTCACGCGCGAGTGTGTTGTGGTGTTGCCTCTAGATGTTCTATAGGTTTTTACGTCCACGGGATCATGCGTTTTTTCGATTTTTATTATATGTTAATGATGTATCCTCATTTACACGTCTTACAGGGGGTTTTTTGGTCCATTTTGACAGTGATTCCTGTCTTAAATCAACGCACACATATGAAATCTACTACAGCATATGAACATATAAACAGCAGATTATTTGTGACTAGTTTTGTTCACAATTAACATCTCTGTCAAATTACTGATTATTTCAAGGTACATTGAAGCCGGTCACATTTAAAGTTCGATACAAGACCCCGTACTACCCAGGGGAGATCTAATGTAGATATTCGACGACGCAAAGCCATGGGGACAAACTCATATATTGCCTCTGATTGACAGTGTCATGTATGCCAGAATGTCTAAAGAAAGTGGCCTTTGCCTATGCGGTATATGTCAATATGGTTGCTTTAATGATACGAAAACAATAGCTGTATTTTATCGCCGTGTGTCGTTTTAATGCTCGATTGTATTTTCAATAAAGAAAAACGCCCGTGGCAAGAAATGTATCCTCTTGTGTAGACATAGCTGATTTGAGTCACGTACAGTCACTGGCATAAACGACAAACCCTTTTGTCATCAAATTGCCGAGGGCGTTAAATCGAATATTGCACACCTCGGCGGCCACGATGTATACGCTTATAACCTGTTTTATTTTGACAATAGCTTGAAGCAGTGCGAGGGGAGTTGAAATTAGGCGGGATTACCGTATGTCCCCTAATATGTGACGTGAAAAAGATTGATTTTATGACATATTCGGCGTTACAAATTAGCCTCATTTTAAGCAAAATAAAGACATACAATACTTACATGGTAGAGTATTTTCGACTAGAAGCCATACGCTTCTATAATTAATTTACTATGCATACTCAGTCTCTTAGGAAGAAATCAACTCTTTAAGGTCATAAAGTCTGTTTGATTATATTGATTCTGATGCGAGTGGAATTTATTCAGCCGTAAACGTTTTAAAAGTGAGTTGGGTTTAACCCTTCTTTGAACAGTCCCTATGAACATCCGGGTTAGAACCAGTGTTCAACAGCCCATGTTTGTAAGAGGCGACTAACAGGATCGGGTAGCCAGACTCGCTGACCTGGTTGATGCATGTCATCACAGATCGATGCTCATGATGTCAATCAGTGGTTTGTTTGATCCAGACTCGGTTATTTACAGACCACCGTTATAGCTGTAATATTACGGCGTTAAACAAAAACAAATAAAAATCACTCGAGGAAAGACCCAGAACGTTTTACACTTTGGTTTGTCAGCAGTCAGTGCGATTGGACTTCAATCTGCATCACTTGGGCTTTCCTCCTTCATCACGTTGGCACACCCTGATTCGAATAAATGTTTAAAGCGTTGCTGAGCCCATCTTCCCGAGGCAAGGGAGTTAACTGACTTCATAAGTCCAGTCATTCGTGACCAACTCGTGTTATTCCGGGACAAGCCGAATGCAGGTTACGGAAAGGGGCGAGTGGTGACGAATGAAGTCCAGTTTCCACGTGGAAACTGGACTTTTATAGTCAGTTAACTCCCTTGCCTCTGGAAGATGCGCTAAGCCCAACTCACTCAATCCACGTTCACCATCCTGTGCGCACAAGCCGATTCACTCTATTCCGCTTAAAATTACTCCCAAACGCATTTTCACTCCGCGATTTACCTGTGGCCACGTGTAAGCTGATGTACTGTTCAACCTTTGCCTCGAGTGGTAATGAGGGAAACAATGTAAACCCGATATCACATAGACAATCCCTACATAGCTGACTAAGACTCATCACAGCCAGTCGCAGCCTGGTGTATATATATATGTATATGTATATGTATATATATATATATATATATATATATATATATATATATATATATATATATAGGGGTGGTTTGAAGACACGTTAAGCTTGAACAGATAGCTGGATCGCATCTTACTTCGCGGAGAAAAGGGAATATATATATATATATATGTAATTGTAGGCATAAATCTACTGAAGAGTGTAGCATCTAAAGCAATACGTATCAGGGTCAACTGCAATATTTGGGTCGTGTTGGGTAAGTGTTGTGTTATTGTATGTGTTATGGAAATGTTTGTGATTTCGGCGCTTTCAGTTGTATATATTTCACCTATATCACAACGTGGAAGGAAAGACAAAGTGCCGCAGGTCGTGGACCAAGGACTATTATCGGAGCAAATGTGGAATTCGAACTGCCAGCAGATCCTTGTCGGTTCAGGGTCGCAACTTCGCTGAACTAGAAAACAGACGATGGATTTACAATGCTTTTCGAAATCCCACCCACACCTGACTTCCGACGAACTACCTATACAACAAACCTCACCTACACCGACAACCCATTCTTCGTCTTCACATGCGCAACCGCAACCACACCCACACCTTCGACCTCTAAATTCGTCATCAGTTGTAAATGGCCCATGACGGTGTGAGATAATGTTATGCCATAATGTTTATACAGCATTCATGTACATTAACACTCTTCATATATGTCAGCTGATCCCGAGGACACTAATAAGCCAGTGTATTTAAGTAATTAAGCTGGTTTCAGAGTTATGACCGCGAGGAGCGCTAAATGCTTGTGTAATTGTATTGGTGTAGCGTGTTTCTGCGTTCATGCTTACGTCTTTATAAACACTCCAGTCGTAATTATGTCATGAGAGTGAAGTATTCGGATAAATTATTAAAGGAAATACGTAATTGGCGAAATATGTACGATGAGGGATTTATTGTATTTGCATTCGCAAAGGTGCCAAATCCTTTTTATTTACAGTAGTAACATGAAAATGCCACCCGTTTTAATGATATATAATGTAAGCGTAAGATGGTATTCCCATGAACGTAGTTTGTATCGAACAGCAGTACACGATGACGGAAACCGAGAGTAGATGTAGTATGTAGTTACTGTAGTAGTAGTAGTTGTTGTTGTTGTTGTTGTAGTAGTAGTAGTAGTAGTAGTAGTAGTAACAGTAGTAACAGTAGTAGTAGTAGTAGTAGTAGTAGTAGTAGTAGTAGTAGTAGTAGTAGAAGAGTGAGTGAGTGAGTATGGTTTTACGCCGCTTTTAGCAATATTCCAGCAATATCACGGCTTCACACATTGTACCCATGTCGGGAATCGAACCCGGGTCTTTGGCGTGACGAGCGAACGCTTTAACCACTAGGCTACCCGACCGCCCCAGTAGTTGTAAACGAAGAAGCAGAAAAAGAGGTAGTAGCATTAGTAGAAGTAGTAGTAGTAGTAGTAGTAGTAGTAGTAGTAGTAGTAGTAGAAGAAGAAGTAGTAGGAGCAGCAGCAGTAGTTGTAGTCGTAGTAGCAGTATTGTTATTGTAGTTGTAGTATACACGGACCCCGTTTAGCGTACATGACAAGTACCGCGGTACCCCGTGGTTCAAGGCTAGTAGACTAACATCTAGTCTCTGAAATGAACATATTTTACCGAAAACAACAGTTGTTAAATTATAGTGAGTGAATATGGTTTAACGCCGCTTTTAGCAATATTCCAGAAATATCACGTCGGGGGATACCAGAAATGGGCTACACTCATTGTACCCATGTGAAGAATCGAACCCGGGTCTTCGTCGTGACGAGCGAACGCTTTAACTACTAGGCTATCCCACCGCCCCTGTCAGTTATAAGATATAATAAAAAGGAGCCCAGAGACTTTATTTTCAGATACTGCAGTAATCTAGACTTGCCAAACAAAATAGACTTGCATGGGTTGTATTGGATATATATGTCTCAGGGTCTGTATGACTATTGTAGTAGTTTTAGTAGTGGTAGCAGCAGTAGTAGTATTAGTAGCAGTAGAAGCAGTAGTATGCGTTCGTGTAGTTCACACTCACTCAGACTCAGACACACTCACTCACTTACTCACTGTAAAGGATACAACGAGTCAGTCCCACTCACTCAGCAACTGGCTGTAAAGGACATAGCGAACCAGACACACTCACTCACTCACTGTAAAGGACATAGCGAACCAGACACACTCACTCACTCACTCACTGTACATAACAAAACGAACATTCGCATAGCGCAAGAAACGTGACAAGTCACACAGACTCTAAAATCCTCGGCAACATCTTTTTCACCATTTAGGAAAGTAGGTTAATGGACTGTGTCCTTGTGCAAATCAAAAACACGACAATCACGAGCGTCAATCGACATTTAATTCCGATGCTGCTTCAAAAGGTTGACAGCCACTGCAGCAGTAATCCCATTCCAGCCTTGCTGTGATTGATAATTCTTCGCAAAGGTGCCCGCTACAAGCATATCAAACATGACATAACCTATAAAGCTGACACCTTGAGTTACGCAAGGCAATATTAAATGATACCATTGCGGCGATGGATATGAAAAGAATTGGGATAATTTACAACCATAATAATAAAAATCTAAAATGTCAATCCACAGATTATGTGCAGTCCCGCTACAAACGAGTCAACATGCCATTGCTTTATTTCACGTCACGTGAAAGGCGTGTTTGTACTTTTAACATCGCAGCGGAAACAAAGAGGTTAGTCCAGGTTGCAGGGTGAGGTGAGGTGAAATTGGGTTTAACGTCGCGTCAAGGATTATTGCACTTATATATAGCGACCTGCATGTACGTGTGTGTGTGGCTTCTTGTACATGCCGCAGTTTAACATGAATACCCCACTCAGACACAGTATACTGACTCCGGCCCGACCAGTCCTTGTTTTAGCCCCTTAATGCCGAGCGCCAGACATGGTAACAACAAGTACCATCTTTAAACGTCTTTTGGTATGACGCTCTCCGGGTGGACGCTCTACCACTAGACCACGGAGGCGGATGTTTAGTAAGTGAATTTACATGAACATTAAATATATATTCAGTTCGTGAATAACTGAACGTAATAGCTGCATTCTTTTCATACACCCTGATACTTTGACATAGCTATACATTTTTACAACTTTTTTGGCATTCTTGTAACACTATCTGACTATTTGACGCCATAATGCACAGTAAGTGATAATTTACAGGCGCAATCGTAATACACTATTAACCTTTATTGCAGGTGGTATATTCAAATCAGCGAATCATTTATCAGTGCTTACCAGCGAATCGATTTCCATGGATTTACAACCTTGAAGGCGTAATGGTTTAGGGATGAACAATGTTATTATTCGTAACGACGTTCTGGTGCTACGCTTTGCCCTCCACCAGGGGAGACAACCGACTAAAGGGGCAATAACTAGCCCTCAAAAGAGGGTGAGAAATGATAACAAACATGCCATTGATTAAATTCAAGTATCCAGGCAATAACACGTGTTAATCCAACACTGTAAGCGTTCGCTCGTCACGCCGAAGAACCGAGTTCGATTCCCGACATGGGCGAATGTGCGATCCCATTTCTGGTGTCCCCCGCCGTGATATTGCGAGAATATTGCTAAAACGGCGTAAGATCATACTCACTCACTCACTCTCATGTACAGGAACGATTTATTTATATGATGGGTGTCATGTTATCATGGGGCCCTGGGGTCCAGTTATGTCTTCCCGAGGCAAGGGAGTTAACTGACCGTGGAAACTGGACTTTTATAGTCAGTTAACTCCCTTACCTCTTGAAGATGAGTCACGTAAGACGCCACAATTCCCTGCGCAGAGTTGTGTCCCTTTGGCGTACCAGAAACCTATGATAGTGGGTTCGCCCTGATTATGTTTCTCGGTTTGTCAGCACCATACACTTGCTCGTCGGCTTCTCCAAAGTGGTCAAACTCCAAGACCCGCATCACTTCGGGCTTTCCTCCCAAATCAAGTTGACACAGTAAGCACAACATATACACAAAGAAAAAAGTTAAGCACACCCTAATATATTTCATTATTGTTTGGTCCCAATATTTGTAACAGTCGTGAAAAATATAATTACGGGAAGAATTATGTTTTCTCGAGATGATGTAATCAGTCATGCGTGACGGAAGTTCACGTGCCATGCATGGTATGCCCGTGCAGCATGCCACCCACGAGTATCTCTAAAAAGAAGTATACCCAAACGTTAAAATTGCTTTCTTAAGCTCGGTTTTAAAAAGTTATTCCGTGACATTGTGTGACCATGGCACGAAGGTGATTATCAAACGCCACAAGATGGCAAATAATCGGCATGCATAACGCAGGAATGTCCTGTAATGCCATTGGTCGGAATTTGGGGTATCATCACACTGTCATAAGCCGTTTAGTCGAGAAACATGCTCAGACCGGTGATGTACAGGACCGTCCCAGATCCGGAAGACCTCCTGTGACGACACCTCGCGAAGACAGGGACCTTCTTCGTCTCATACGCCGAGAACCCTTTTTAACAAGTACTCGTCTGAAACAGCTGTGGTTGCCCAATCGTCGTTTCAGCACCAGAACCGCCAGGAACTGACTGAAAGCAGCAGGACTGAGGGCTAGACGAGTCATAAAGCGACCCTTGTTGAGAGAGCACCACAAAGCTGCCGTCTAGCATGGTGTATTGCACGTGGCGGTTACACCCGCTACTGATCTGTTTCACGTGTCATGTCAAGTAGAGACTTTAAGGAACTTTTTCACATGAAACATCAAACGTAACTCGTTTACTTAATCCTGCAGCTCCATACTTTTTTGAGGTATTGTCTAAGGTCAAAAACAGTACCCCAGTTACCATGATGGTTTTTGTCAGTAATTTCAACCACAACTCACCGATGTCTTCTTTATTTGTTGTCAAATGTTTGTTCTCTCCGATGACATTGGTTTCGCCCAGCTCCTGTGGTCAGTCATCCCATGCCATGGTTTTTGCCACCATTTGTCATGGTTTGTCTTTTTCTTTGTGTATATATGGACAAACAACTTCGTTATTGCAATTAGGAGAGGTGTTTCCGTGTACACCGTTATCAAGCACCTGAGTGAGTGAGTGAGTTGGGTTTAACGCCGCTTTTAAAAGTATTAAAGTTATATCGCGGCGTGTCAGCTTAATGTGGGAGGGAAGCCCGAAGTGTTGCAGTTCTCAGACGTTTACCACTACGGTGAAACCCACGAGCACGGGTATGGTGCTTACAAACCTAGAAACATAATCGGGGCGAATCGGGATTCGAACCCACAATCATAGGTTTCTGGCGTGTCCAAGGGACGCAACTGTACACAGCGAATCGCGGCGCCTTAGACGACTGGGCCACCCGTGCCCCCCATCAAGCACCTGTAGTACAGAGCAGGGGTTACACGCCGTGTTATAATGGAAAAGCGGCGTTAAACCCAATTCACTCACTCACTTATGCTCTCGAGCCCTCTTTTTTCGAGACAGGATGACCTGTCATGGAGGGATTAAACGGCTATTTCTAGACATTCAAATAAAACCAATGTTTCATCATTCCAAGGTCATTTCTTAAGCGACCCGTGAAGATTCCGGGATGGAATAGGTCTTCAGCAACCCATGCTTGCCGTAAAAGGCGACCAACGGGATCGGGTGGTCAGGCTCGCTTACTTGGTTGATGCATGTCATCGATCCCAATTGCGTGGATCGATGCTCATGATAATAATCACTTGATTGTCTGGTACAGACTTGATTATATACAGACCACCGTCATATAGCTGGATATTGCTGAGTGCGGCGTTAAACAACAAACAAAGAAACCAACCAAATCATTTCTTTAGCAGATTATGAAAGGAGTGGCTGTTAGTTTTGACTCATTTACTTTAAGAATAGATCCTGAACACCCTCGTAGCTTGAAGAGATACTAAAGGAGATCGGGTGGTCAGGCTCGGGGCCTTGGTGGATTGTCCGTTATCGTACCCAGACGGTGGATGCATTGCTTATGATTATTAACCACTAAAAATAAATAAAACAGCCACTACGTTTATAATTAGTTTACCATGAAATGATTAAACAGTTGTTTTATTTGAATGTGTATAATTAACAGTTTAATCCATCAGATGCCCATCAGTTACTGGCTTTGATAACAGCTATTCCTTGTAATGGCCCATCTGACGAGCACCACTATGAGCTTGTGTCACGCGTTTTCGTGCGTCATCCGTTCGTTAATTCACTTAAATTCTTAGAATTTCACATAAAATGCATTCTTCCTACCCTTAACCACTGACTCTATCATCATTAAATTCAAACAGTTTTTATTTTATGTTCTTGGCTAAAACCAATACGGGTTTTCATTTTGAAAATTGCAAAATAGTTTCCGCAACATCTCTTATTAGGGAACATAAATTCTAACTTTTCAAAACCATATTTCATAAGACATAATATTTCAATACTTTCAAAGTAATGTATTGGAAACCCTCAAGTCCTTTTAACGTTGAAAGGGTTTTAGTTTTCAAAACATCAAAATAGACTCCATGGCAACCACAAGAAAACGTCATTGATAAATCAGTAAAATCTACAGAAAAACCTACATTCTTTTTACAAAGCATCGACAAAACATTTCCTTTACAGTTCTAGAACAGCTTTGAAGTAGGCATGTCCCTTCCATCACTGATGCTGAGCTAGCCGAGTGGTACAATCCCAAGGCCATCGTTTTCATGTTTTTGATATTAATAAGATATTTGCAAATTTCAATTCTTAAATATTGGAAATTCGTGATAAATGCACTTTTGTGGAAAATATATCAGTCAGATCAAAGATGTATATACACTGAAAGGCAAAAGAAACGTCACGTCTGAAAATACTGATAAAACTTAACAGACTCTGGCAGTTACATGTTCTGTGGTCAATAAACTCATTTATCGTTCTACTGCTTCCTTTTGTTGCCTTAAAGTCCATTTAACAATTGAGTTTAAAATGGAGTGCTTTGCCCAAACGCAGCTTACAAAAGTGCAATGGGACTCAGTTGCGGAAAAGTCTTGTCAAAAACATGATGCACGTGCATATCGTGGATGGTATGGGTATAAAAGACACCAAAACTGTTGAGCTGGCTTTCGTTATTTCGATTTATCAGTCATGCCAAGATTATCAGGAAATGAGAGACAACAAACGATCGGAAGACTGCAAGCAGGCCAGAGTGCACAGGTCGTTGCAAATGCATTCAATGTCAACGTCAGAACGATATATCGTTTGCAACATCGCCACACCACCACCGACACCACCGACGACCGACCGCGTAGTGGTCGTCCTAGAGTCACTACTCCCAGACAAGATCGGTTCATGATACGCCAACATCTGCAGAACCGATTCCGAATGGCCACTGAGACAGCTCGGCAAACCATTGGCAACCACCAGCGTGCCATCAGTGATCGTACAGTCCGACGTCGCCTAACTGCCAACAATATCTCGTGCCACCGTCCTGCTCGTGTACCCATCCTGAGAGATCGTCACCGACAGGCCCGACTGCAATGGGCCAGGCAGCTTCAAAATTGGCGTCAACAGCAATGGAGAAGAATCATCTTCACTGATGAAAGTCGCTACTGTGTTTCAACGGTGGATGGCAGAGTCAGGGTCTGGCGAAGGAGGGGCGAACGTTATGCTGATGCTTGTGTTATGGAACGAGACCCGTGGGGCGGCCCAAGCATCATGGTTTGGGGTGGAATCGGACTGAACCAGAGAGTGGGACCTGTGGTCTTTCAGTATATTAGTCCAGACAGGGGTAATGGCATCACAGCTCTCCGCTTCACTGACCAAGTCCTCAGACCCCATATCGTGCCTTTTTTTGCCCGTCATAAAAACCACACCTTTCAGCAAGACAACGCCCGTCCCCACACTGCCAGAGTCACCAGGGACTTCCTCCAGCACAACATCCAAATCATGCCTTGGCCTGCCCTCAGTCCGGATTTGAATCCCACTGAACACTTGTGGGATGAGATCCAACGCCGACTCAACGACTTACGCCCAAGGCCGACAACTGCAGCAGAACTGCGTGTAGCGCTCCTGAGGATATGGGCCCATATCCCAATGGCCTTCATCAACAGGCTAGCCCACTCCATGTGTGGCTGTAGTCAACGCCCGTGGTGGCCACACCAGGTACTGATTTTGAACCCCCCAGCTGTGATGTCTTCTGGTGCCTCCCCAAATTCACAAGTCGCAAAAACATTCCCCAGACTGTTAATTTCATGTGGGTCAAACACTGACTTTCTCCCATGTCTTTACTTACATATATAAGCATTTGAAAATAAAGATATTTATATGATACATCCACATGACGTTTCTTTTGCCTTTCAGTGTAGATGTATATACGTCATTGGTTAGATGGATTATTATATCTAAAAGACTACTGAATAACGAATAGTGCTATGCGTATGGTCTTTCATTGTATGTCACCTTCACTTTCTCTGTAGGTCTTTAATTGTGACGATATTTGTCATACCCCTCTTCAGAACAAGGGCGTGTACCAGAATACGTGAAACAATTTCTTCCTTAAATTAGTAGGTATAAATCTGAGTAATTCTAAAACCTCTGATGTGTGCAGGGGGCACGGGTGGCCCAGTCGTCTAAGGCGCCGCAATTCACTGTGCAGAGTTGCGTCCCTTGGACACGCCAGAAACCTATGATTGTGTGTTGGAATCCTGGTTCGCCCCGATTATGTTTCTAGGTTTGTCAGCATCATACCCGTGCTCGTGGCTTTCACCGAAGTGGTCATTTCTGCGGCACTTGGGGCTTTCCTCCAGCATTAAGCTGAGACGGCGTGATATAACTGGAATACTGTTAAAAGCGGCGTTGAACCAAACTCACTCATTCTAATGTGTGCGTGTAAGGGAGATTTCCCCCACACTATAATTATAAATAACGGTAGCTCACCACCTCCAAAACTCCTGCCTCATTTAGTACAAGCTTTCTCTTTCTCTGATACATAAAAGTAACGGCTGTGTAACATCGTGCTATTCGATTCGAATCTAAACTACGGTACTTAATGGGTTCTGGGTATTTGTCCATATAGTATGTGCTAATAACACCCCGGATTATCGAGGATGATGATGGATGTGGATAATCAACGAAAGCTGTCCATCATCAATTTCTTATCGTTCATGAAATCATATTTTCTATATTTATGATTTATATTCTACAATATGCCATTGGCATAATACTTTATGCTGAAAGGGTTTAAAGTTCTCATTATACTCTTTGTCACTTTTCTTTATCTCAAGGGGTCTCTAGTTTTTATGCTTGTATTTGGTTTGGTTTGTTGTTTAATGCCGCACTCAGCAATATTCTAGCTATATGACGGCGGTCTGTAAATAATCGAGTCTGGACCAGGCAATCCAGTGATTGATATCATGAGCATCGATCCACGCAATTTATGCTTGTAAACGGTGTTGATCGTTATTCATACTGTCAATCAGTGGTTTGTCTGGTTCAGATTCGATAACGCGCAGGTCGCCTTAACATAGCAGGGGTATTGCTGACTGCAGCGTAAAGCAACATTGTGATGTTATTGTTCCTTTGATGTTTTCAGGAGCTGTTAGCGCTTCAATACAAGCCCGCTAGACCCTAATTTGAACTGGAGGTTAGGTGCAGCATGTGTGAAATGGCGACCAAACCATAGCCATAGCCATATTGAATTAAGTCACAGTATTGGTATTAATGAATTGAAGATTTGAACCATTTTCACCCCCGCAGTGATTTACGATCCTTACTTTAAGCGACACATTCACTATGCAAGTATATGTATGTATCAATGAGAACGTTGACAGGATATATCATGACTAGCCTTGCTCCAAGGCTGTACTGAAAGAAAAGTCCATGGATGTGTAGTAATTCTCTCCTCCTAATATGCAAGTCTAGACATGTTGACAGTAAGGACTCCGGTCACGTATAGGGACAACTTGTTCTTATTATTTACATAATCTAAAAATTGTTATTTAAACTAATAATTATTGCCGTGGAGACTTGTGAAAGTCTGGCCACAGTTGAGAGCTGAGCTGCACCGGTTTACACAAATAACCGCCACATATTAATCATTGCCACACTGTGCGTACTACACGAACCTTGACCTCAATGCATAGACGTTCCATTCAAGACGGTAGACACGTCCACACAAATTTATGACTTCAATTTCGCAGTCACCGATTTACATTTTGTCAAGAATATATATCCTGTGCTTATGTTCTTTTATGCTGTCTTCAAAATACGTCGGGCTGGTAGGAAATCTATTTTATCCAAACTATTATTTGACGTATAAAAGGGTTCAAACTATTGAAAGGTCAACGCTCCGATGCGGCCTGCAGATTTGATAGGCGGCGACTAGTATAGTAAGGGATTAATTGAGCCCTCCGTTATCCGAAAGAAATGTTCTAGAGAAAGAGTCCTTCTGTTGGGGGAGCACGGGTGGTCCGGGCGCCTAGGCGCCTGGTGCACTGTGCGGAGTTGCGTCCCTTGTCGTGGGTTTGATTAACGTCTCGCATTGATTATTTAACTTGGTTTGTCACCACAATACCCATGATGGCTTCATCAAAGCTGTAAACGTCGAAGACCTGCATCCATGGTGTAACTGGAATGCTGTTCAAAGCTAACTCACTATCTCCTTCTTCAGACGAGCCCCTTGAGTGGTCATCTGCAATGACCATCACATCTTTCCATATAACTAGCCATTCGTCACCACTCGCCTCTTTCCGTAACCTGCAAGAAGACTCGTCCCCCTATCGATGAATGTTATGTGTGAAAATACGACACACCAATCAGAATGCGCGTATGATTTCAAGTTCTTCGTCAAAGAATCCCTCAGAAATAATTTTTGATTTTACATATGTCTTGCATCTAAAAATATAACCAAGACACAGTTAAATGTGTTCAATCTTTCTTTCTTTATTTCACATACTGAAGAGGCCACAGGCCTATAGTACAAGTTGAAGAATATACAGTTTTATACAATTTATGTACATATCTCACCAGATCACCTCACGTCATTCCACCTCCCATTTCAACGCAGTCACATAATTTCACACATTCAGTACAATACCATACCCTGTAATTTCATAATTTCTATATTACCATATCACAACTTGTTATATCATACAACATATTCTATAACATCATATCATATTGTATCATTATTATAAGATCATACTATATAGTATTATTTTATATAACATTATCATAACATATTATACATACCATCGTACCATATATCACACTATATTGTATCACATTTCAACATGTCATATCACACAACACATGTGTTCAATCATACTGTATAATTCCGCATGTCCCGATGTGCTTTAAATTGCATCTGAAATATATATAATATATGGGGAAATAAACGTGAACCATTACGCAACGAGTTGCCAATTGTTTTAGGTATGCCCGTTTGCGCTAAGACGGAACCCGGTCGCAAAAATGGCCATGATAGGCGCACTCGTGAGTCGCTATTCGGCTTGTCCCGGAATAACACGAGTTGGTCACGAATGATAACTAGCCAGTTAAAAAAATCAGCTTCCGTACCTCGGTGCTAGTTTTAGTGATACACGGGCTTGTGTGGCGGGTACTACCATCAGGGCAAGGCATGCTCACCCTCTTCGCGAACACCTGGTGTCATCACGGGTTTTGAGTGATTCATTCATATAATTTTCACAGCTAATTTGCCTTTTACGCCGGCTTGAATCTTTTTCGGCAGATAATCGAGACTGAATATTCACTGGCATTGACGTTTAGTGTTGTATATGAGTTAATTGAAAAAACATTTACGAAACAAAATCTTCATTATTTGACACAACTATTAATCGCCCTAAAACATCCTATGTGTCCGGACACGATTATTTACATACCAGCGTCACGGAGCTTGAATATTCATGAGTGCGGCGTTAAACAACAATGAAACAAACAAACAAAACACAATAAACATCCTTGTCTTATGCTTTTTTAGAATTACAATATTATGAACTTAGGAAAAATTCAGCTCCAGTTTGTTGTGGTTCTTTTGCTTATTAATAGATCCTGGTGCAAAATTTGGATGATTAATACAGTAAACTACGGTTATAACGAACACGCTTGTAACGAACTGACCGATATAACGACCTTATTTTTAGTCCCGGCCATTTGTTATATAAATGTTGTTTATATGCTTATAACGTAATATGGTTATTACGAACTAAAACTACTAGTCCCTTCGAGTTCGTTATAACCGTAGTTTAATGTAATGTTCACGCTTTACGTGAATGATATATTTTTATAAACATAAAACGTCACCGTCACCGTCAAATCTCGCTCACCCTCTGAAACAGATTCTATTAGGCGCAAAAGGTAAAATAGGGCTGAAAGCATGTAAATGGACCCCTGAAAATCAATCTCATTAAAATCAGATCTTAGTTCTCGCTACCGCTAAACAAAGATCTGAGGACATCCCATTACGGGTCACGTCAGACCGACCTTGCGCGAACTTTGACCGACCAATCGAATGACCAATCAGAAGGCAGCTTTCTCATGCTTTACGGCACAAATTTCAAGTTGGCGACTACGCTTCGAAACATATTTTAACAAATCCTCGATTACAAATTTGAAACCTGAACAAAATAGATGGCCTAGATTGTAAGGATTCAGTCGTTAAACCCGTAATTATCGTTCGGAATACCCCATGTTAAGGTTTTCGAGATTGCATGATTAGAAATCACATTCCGACTGTCACTTTCATAATCTGGTAAGCGACGCACTGATTGGTCGGATGAAAGGTCGTTCTGACGTGACCCCTAATGGGATGTCTTCAGATCTTTGTTTAGCGGTAGCGAGAACTAAGGTCTGATTTTAATGAGATTGCCTGAAAATCAGTGATGACACCAGGTGTTCGCGAAAAGGGTAACCATGTCCCGCAGCAGCTATTGCGTATTTAGCTACCACTGAACTGGTACATTTGTTACTAAAAGCAATGCATCCACTAAAACGTGACAAAACGGCTGACATTCAGAAAGTTCCCAAATGCAGCAATAAAATACACCCCAAAACAATCTGATCTGACTTGCTTCTGTTTTCGATAAACAACACTGCAAATCAGTTAAAAACTGTGAATATGTGTCTTTCAATTCAGAAAAGTGTGTTTAATAATGAACGAAAGTAATCTTTGACATTAAGAACGGTGCGAGCACCCACACCAATAGTTTTTACACGCCAACGGTAAACCACATGTTGGGCGATGCACGGATGGAGCGATGTAGGTATTTGACGTTACAGACTACCCGATAAATCCATTGATGGGTATTTGATATGGTTAGTGAGAGAAACGCACTTTAAGTCCGACGTTAACGCGTTTACATTCTTTTTTAGTTCTGTTGGTGAAAACACAAGACAGGGCAGAGGTGAGGGAATACTGCGAGGCGTTGTAACCTTCAGGATCGACTTCCTTCTCAGCCTGTTGAGACAAGTTGACAACACTGGACGCCATCACACACTGATAATGGCAATATATGCAGTCTACCTTCCTGGGGTCCGTGACGAATTTCACTACTTGTTTTCATGTCAATTGTTTGCCACAGAAAGTAAGCATTTCTTTCATATATTTTTTTATATTTATGTATGAATTCAATTCAACACAACGCTAACACTCTTCCACACAACGCAAACACTCTTCTACACAACGCAATCGTCCTTCCATACAACGCAAACACCCTTTCACACAACGCAAACACCCTTCCACACAACGCAAACACCCTTCCACACAACGCAATCACCCTTCAACACAACGCAAACACCCTTCCACACAACGCAAACACTCTTCTACACAACGCAATCGTCCTTCCATACAACGCAAACACCCTTTCACACAACGCAAACACCCTTCCACACAACGCAAACACCCTTCCACACAAGGCAAACGTCCTTCCACACAACGCAAACACCCTTCTACACAAGGCAAACGTCCTTCCACACAACGCAAACACCCTTCCACACAACGCAAATACTCTTCCACACAACGCAAACACCCTTCCACACAACGCAAACTGCAAACACCCTTCCACACAACGCAAACGTCCTACCAAACAACGCAAATCTTCTTGCACACAACGCAAACTGCAAACACCCTGCCACAAAACGCATTCGTCCTACCAAACAACGCAAATCTCCTTCCTCACAACGCAAACACCCTACCAAACGCAAATCTCCTTCCCCACCACGCACACACCCTTCCACACAACGCAAACTGCAAACACTCTTCGACACAACGCAAACGTCCTACCAAACAACGCAAATCTCCTTCCACACAACGCAAACACCCTTCCATACAATGCAAATTTCCTTTCACACAACGCAAACTGCAAACATCCTTCGACACAACGCAAACGTCCTACCAAACAACGCAAATATCCTTCCACACAGCGCAAATACCCTTCCACACCACGCATACACCCTTCCACACAACGCAAACACCCTTCCACGCAACGCAAATCTCCTTCCACATTACGCACACACCCTCCACACAGCATTATGCACGTTATTTCATGCAAAAAAAATGCAATACCAGCTACATTTGGTTGGTTTTCATGAACATTTTCCTTGGTTCAAATAAAAGAATTCATATAAAGTTTTGCCAGTGGCAAAAATCCACGTCACTATATCATATGGTTTTGAGTATATTTAATCTGTATTATTACGTTGCTGGTTTGTCCATGTTAACGGTCCGGTTCCGTTCCGCAGTGACAATACTCGTACAACCATTCAAACCAGGACTGCTTGACAGGCTTTCCCGGCACATATCGACACCAGTAACACGACTAGAGGGAACACTTCAGTTCTGGTTCGTCACTGTTCGGGTGTCTCCGGCTCTCTTCGGGTTTCATGTTGGATATCATGTATCGTCACGACCCAGTGTTTCGGTTCTCTCCGGGTTTCATTCGGGATATCGTGTAACAGTGTATTGCTGCATAATGAAACATGCGTATGTTGTAGGGCTGGGACGAGTCCAAATTTACTACCCGGGTACCCACCCCCCGATTACCCGACCCTACCCGGGGAACCAGTGTAGGTCTCAGGAGATGTCTCAAACCGCGGTAGAAAATGGCACTAGTCCTATAGTCCTTGCTAAACCTGCCCAATAGTTAAGGTATCATAAGGACTAGTTGAAATGTGCCCCTTTCAAGGCTTTTTGCTTAATGTTATCATTATAAGGTTTGTTTCTAACGCTGTCAAAATGTCCGATTTGGAACATTTTCACATAGCCCTGGCAAAACGTATTTAGATACATGTATTAAACAATCTGGCCATTCATACACTGAAGTTGAATTAAGTTATATCTTTATTCAACAATATGAAAAATCAGAAGGAATGGGTGCATAGTCAGAAAGAAATGCGAACATTAGCGACTTGTAGTGTAACCATAGAGTTCTTGATAATTTTTGTCATCAAATAATATATCACGTGACTAACCTACTCAGTACCCACCCGAGCCGGGTACCCGAGTTACCCGTTCCAGCCCTAGTACATAGCACTATATGTATCGACCGTCTCCGTCGTCGAGTGGATAGAACGTCTGCCTGGAGAGTGGTAGGTCGGTGGTTCGATACCCTGTCTGCGTCATACCCGTCGGCGTTAAAATATGGTACTTCTTGTTACCCCGCCTGATGCTCGCCATTACGGGGATAAAACAAGGACTGGTCGGTTTGGAGTAAACTGTGTCCGAGTGGGGTAACCAATTAAAAACTACGGCATGGCATCTCAGAGGGTGGGCGCTATAACCAGAACGGACTTGTACAGTTACACACACAGTGACACACACACGTACACACACACGTACACACACACGTACACACACACACACACACACACACACACACACACACACACCACAATCTTATTAACATCAGATCTTAGTTTAGCTACCACTTAACAATGATCTGAGGACATCCCATTAGGGGTCACGTCAGAACGATCGTTCATCCGACCAATCAGATCATGAAAGTGACAGTCGGAATGTGATTTCTAATCATGCAACCTCGAAAGCTTTAACACGGGGTATTCCGAACGATAGTTACGGGCTTAACGACTGAATCCATACACTCTAGACCATCTATTAGCCATTCCAGAATGTTATTTTGTTCAGGTTTCAAATTTGTAATCGAGAATTTGTCAAAATATGTTTCGAAGAGCAGGCGCCAATTTGAAATTAGTGCCGTAAAGCACGATAAAGCTGCCTTCTGATTGGCTAATGTCGACTTCTTGTCAGTCATTCCATTGGTCGGTCAAAGTTCGCACAAGGTCGGTATGACGTGACCCGTAATGGGGTGTTCTCAGACCTTTGTTTAGCGGCAGATCTTACTTGGTGTCCTCCCAAAACGCCCCCGCCTACATGCCAAAACACCTACAGTTGAATGCACGCCTAATCCCCTGTCTGTTACCTTTGTCATTTTAATGGAATAACCCCAAGAATATTTATGTACATTTTATTTTACTAATCAGTCAGATGATAATCACAATACGTACACACACACCACTAAATACATGCGACGTTAAACCCCATTTTCCCTAACCTCATCTTCATTGATCAAGGGGCCTGAAACAAAATAATAAATCTCTCTGTCATGGCTTGTCAAACAAATTTTTTCTTCTGATTTCTTTCCACTGGAATATGATAAAACGGTTTAGGGAACGAGCAATTAGTTTCCTACGGATCTTATATTTTCAGAGACAAACAATTCCATTATACATTTGGCACACGTTAATATGACAATAGCTGAAAGAACAATGAGGTGAGGTGAGGTGAAATTGGGTTTAACGTCGCGTGCAAGATTATTGCACTTATATAGCGACGTGCATGCACGTGTGTGTCTATGGCTGCTTGTACTAATCCGGACTGATGCCGATTTATAGTGCTAGCTCACTGAGATACCATGCCGCAGTTTAACATGAATACCCCACTCAGACACAGTATACTGACTCCGGGCCGACCAGTCCTTGTTTTAGCCCCTTAATGTCGAGCGCCAGACAGGGTAACAACAAGTACCATCTTTTAACGTCTTTTGGTATGACGCGGCCGGGGATCGAACCCCGGACCTTCCGCTCTCCGGGCGGACGCTCTACCACAAGACCACGGAGGCGGCCGAAAGAACAATGAATGGAGTTCCGCAAGTTTCTTCTCTCCTCTGAAATGTAGGAGAGCTTATTACGAATATTCTCCCTTATAGCCAACTATGTTTATTGACGAGGAAGATGCAGAACAATACCTGACGATTCAGATGGATCACCGGGGCCAAAATACCATTACACCGCCGGTGTCAATCCTGAACAAGTCCCAGTCAATAAAACACAGAAAAACACCGTACAAAGAACACATTAACATCGAGACCATTATATGAATAGAAGGGAATTTATAGACAACACATTTCAATACTTTCACACATGAGGCGAGCTCGGAGCGCTGCTCCAAGCAATCAACTTTTCTACACGAGTTATCTGCCCTTGGGCATGCAGTTTTAAGGAATGTCACCACTGGGCACTCTATACAAATCCTGCCACAATACCAATTCTCTATGGCTACACTTGGCTCTATTGGTTTTCTCAGTGTGGTATCCTCCTCAGCGTATCATTGTTTTGCATCACATAGTACACTTTCCTCCGGAGTAATGGTTCGTGTCTTCCAGGGGTTTGATCCTGAAGTCTATACACATGGGCCAGCAGAACGGAATGGCAAGCACGCCGTGGGTATCTAATGATGCACGGTAGTTTTTTTGGAACAACCAATATGTGGTTGAGTTTTCTCTGTTGAAACTTCAAACCGTTCGTTTGTGAAACTTTTAGAATTCGCGTTTATTTAATTTATTGGATGATCACTCAAAATACACGTGGCATTCAAACCCATAAGATAATTTAGTTTTCGATTAAAAGGAAATAATCTTCGTTTTATTGTACATGACAAATCGGATGAGACCAAACGTGATGTTATTGAGTTTTCAGTTTTAGTTCTGTGCAAAATTGCTACACAAACCACCAGAGTGTATTCGTCAAGTAATAAATTCTCATTGTTTATCGCATTTAAAGTTTATATCAATGTAAGTTGAATGTTCTCATATGTGTTTCGAGTTATCATAGTTTTTAAAAAATATTTTTGATAATATTGTCCATTTGTCAGACAGAAAAATGCAAAACATAACTCGAAGCATGCAAAACTCGAACATAACTCGAAGCATGCAAAACTCGAACATAACTCGAGGCATGCAAAACTCGAACATAACTCGAAGCATGCAAAACTCGAAGCATGCAAAACTCGAACATAACTCGAGACATGCAAAACTCGAACATAACTCGAAGCATGCAAAACTCGAACATAACTCGGGGCATGCAAAACTCGAACATAACTCGGGGCATGCAAAACTCGAACATAACTTGAGACATACAAAACGCCAACATAACTCGAAAATGAACAAGATGGTATACCCAGAATGCCCTTTTAGGATTCCAAGACATAGTCGGTTCCCAGTCCCCTACGCTTGTCTGTAGGGTCTGGTCTACAGAATTGATGACAGGAATGTGACCTGGCTGTATTACCTTAACGGCGTGGACCGTTGCTCATGTTATCGACCACCGGTTTGCCTGGGCCAGACTCGATTACCTAGGCTAACAAAAAGGTAATGGTTCTCCGGCATCATCATGTGACTTTAAATCTTGCGCATCAGTCATTACCATTGCAAATAATTATAATACGTTGTTGTTTGTTGTTTAACGCCACACTCAGCAATATTCCGGTTTTATGACGGCAGTCTGTAAATAATCGAGTCGGGACCTGACAATCCAGTGATTAACGCAATGAGCATCGATCTACGCAACTGAGATACGATGACATGCATCAACCAAGTCAGCGAGACAGACCACCCGATCCCCTTAGTCGCTTCTTACGACAAGCATAGTCGCCTGATACGGCAAGCATGGGTTGCTGAAGATCTATTCTATTCACGGGTCGCAAATAATAACATGTTTCACTTTTCCCGCGTCATATGAACATACTGTGTTATTTTAAAATAAACTGCTCTACAACTGACATTGTATTAAAGAGCCGAATTCATTGTGTGCCCAGTTGTGATTGTTGGAGTTCGTAGTGAGAATCAAATATAGCGTGTACCTACAGCATCACCTTTGTTTTAAGCTCGTAACAGGTTTCACTGTCCGTACGTTTGGGTAAATTAATGCCAAAGAAACTGTTTTTATGCAGCCTTACAGATCACCTTGATATAGCTGTATTAGTGCACTAAAGAAAAAAATATGTATTAGTGCACTGCAGTAAAAAACAACACTCACCCACTCACTCATTTTACCCACAACCGATGCTGTCGCTTGACAACAAATAATCACATCTACTGAGATTATTGTATTCCACAAGTCCATTTCAAACATAATTAGTACAACTATAACTTAAATAGCTTATCAGTTTCGTGCTAAATGGCATAATGGACTGATAAAATTAAGAAAACAACATATATTAGTCTGATTGTTGAGCGACAACAACCACATGGCAATCCATGCAGTCATAATTAGATCCTATTATGCATGGTACAAGGCGAGACCCTTTATATGTGTACCTGTAGTATGAAGCGCAGGTGGCGTTCGTGTTGATGGCCAAGTTCACACAATGCCTGAAACATGGAGATCCATACCGAAGCAGCGTTCACATCACGAAGACAACGATCCTGTTCAACAAAGCGATCGTGTACAGGCTACAACTGTTAGAACTCCCATAGCTTAACATAGATTTACGATGTAGACGTTACACTAAGATCGCTTTGGAGAAAACGGCGAGTCTGTAGGGACTGAAGCTCACCATGCTAACTAACGTTTTGTTTCGTTATCGTGTATTCTTTGAATAAAGTGACAATATAAAGATAATATACACTTAGCTATCAGATTCGTGTATTTATCAGTTTAACAAATATATATTTAAGGACTATAGGAAGCCACAGGTTAAGTCATCGCGAAAAAAAACATGCTTGGCGTGAAAGGCGACTATGCTTGTCGAAAGAGGCGACTAACGGGATCGGGTGTTTTAGACTCGCTGACTTGGTTGATGCATGTCATCGTATCCAAATTGCATGGATCGATGCTCATGATGTCAATCACTGGAGTGTCTGGTCCAGACTCGATTATTGACAGACCGCCGTCATATAGCTGGAATATTGCCGAGTGCGGCGTAAAACAACAAACAGACATTGCGAAAAATGGTTACGGAAAGGGGCGAGTGAAACAAAGTGATATTTTGTAGTTAGCCGTTTTTAGTATGAGTGGTCTGTCGTAATTAATAAAGTAATACAGTAACTGTAGGATCTTATAACTATGCTAGGGAGGTTGGGCTGCTTGAATAGGTATTTCCTCAAGGCGCAGTTAACAACAGGAATGAGGCCCAACTTGAGGTGACCGGAATACGACCTAAGGTTGTTTAAATGTTTGGAAGCTGTATTTTAAAGTACGCCCCCTCCCCCTCTTCCCCATTAACACACACACACACACACACACACACACACACACACACACACACACATACTCTCTCTTCTTTCTGTCACTTGACGGTGCTATGATTGTAGACTATGACCAGACTATTGCGTCCAGTCGTGGACAGTCCATTACTTGAGGTCATGCAGTCTCGACCAGTTCGTGAAGGTTGATATATCTGAATATGTTATGGCATTTTGTTTGCTTGTTGGCTAAAGCCGTGGTTATATTACAGCTATATGACGGCGGCATATGTACAGTGCAATGTATTACAATGAATAGTCAAGACTGGACCAGATAAGTCAGTGACTGATATTATAAGCAGCGTCCACACCACCTGGGTGCATTGACATACATTCCATGAAGTCACCGAGCCTCACCACCGGATCAATTTAGTCTAACGACGGGCATTGGTTGGAGGGAATAGTTCCCACATGGAGGACTGTGGCACTTGTATGAAATAAATACACTGGATGTTTGAAACAAATTGCAGAGATAGTGATGTCAGTTTGTTTGTTTGTTGTTTAACGCTGCACTCAGCAATATTCAAGCTATATGACGGCGGTCTGTTAAACATCGACTCTGGACCAGTAATTGACATCACGAGCATCGATCTACTTAATTGGGATACGATGACATTCATAAACCAAGTCAGAGAGCCTGACCACCCGATCCCTTTAGTCGCTTCTTACGACAATCATAGTCGTCTCTTAAGACAAGCATGGGTTGCTGAAGACCTATTCTAACCCGGATCCCCACGGGCCTAGTGAGGTAAGTAAGTTGTATACTAAGTGAACTATAGGAAAAGTAAGATGCATGTATTGTCTTCATACGCGATAAAATATAGTTCTGTTGTAGCCGTTATGTAGAATAAGACAGCTTTGTATTGAAACGTCTATTTCAATGAATAATATTAATGAAAACCGTTGCAGTATTTATCACAGTCAAACATAGATTATGTTGTCTGTTTTAGTCCCGCATCCGGCGGAAGCAGGTCTAGACGTAGAATCAAAATGGCTCCTGAATACGTCCGTGGTGTATTTCCCGAACTGTCTGATGTGTTCTGATTGTATAAACCTGGTAAACCGAGATACTCCTCATGTCACCGCCTACGCTCTGGGTCACGGTCAATGCTATCTGAGAACCTGTGGGAAACGGCCTGTGTGAATACAACAGGTGCATTTTGGAATCTAATTTGTGTTGCTGGGAACCGGACAACCCTTGCCGATAGATTTTCCGAATTAAAGACACGGGTCTGTCCCCAGATAGATGCCCATGCTATCAATTCGAGACACGGTGCGTCTCTATACCCTGACAAGCGTGTAATTGGTCGACCCCTGTCTGATTATAAGCTGTCATTGGGTGGTTGGTGGTAGCACGTCAATGTGGACGGAACATGGTGTTATGTTTTAGAGTGTCTAAAAGTGTTTTGTCTTATATGGGGATTTAATGTGACAGACAAATAAACGAGTTTCTTCGTTAAATGTCGAGTGGTTGGACGTAGGTGGGAAAAAGTAATAAGCACTTGTCGTAGGAATCTGCATCTGGTCTTGATTGGATGCTGTAATAGCATTTGTAATGACACCATCATCGATTCATCGTGTCAGTAACGGTTCACGCGTTTGGAGGGACATTTAGGAAATTCCGAATATTAAGGGATTATTTTTCTTGAGTGGTTTTAGTTTGTTTGTTGTTTTACGCCGCACTCGGCAATATTCCAGCTATATGACGGCGGTCTGTAAATAATCGAGTCTTGACCAGACAATCCAGTGATTGGCATCATGAGCATCGATAATAATAATAATTGGGATAGGGTGATATGCATCAACGAAGTAAGCGACTCTGACCACCCGATCCCGTTAGTCGCCTCTTACGACAAGCATAGTCGCCTTTTTCCGAGGAGGTGAGGTGAGGTGAAATGGGGTTTAACGTCGCGTCCAAGATTATTGCACTTATATAGCGACGTGCATGTACCTGTGTGTGTTTGTGTGGCTGCTTGTACCAGTCCGGACTGATGCCGATTTATAGTGCTAGCTCACTGAGATACCATGCCGCAGTTTAACATGAATACCCAACTCAGACACAGTATGCTGACTCCGAGCCTACCAGTCCTTGTTTTTGCCCCTTAATGCAGAGCGCCAGACAGGGTAACAACAAGTACCATCTTTTAACGTCTTTTGGTATGACGCGGACGGGGATCGAACCCCGGACCTTCAGCTCTCCGGGCGGACGCTCTACCACTAGACCACGGAGGCGGTCACGGGTATCTCGGAGAAACGCTATTTATTACATCCGTGCGAAGCAAACAGCGATCAGTATTTAAAGATGGCGAATATCAAGCAGTCAATCTCAATACTTTTTTTGAAGACAAGCACCCAAACACAGCCACGACTGATGTACCTAAAATATTCCTGTTTATGTTACCGGCAAAGACACTTCCAATCCCTGTTTCGCTGAAGCTGCATATTAACTGGCATCCTACGCCGACGTTTCCTGTCTCAATACGCTTCAATATCTGCACCGTTCACTGCCACCTGGTATTACATACCCTAAGATATTAATGTGTGGGGGGACTGGGCTCGACCTATGACTATTTCCTCGCAGTTGGGGTTAAAGCCTCAGTTATTAAAACATCGAATGAAATAGATCTATGATTTAATATAGTTTGGGTTCACGCTATAGTTTAGCAGTTCTAAAATGGTGCAATATCATGTAAATAATATTCATGTGCATAATAAAGCATGTATAAAAACCGCGCCTATGATAAAGATACGGTCGCTGTATAATTGTCTTGCCCCGACAGATCTGTGGATCCCTGGCAATGTGTTGGTGGGTCAGGTCAGGTGCGGAGGAAGGAGGGGGGCAGATGATAAGAGATTAGCCGAGGAAAAGGGCACATGGGGTAGAGGGCACATGAGGAAGAGCCCACACGAAGAAGAGGACACATGGGAAAGAGGGCACATGGGAAAGAGGGCACATGGGGAAGAGGGCACATGGGGAAGAGGACACATGGGGAAGAGAACACATGGGGAAGAGGACACATGGGGAAGAGGACACATGGGGAAGAGGACACATGGGAAAGAGGGCACATGGGGAAGAGGACACATGGGGAAGAGAACACATGGGGAAGAGGACACATGGGGAAGAGAACACATGGGGAAGAGGACACATGGGGAAGAGGGCACATGGGGAAGAGGACACATGGGGAAGAGCACACATGGGGAAGAGGACGCATGGGGAAGAGGGCACATGGGGAAGAGCACACATGGGGAAGAGGACACATGGGGAAGAGGACACATGGGGAAGAGAACACATGGGGAAGAGAACACATGGGGAAGAGCACACATTGGGAAGAGCACACATGGGGAAGAGCACACATGGGGGAGAGAACACATAAGGAAGAGCACACATGGGGAAGAGGACACATGGGGAAGAGCATACATGGGGAAGATGACACATGGGGAAGAGCACACATGGGGAAGAGGACACATAAGGAAGAGCACACATGGGGAAGAGGACACATGGGGAAGAGCATACATGGGGAAGAGGACACATGGGGAAGAGCACACATGGGGAAGAGGACACATGGGGAAGAGGGCACATGGGGAAGAGCACACATGGGGAAGAGGACACATGGGGAAGAGGACACATGGGGAAGAGAACACATGGGGAAGAGAACACATGGGGGAGAGCACACATTGGGAAGAGCACACATGGGGAAGAGCACACATGGGGAAGAGCACACATGGGGGAGAGAACACATGGGGGAGAGGGCAGATGGGGAAGAGAACACATGGGGGGGAGAACACATGGGGAAGAGGGCACATGGGGAAGAGAACACATGGGGAAGAGAACACATGGGGAAGAGAACACATGGGGAAGAGAACACATGGGGAAGAGGGCAGATGGGGAAGAGAACACATGGGGAAGAGAACACATGGGGGAGAGAACACATGGGGAAGAGAACACATGGGGAAGAGCACACATTGGGAAGAGAACACATGGGGGAGAGAACACATGGGGAAGAGAACACATGGGGAAGAGGGCACATGGGGAAGAGAACACATGGGGAAGAGCACACATTGGGAAGAGAACACATGGGGAAGAGCACACATGGGGGAGAGAACACATGGGGAAGAGAACACATGGGGAAGAGCACACATTGGGAAGAGAACACATGGGGAAGAGAACACATGGGGGAGAGAACACATGGGGAAGAGAACACATGGGGAAGAGGGCACATGGGGAAGAGAACACATGGGGAAGAGAACACATTGGGAAGAGAACACATGGGGAAGAGAACACATGGGGGAGAGAACACATGGGGAAGAGGGCAGATGTGGAAGAGAACACATGGGGAAGAGAACACATGGGGAAGAGCATACATGGGGAAGAGAACACATGGGGAAGAGAACACATGGGGAAGAGAACTCATGGGGAAGAGAACACATGGGGAAGAGAACACATGGGGAAGAGAACACATGGGGAAGAGAACACATTGGGGAAAGGGCACATGGGGCAGAGGGCAGATGGGGAAGAGAACACATGGGGAAGAGAACACATGGGGAAGAGAACACATGGGGAAGAGAACACATGGGGAAGAGAACACATGAGGGAGAGAACACATGGGGAAGAGAACACATGAGGAAGAGAACACATGGGGAAGAGCATACATGGGGAAGAGAACACATGGGGAAGAGAACACATGGGGAAGAGAACTCATGGGGAAGAGAACACATGGGGAAGAGAACACATGGGGAAGAGAACACATTGGGGAAAGGGCACATGGGGAAGAGGGCACATGGGGAAGAGAACACATGGTGAAGAGAACACATGGGGAAGAGAACACATGGGGAAGAGAACACATGAGGAAGAGAACACATGGGGGAGAGAACACATGGGGAAGAGAACACATGAGGAAGAGAACACATGGGGAAGAGAACACATGAAGAGCACACATGGGGAAGATGACACATGGGGGAGAGAACACATGGGGAAGAGGGCACATGGGGGAGAGGACACATGGGGAAGAGCACACATGGGGAGGAGAACACATGGGGAAGAGAACACATGGGGAAGAGAACACATGGGGAAGAGAACACATGGGGAAGAGAACACATGGGGAAGAGGGCACATGGGGGAGAGGACACATGGGGAGGAGAACACATGGGGAAGAGAACACATGGGGAAGAGAACACATGGGGAAGAGAACACATGGGGAAGAGAACACATGGGGAAGAGAACACATGAGGAAGAGAACACATGGGGGAGAGAACACATGGGGAAGAGAACACATGGGGAAGAGAACACATGGGGAAGAGAACACATGGGGAAGAGAACACATGAGGAAGAGAACACATGGGGGAGAGAACACATGGGGAAGAGAACACATGAGGAAGAGAACACATGGGGAAGAGAACACATGAAGAGCACACATGGGGAAGATGACACATGGGGGAGAGAACACATGGGGAAGAGGGCACATGGGGGAGAGGACACATGGGGAAGAGCACACATGGGGAGGAGAACACATGGGGAAGAGAACACATGGGGAAGAGAACACATGGGGAAGAGAACACATGGGGAAGAGAACACATGAGGAAGAGAACACATGGGGAAGAGAACACATGGGGAAGAGCACACATGGGGAAGAGAACACATGGGGAAGAGAACACATGAGGAAGAGAACACATGGGGAAGAGAACACATGGGGAAGAGAACACATGAGGAAGAGAACACATGGGGAAGAGAACACATGGGGGAGAGGGCACATGGGGGAGAGGACACATGGGGAAGAGAACACATGGGGAAGAGAACACATGGGGAAGAGAACACATGGGGAAGAGAACACATGAAGAGCACACATGGGGAAGATGACACATGGGGAAGAGAACACATGGGGAAGAGCACACATGGGGGAGAGAACACATGGGGAAGAGAACACATGGGGAAGAGCACACATTGGGAAGAGAACACATGGGGAAGAGAACACATGGGGGAGAGAACACATGGGGAAGAGAACACATGGGGAAGAGGGCACATGGGGAAGAGAACACATGGGGAAGAGAACACATTGGGAAGAGAACACATGGGGAAGAGAACACATGGGGGAGAGAACACATGGGGAAGAGGGCAGATGTGGAAGAGAACACATGGGGAAGAGAACACATGGGGAAGAGCATACATGGGGAAGAGAACACATGGGGAAGAGAACACATGGGGAAGAGAACTCATGGGGAAGAGAACACATGGGGAAGAGAACACATGGGGAAGAGAACACATGGGGAAGAGAACACATTGGGGAAAGGGCACATGGGGCAGAGGGCAGATGGGGAAGAGAACACATGGGGAAGAGAACACATGGGGAAGAGAACACATGGGGAAGAGAACACATGGGGAAGAGAACACATGAGGGAGAGAACACATGGGGAAGAGAACACATGAGGAAGAGAACACATGGGGAAGAGCATACATGGGGAAGAGAACACATGGGGAAGAGAACACATGGGGAAGAGAACTCATGGGGAAGAGAACACATGGGGAAGAGAACACATGGGGAAGAGAACACATTGGGGAAAGGGCACATGGGGAAGAGGGCACATGGGGAAGAGAACACATGGGGAAGAGAACACATGGGGAAGAGAACACATGGGGAAGAGAACACATGAGGAAGAGAACACATGGGGGAGAGAACACATGGGGAAGAGAACACATGAGGAAGAGAACACATGGGGAAGAGAACACATGAAGAGCACACATGGGGAAGATGACACATGGGGGAGAGAACACATGGGGAAGAGGGCACATGGGGGAGAGGACACATGGGGAAGAGCACACATGGGGAGGAGAACACATGGGGAAGAGAACACATGGGGAAGAGAACACATGGGGAAGAGAACACATGGGGAAGAGAACACATGGGGAAGAGGGCACATGGGGGAGAGGACACATGGGGAGGAGAACACATGGGGAAGAGAACACATGGGGAAGAGAACACATGGGGAAGAGAACACATGGGGAAGAGAACACATGGGGAAGAGAACACATGAGGAAGAGAACACATGGGGGAGAGAACACATGGGGAAGAGAACACATGGGGAAGAGAACACATGGGGAAGAGAACACATGGGGAAGAGAACACATGAGGAAGAGAACACATGGGGGAGAGAACACATGGGGAAGAGAACACATGAGGAAGAGAACACATCGGGAAGAGAACACATGAAGAGCACACATGGGGAAGATGACACATGGGGGAGAGAACACATGGGGAAGAGGGCACATGGGGGAGAGGACACATGGGGAAGAGCACACATGGGGAGGAGAACACATGGGGAAGAGAACACATGGGGAAGAGAACACATGGGGAAGAGAACACATGGGGAAGAGAACACATGAGGAAGAGAACACATGGGGAAGAGAACACATGGGGAAGAGCACACATGGGGAAGAGAACACATGGGGAAGAGAACACATGAGGAAGAGAACACATGGGGAAGAGAACACATGGGGAAGAGAACACATGAGGAAGAGAACACATGGGGAAGAGAACACATGGGGGAGAGGGCACATGGGGGAGAGGACACATGGGGAAGAGAACACATGGGGAAGAGAACACATGGGGAAGAGAACACATGGGGAAGAGAACACATGAAGAGCACACATGGGGAAGATGACACATGGGGAAGAGAACACATGAAGAGCACACATGGGGAAGATGACACATGGGGAAGAGGGCACATGGGGAAGAGGATACAATAGGAAGCGGACACATGAGGAAGAGGACATGCTCCAAATTTCGAAAAGGCAGGTGTGCATTTTGTGACAGTGAATTTGGGAAACATTGAATGAGTTAGTCACAGTGAGTGAGTGAGTATGTCTTTATGCCGCTTTTACCCAGATTCCAGCAATATCACGGCGGGGGACACCAGGAATGGGCTTCACACATTGTGCACATGTGGGGAATCGAACCCGGGTCTTCGCCTTGACAAACGAAGGCTTTAAACCAGTAGGCTACCCGAACGCCCCTGTGTTAGACATAGTGTTGTTGTACATCAAGGTTGTGTATACCCGATGACCTATAAACCCCCCCACCTCCCCAAAAAATATTATATACATTTACCCCTCGTAGAGAGTACGGTGGGTACTGTCTGTTTATTCAGGAAAACTTTAAATTATGTACGCGTATTTTGCTTAAAGTTACATTTTGTCACGAACAGGTAACAAATTTGTAGTACAGTCTTTTCCTGCGAGTTCCGTGGTCAATTACCCCCATCAATAAGTAATCAGCTTCATTATCGTGAAAACGAAGACACCCATATGAACATCCGACCCCGTCATCCATTAGCCAAATCGGTCGTACTGATCACCAGTAACAATCTATCACTTTTAAAAACATTCCAGGAAGAACCGATAGAGGACATAAAAAACTCGTTCCTCTGGCTCAACCAACCCATTTGATGTAAAATTCATCAGAGCGTCATACTTCCCAAACTATCGACCCGCTGCAAAATCAAGCTCCACTCCTGAATAGATGGCGAGCGACGACATCGGATGCTTCTATCCCGCTCTTTGATGCAAAGACCTGTAATTCCACCTTAAACTGGTTTTAACAAGTTCCTTATCCCGGGATTTTGACACGCCTCGCACGTGAATCTTGGTCTCTCTGAGGGCTCGAGAATGGCATGCCTCTTCAATTCGCCCTTATTTTATCGAGTATTTGGTCGGCCAATTTGATTATTTTCTTTGTCATGTGAATAATTTAGTCGTGTCGTTTTACAATGTTTAGCCGTCAGATATTCAAGTTCCTTAAAAGTGTCCATTTTATCAGGGGGGGCATTAGATAACGTGATGCTTACGTACTTCCGATCGGTTACTCAGTAGTTATGCAGTCAGCTTTTGAGAAGGTCCATCTCATTGCCCTACACGTGTATCACAGTATAACTAAACATACCTGAATTCACAAACATCCGACTCATCCGGAAAAAAATGTATTAGCAACATCACTAAAACATGAAGCAGATCTTTGCATCTGGATTGGATTGTTTTGACCGACTGCCAGTGTTTCATGACTTGATGCCCTCTGATGTGAGGTATTACATATCCAATGCAGACATCCCTGAAACCACGTCGTTCCAAATGTCCCTGGTTAACTGCCTGCGATAATCTCCCATGTTAAGCTCATGCAGACATACCATCGCCTAGCTGATGCTCGATTCATAAAGGTCAACGTAAGGACACACACAAAAATTGCATGCTTTTTGGGTTCTGGTTCCGCATTTTGAAAGCTTCTTTTCTATTCGAATTTTAAGAGAGAAAAAATCCATTAATAAAGATTCAATTCTAATCTAATCTTTCATGACGAATTCGCTGTGCAGAGTTGCGTCCCTTGGGCACGCCAGAAACATATGATTGTGGGTTCGAATCCCGGTTCGCCCCGATTATGTTTCTTGGTTTGTCAGCACCATACCCGTGCTCGTGGGTTTCACCGAAGTGGTCTGAGACCTACATCTCTTCGGGCTTTCCTCCCATATTAAACTGACACTGGAATAATGTTAAAAGCTGCGCTAAACTCAACTCAATCACTCACTCATTACGAAAAGGAATGACATTCGGAATCTATTTTATAATAATGGTCACACCATATTCTCTACTTCTTTATGGCATTTTTTGTCATTTTATAAAATCGGTCAATCAATTTAAAATCAGACCTTAGTTCTTGCTACCGCTAAACAAAGATCTGAAGACATCCCATTAGGGGTCACGTCATCCGACCAATCACAGCGTCGCCAGATCATGAAAGTGACAGTCGGAATGTGATTTCTAATCATGCAACCTTGAAAACTTTAAAACAGCGTATTCCGAACAATAGTTACGGGCTTAACGACTGAATCTGTACAATCTAGACCATATATTAGCCGTTCGAGAATGTTCTTTTGTTCAGATTTCACATTTTTAAGCGAGAATTTGTCAAAATATGTTTGGAAGCGTAGTCGCCAATTTGAAATTAGTGCCGTAAAGCACGAGAAAGCTGCCTTCTGATTGGTCATTCCATTGGTCGGTCAAAGTTCGCGCAAGGTCGGTCTGACGTGACCCGTAATGGGATGTCCTCGGATCTTTGTTTAGCGGTAGCGAGAACTAAGATCTGATTTTAATGAGATTGTAAAATTGGTTTGGTTCAGATACCGGAACAAACAATGGAATTAAACTTCGACCTACGTCCCCATTTAAACAAGGCCGAGAATCATGTTTTTTACGTGTCCTAACAATTAGGACACGTTACCATTACGCCTCATACATAATGTGTGTATCCCAGAGTAAATGTCAAGGGATGAATCCGGACACATATGTAGGTTCCCAACAACCTGGTTCGCGTGGTTAGGCTCAGTATCTTGGTTGATTGCATGAGTGAGTGAGTGTGTATGGTTTTATGCCGCTTTTAGCAATATTCCAGCAATATCACGGAGGGGTACACCAGAAATGGGCTTCACACATTGTACCCATGTGGAAATGGAATCCGGGTCTTCAGTGTGACGAGCGAACGCTTTTACCACTAGGCTACCCCACCGCCCCCGATTGCATGACATCGTATCCCAATGGGTGACGTTGATCGATTCTCATGATACCAATCACTGAGGCGTGGCCTAGAGCTAGTGGTCGTGCATTACTTGTGAGAGAACGTGGTCTTGAGGTAGTGAACGTACATTACTTATGAGGAGACGTGATCTAGAGGTATTGGATGTGCATTGCTTGTTGGAAGGCGTGGTCTAGAGTTAGTGGACATGCATTACTTGTGAGTGGATGTGGTCTTGATGTTTCCAGACATATATTGGCTCAGAACAAGATGACCAAGTCTAGGCTGCCATGGTGGACATCACGTCCCATGTGAGTTGGTATTCAGACAAAGATGTCATTGACAGGACCCTGCTTTCCAGACATGACTGTCAGTGTAATAGAATGTGAATTAATTTGAAGCAAATAGGACGCAAGGTGACTAACACAACTTTGTGCAAACTTGCTCCTGTGAACATGTTATGGGCGTCTTCTACATTGTGGGTGGACTTTGCCCGAACTCAAGAATTTGAAGAAATACATGCATATATAAACAGGTCAAGTTAGATATTTCGTGATTTTCAATAAACCTGAACTATGTTCAGTAGTGATCAGTAGTGAGGTGGTAGATGGATCAGGACCTACAAATGGCGTTTGCATTTATCATGTTTATGAAGGTATGGACGCAAAAACCAGCTTAGCAAGCAATCTCAATAAAATCAGATCTTAGTTCTCGCTGACGCTAAACAAAGATCTGAGGACATCCCATTGTGGCTCACGTCAGACCGACCTTTCGCGAACTCTGACCGACCAGTGGAATGACTGACAAGAAGTCGACATTAGCCAATCAGAAGGCAGCTTTCTCGTGCTTTACGGCACTAATTTCAAATTGGCGACTACGCTTCCAAACATATTTTGACAAATTCTCGCTTAAAAATGTGAAATCTGAACAAAAGAACATTCTCGAACGGCTAATATATGGTCTAGATAGTATAGATTCAGTCGTTAAGCCCGTAACTATCGTTCGGAATACGCTGTTTTAAAGTTTTCAAGGTTGCATGATTAGAAATCACATTCTGACTGTCACTTTCATGATCTGGTAAGCGACGCTGTGATTGGTCGGATGAAAGGTCGTTCCCCTTTATGGGATGTCCTCAGATCTTTGTTTAGCGGTAGCGAGAACTAAGATCTGATTTTAATGAGATTGCTTAGCGAGCGGATTTATGTGTGCGAAAACATATTAAAGTCAATTCTTACAAATAAATAAGTCGAAGTAGAATCTTCATTGACTGCTCATTTAATAATTAACACAAAAACGTGTAGACAATTATACGAAATCAGTGACATCGTGCAGCGGAATACGGCAACCAAGTCCCGCCAACCCTGTTATCAGCCAATCAGGAAACAGTTTACCGTTAGTGGGCGTGGCCTTTTGGGGGGTTTAGGGAACATAAATGTAAAGTGTTTGGTTAAGTAATCAGATATATTTATCAGCACGTCTGATGAAACATAAATTGATGAAAATAAAGCATCTTTTGCATTATTACATTTTAACACTAAACTCAAAACTCAACGTTCAGAAACCTTCCTATCACAAGCTAAAAAAGTGATTATTATTATTGATTAATTGGTTGTGTATGTAAAAATGCTTTTTTAATTATTTTTTTAAAATAATGCAATGTATTTGAATAAATTGTATTGGAAGAATTTGGTTCAAAATACCGAAATGATTCTGCCAAAATCGTAAGGGTACAGTATATCATGGTCTGGCAGTAAGTAACAAAGGGGCGTGGTCTCACACACTGGGTAATACAGGATTATGTGAGGTGAACTGTGGTTACACGGGTATATAGTGCGACGTGCATGCACGTATGTGTGTGTATAAGTCCGGACTCATGTCGGTTTTATCGTACAAGCAAACTGAAATACTGTGCCACATTTCAACTTGGATGCCCTACTTAGACAACAGCATACGGACTCCGGTAGCGAGCCAACCAGTCCTTGTTTAGACACATTGTTTAGACACATTAATGCCGTGTATCCGGCAGGGTAACAAGTACCATCATTTAACGTCTTCTGGTACGACACAGCCTTGGGATTGAAGCACCATCCTTCCTCTCTCTGAGGAGATGCTCTAACCGCTACACCACAGAGGCGGTCTACTGTTTGGGGGGGCACAGTCTGACAGAAGCTATAATAGTTTAGGGGCAGGTTCTAACGGTAAAGGAACAATGGTTTAAGGGCATGGTCTTACAAAATTGAACAATGGTATAAGGGCATGGTCTGACCATAATGGAACAATGGTTTAATGGCATGGTCTGACAGTAATGGAACAATGGTTTAAGGGCATGGTCTGACAGTAATGGAACAATGGTTTAAGGACATGGTCTGACAGTAATGGAACAATGGTTCAGGGGCATGGTCTGACAGTAATGGAACAATGGATAAGGGACATGGCCTGACAGTAATGGAACAATGGTTCAGGGGCTTGGTCTGACAGTAATGGAACAATGGTTTAAGGGCTTGGTCTGACAGAAATGGAACAATGGTTTAAGGGCTTGGTCTGACAGTAATGGAACAATGGATAAGGGACATGGCCTGACAGTAATGGAACAATGGTTCAGGGGCTTGGTCTGACAGTAACGGAACAATGGCTTAAGCGCTTGGTCTGACAGAAATGGAACAATGGTTTAAGGGCTTGGTCTGACAGTAATGGAACAATGGTTTAAGGGCTTGGTCTGACAGTAATGGAACAATGGTTTAAGGGCATGGTTTGACAGTAATGGAACAATGGTTTAAGGGCTTGGTCTGACAGTAATGGAACAATGGTTTAAGGGCTGGGTCTGACAGTAATGGAACAAAGGTTTAAGGGCTTGGTCTGACAGTAATGGAACAATGGTTTAAGGGCTTGGTCTGACAGTAATGGAACAATGGTTTAAGGGCATGGTTTGACAGTAATGGAACAATGGTTTAAGGGCTTGGTCTGACAGTAATGGATCAAAGGTTTAACAATGGACAATGGATTTGGTGCAGCATTGACATCAATGCAGGTCATACTGACATCATGACACACATCCAGGTCTCACATTGCAACAGGTAAATAGTACAAGGGTCATTTTGACCCAGAATCCCCACTTGGGGACACTAGCCATTGATTCCAAAGTTGCAAGTCAATGTTCTAACACCAGCCATTGAAAAGACTGCACCTTTTGAAACAAATAAGGTGAGGTGAGGTGAGGTGAAATGGGGTTTAACGTCGCGTCCAAGATTATTGCACTTATATAGTGACGTGCATGCACGTGTGGCTGCTTGTACTAGTCCAGACTGATGCCGATTTATAGTGCTAGCCCACTGAGATACCATGCCGCAGTTTAACATGAATACCCCACTCAGACACAGTATACTGACTCCGAGCCAACCAGTCCTTGTTTTAGCCCCTTTATGCCGAGCGCCAGACAGGGTAACAACAAGTACCATCTTTTAACGTCTTTTGGTATGACGCGGCCGGGGATCGAACCCTGGACCTTCCGCTCTCCAGGCAGGCGCTCTACCACTAGACCACGGAGGCGGTCTGCACCGTTTGAAACAAATAAACACAACAGTAGGATACCAATATACAATTCCTTTATTCAGGAACAGATATGTACATATGATTTGGTTATTTGTCAAACACAACGTACATCAAACATTCCAGGGGAGAAATGAACCCAGCTTGAAGGGAAACACTTTTTGATCAATCTTTCCAACTATTGACAATAAATATTTAAATTCTGATCACTTCAAAACTGCAAACGATGTCAAATGAGATGATTTAGTGAATTGTGTTCCCCCTCCCCAACTAACAAACAAACTTCTAACAGGCATGATTATATCATGTCTAGCTTTGATACCTTTGTAACTACCAAGTAGAGAAAGCATCTTTATCACATCTAGACTAAGCAAAGAAAGCAGAAAATAAACTGCACAGGCAACAGCCAAGATATAACACCTTGCTAATGTCTTATAAATAGATTCAAATATACAAAATACAGTTGCTCATAAAATCCCCAACAGTCAGTCAGTCAGTCACAAGCACAACATGTGGACGATCTGGTCATGCTTATATGATGAATCACCTCAGGAATAGCTGATCTAATCTAAGCAACTCTCCATATTGTCTCTGATTGTATGAGGGTGCCGTTGTACAAAACAACCTTAGCGCTATGACTGTCACAAGTATGTTCAAGTATGGGAGTTAAGATCACCTTAGCGCTAAGATCGCTTTGAATAACGGCACCCTGGAGATGATGGTGGGAACATATTTTACTTTCAGTTGCATAACTTCTGTTCAATACTGACAGTGTGTGTGAAGTTTTATACCATTGTCGGCAATATCTCAGTGCTTTCAATAAAACAAATACATCAGGCCATTCAGCTAGTTGGTCTCAGTTGGCAGACATTGTGGTCACCCAATCCTCAAATTAGTTGCCTGTATGATAAGATTGTGGTTAGTTGAAGTAGTGAGTGAGTGAGTGAGTGAGTATGGTTTTACCCGGGTCTTCAGCGTGACAAGCCAACACTTTAACCACTAGGCTACCTGACCACCCCGTTAGGTTGAGTGAGTGAGTAAGTATGGTTTTACCCAAGTCTTCAGCCTGACAAGCCAACACTTTAACCACTAGGCTACCTGACCACCCCCTTAGGTTGAGTGAGTGAGTGAGTGAATATGGTTTTACCCAGGTCTTCAGCGTGACAAGCGAACACTTTAACCACTAGGCTACCTGACCACCCCGTTAGGTTGAGTGAGTGAGTGAGTGAGTGAATATGGTTTAACCCAGGTCTTCAGCATGACAAGCAAACACTTTAACCACTAGGCTACCTGACCACCCCGTTAGGTTGAAGTACAGTAAGGTACAAATACCGGCGAATGATTGCAAATCAGATCAACTGATTCCAGGATATTCGCTGAGACACAAAACCTCTCAGTTTCATGTTCAAGCACGGAAGGCCAGCAGCTGTAACATGGCAGGGACAGCCTATTGGAATCACTTGTGTGGTAAATAGGTTCTTCTTACAGAACTGCCAACTAAAACATCACTCATACCTTCAGTTCTTGCCAAAAAGAAAAAGTGGATTGGAATTTATCACATGACATGTAACCTCTTAATACATCAAAGTCACACTCTGAACTTCCAATGCATTCTGGGACCTGGCCAAGCTTCATCACAATCCTGGAGGTGAACATAAACTGAGGGTAAGCATGTTAGAAGCTCTTATTCCAAAGTGACTATACCAATCTCATTAAAATCAGATCTTAGTTCTCGCTACCGCTGAACAAAGATCTGAGGACATCCCATTACGGGTCACGTCAGACCGACCTTGCGCGAACTTTGACCGACCAATTGAATGACCAATCAGAAGGCAGCTTTCTTGTGCTTTACGGCACAAATTTCAAATTGGCGACTACGCTTCGAAACATATTTTAACAAATTCTCGATTACAAATTTGAAACCTGAACAAAAAAAACATTAGGAAATGGCTAGTAGATGGTCTAGATTGTAAGGATTTAGCTGTTAAACCAGCAATTATCGTTCGGAATACACCATGTTAAAGTTTTCGAGATTGCATGATTAGAAATCACATTCCGACTGTCACTTTCATAATCTGGTAAGCGACGCACTGATTGGTCGGATGAAAGGTCGTTCTGACGTGACTCCTAATGGGATGTCTTTAGATCTTTGTTTAGCGGTAGCGAGGACTAAGGTCTGATTTTAATGAGATTGTGACTATACTAACCTGAAATGGAATTTCAACTGAGAACATAAGACTCCACACATGTTTAATTTACCGTTGTCAAATACTCTGCAATGTAAATGACCATAATATGTACAGAAATAATAACTCAAATCCCGTTAAAATCAGATCTATTAGTCTGATATGATACCTCCCTCCCTGCATCAAGATCTGAGTGAGTGAGTGAGTGAGTGAGTGAGTGAGTGAGTGAGTGAGTGAGTGAGTGAGTGAGTGAGTGAGTGAGTGAGTGAGTGAGTGAGTGAGTGAGTGAGTGAGTGAGTTGGGTTTAACACCGCTTTTAACAGTATTCCAGTTATATCATGGCGTGCCAGCTTAATGTGGGAGGAAAGCCCGAAATGATGCAGGTCTCAGACATTTACCACTTCGGTGAAACCCACGAGCACAGATATGGGGCTGACAAACCTAGAAACATTATCGGGGTGAACCGGGATTTGAACCTACAATCATAGGTTTCTGGCGTGCCCAAGGGACGCAACTCTGCACAGCGAATCGCGGCACCTAAGACGACTTGGCCACCTGTGCCACTTCAAGATCTAAGACACCTCCATAGAAGGTTGGGTCATATATGATTTGTTTGTAGCTTAACGCCACACAATATTCCAGCTATATGACAGTGGCCTGCAAATAATCGAGTCTTGACCAGACAATCCACTGATTGATATCATGAGCATCGATCCACGCAGTTGGAATATGATGACACGCATCAACCAAGTCAGCGAGCCTGACCCCCCGATTCCAGCCAGCCTCTTACGACAAGCATAGTCACCTTTTACAGCATTGTGTCATATGAACCCCAAGCAAATCTAAATGAAGTATGTGTGGGTTCTTCAGAAAATCAGATGTCAGCTTTCCAAAACAATTCTGGTTCATATCTCCAAATACCTTGACTCATCAATTTCGATTATAGCAGAAGAAAACTACCACAGAACACTAATATGCCCTGATTTTGAGTGTGAGATGCCATGGTGGTTAGAAAAAACAGGATGTATGAAATATCCATAACAATATAATAGCGTACCTTTATGTTATTGACGTGTGAATTTCTCGACTATATTTATTTTCAAGATACGAAAAAGTGCTTGTTTGAATGCTTCACTTAAACCAAGAATTACGAAGCCTTGAAGCTTATTGGCCGATTAGAAAGTACACCTGAATCGACGCTGATGGAGGTGTCCTCGGATCTTGTTGCAGAGAGGTATCGTAATGGAGTGAAAGATCCGATCTTAATGAGACTTGAATAACAGAACCTAGGTAAAGAGAACTATCAACAATATGTACTGCTTGCATGAACACTTATTATCACTACACTGTAGCTACGTATGCCTCATTTGAACCACAGAGCCTGACGTGCCCCAAAACAGAAATAACATCTGGTTAAATTTGGAATAAATTTGAAAAGGACTTGATGCAGCAACTATTTGTGGCAACCAACACACAGTGAGAGAGGTTGGTGATGACATACAGAGTTGTCTCCCTTGGGTTGTCTTGCTTGCACAAAATGGGTTCTATTGGTCAGTAAAGTCATGGACTCGAAATTATTTGGCTGAATTTCAGTGCCATGCAAGAACGGCAATGTCTCTCAATGATGTTGGAAGTCTCAGATCACTGGATCTTGGCCCACACTAAATAGTGCCATTCCTGTGTCCAATACGATTTCAAATGTAAATTGAAGAAATAAAATACGTGTGGGATAATTGAAATCTAATTTTAATTATTTCTCATCATTCAGATATTCTCTGGGGGTTTTTAACTTACATTTGTGGCTACAAAAAGTTTTGCGATTCACACGTCTTGAAACAGTGAATATCCGGTTTACATTTTTAGAAAATCTGGGCTTCTGCTGACTATGTTAGAAGCAATAACACAACATTATACCACAATGTCATGCTTTCATACCTTTCAAGCAGTACACATGCAATACTTAAAGAAATGATTTTTGTACATATTTACAAGCGTATTTGTGTAAGAATGTGGAGGATGCTTGTGCAAGATGTAAAGTGATGTACACATGAGAGAGTGACAGATCAGAGAGTCCAAGAGAGAGAGATGAGAGTATCTGTCGTGTTAGCATCATGAGTCTATCAAAAAAAAAAAAATACAATAAAATAAGAAATATATTCATCCCTTCAAAACACACATTTGCACATATATGAAGATACTATATTCTTGTGAACACATTTGCACCTATATGCAGATATATTCTGTGAACACATTTTGTTGATTACTGAGATGTTGAGGAACAATATCATGGTCAGCAAGTATGGCCAAATATATTGCACATATATACATATGGAATAATAATGACCAATATTTCTTCATGCATGTTTACATTGGAAAGAAATGACAGGTTGACAGTTATTGCTTCTGGTCTAAATGCCCACAGCATCTTCAACTCTGCATTGACATCACCTGTCAACATCATCCAGTCAATCTGAACAAGGGGGATAACTCCATCACACGGCAACAAAACACTACCACGTGCCATGGTGCAGTCTACACCAAGCATCAATACAGGTATCGATACTTCCCATACATTTCAGTGCCTATCACTCCAAAATTAAATATATTAACGCTACCATTTATTATTCACAATTATTTTTTATTAGAAAAATAATTTACAAATGAAATATTTTTGAATAGCAGGAGATAAATAATACTCTTTGTGTCAGTTTTTCATACCCTGAAGAACTGCAGTAAGTTTAAAGCATTGACATTGTCTTCAAGTTAACTGACAGGAGCTGAGTCAGCTTTAATTTGAAGTTAAAGGTCAGTGAACTGGTGTATTTTTCTACAAATCGTTGTTTAACTGTAATCATCTGTTCAATGTGGACAAAGTATGTCTACTGTAAACAGTGCACCAGCTGAAGATGATGTAATCTCTTGGTCTACAAGCTGACAATAGACAAAATAAGACAATGTGCAGCTTTGAATGAAAGGTATTGAGTTCCCTTCCTTTATCATATGTTAGAGGTTACTTTGATTAGCGGAATTTGTTAAAAAATTGATGGAAGCAAAACAGACTGAACTTATTTACCATCGACCAGGAGTATGGAACTTTAAATATCAGATTCGTAAACCAAGTTATAAGATAAAATACACTAGACAGTTCCGATGAAATGTTTGTCAGGTACTTGAGTACTACCAGTTGCAGGTAGATACATTACTCCTCAAGTGATATGTCAAAGTAGTCCTTGCAGAGATCTATCAGGATAATTGGTGTTATTCAAATGGTCAACTTAGAGTTTAAATAAATGCACTTTTTGTGAACATGCTTGATCAAATGCCTACCTGTCATTATCGTTCACAATTTAAATCAATTCTTTAGTGTTAGGCTTAAAAAATTAATTCTCCAATATTTCATGAATTGTTATGTAATAGCAGATTTATCACAATGCATATTTTCTTTTTGTCTTTCATCTGTTTAGAAGTTTTTATTTACAAGTCCTTTTTGTACATAGTAATTTGATTTAGCACTGTAAAATAGATCACATTTTCTTTCAACAATGAATCAACAACATTCCTCAAAACACCAGGCCAAATACATCTAAAACCTTTATATACCTAGGGCTGTAACTCTTCACTAGCATCACAGAACATCGGGTACTGTCACCATGACTACCAGCTTAATTAACATGCAGGGCTCGATGTAAGGAACTTGATTTAACTTGCACCAGGTGCATGTTGACATGAAAATTACTTGTTGCACCAGGTTGCACCCTGCTCTCAAAAATGTATCAAAGTTGCAACAGATGCATAAACTAGTCTAAATAAGTAAAATCTGCAATCTTTGAAGACTGTCGTGTGTAATGAATCACACATAACACAGAACGTAGCGATGTCGTACTGTACACAAAGCTTCGGGTATTGAATGTGTTCAAAGATCGATGCTGGGTGGACAAGTAAGGGTTAGTCAGGCAAAAAATAAATAAAATTAAAATAAATATTAGGTTGCTTTTTCAAAAACAGGTTGCACTGGTGCATGTTTTATAAAGCTAAGTCGAGTCCTGACAGGGTACAGCCCCTGACAGTTAAACTGACTCATGTTTTACCATTACACATATACCATATTCGACGTAATAAGCGCCCAGGGCGCTCTCAAAATTAGAAATAGGGGGCTCTTATTAGAATATTATTTTGGTGAAAAAAAAACAGAGTTGAAAGACCGTAAACTTCATGGTTTATGCTGACAGCCTGAAATGTTTTTTAAGACAGATATATTTTTCCAGAATTTAATTGCCCATAATTAAGAGAAATATAACACACGAGTGCGTACTATACACGAATAAATAAGTCGTGTGTACATTGATCAATCGGAAGGGGTGCTAATTGGGATTGTTCACTAGCCAATATATTAGCAAATATCGCTGTGGGCGCTTATTAGAGCGGGGAGCTTATTACGTCGAATACGGTACACACACAGTGTTCGAGATTACACATGAAAGTCAAGGGGTCCCTGTCATAACACTCAGTCAAACAGTTACAGATGTTGGCAATCCCTGGAGCCCCTTGACTTCGAACACTGAACACATACACCTGGAAAAAAAATAAGCACCACCACTTCCATATTTTCATATATCCCTAACCTCCATGTAAACCTCAGGAAACATCTACATCTGCCATTGATCTTGTATCGGTACATGTCAAGCAAGGGTATAATGATCTATACCGAAACGTCGCCTTTACAGCAAATAAAGAAGTTGTTATCCATAAATTGTGTCTTCTTTGTGGTACAAGAACACTGGACGTTGTGCCAGATGGTGACATGAATTATTTAGTGTTTCCATTTACCAGTAATTAACTAGTTAAATAGGCCATGTAATGGTAAAATAAAGTGCTTGTGCAGTAAATCAGCAAATTTTTAACTGAACGAAAAACTGAGACGACATTATATCATATGATACAAAGTAGCAGAGAAAGAAAATACAAGTTTAGTCAAATAACTATTGCCACAGAACTGTTACAAACCATATCCTTTGATAATTGACTTTGGTTTCTCTAATCCAAAATGAGTGTCACTTTGTAAACAAACAATGTATTCTGTTAATCAGGGTTAGAAACTAACAGTTTTTGTTCACTAGTCCTTATAATGATAACATATAGCAAACCTCTTAAAATGGGCCAATTTCTACTAGTCCTTAGGATACCTTTACTATTGGGCAGTTTGGTAAGGACTACAGGACTAGTGCCAATTTCTAACACTGTTAATTAATACCGGATACGATTATAATAAAAACGGCTACTTCTTATAGAAAAATATAGTAAAGGGTGCTTAGTTTTTTCCCAGTTGTATCATGTGTATAGAAATAAAAACATATAAACATTTAACTGATGTTAACAAGTACAGGCACGGATGTTTCTTGTATTGACATGTAGATCATGGCCCTACATTGAACATAAACGTCATCTTGAAACAGTGCCTTGTCCCAGCCCTACAAACAAATGTCTTTCATTTCCAGGGTTCCTGGTTCAGTCAGCAGGTTTTCATTTTACAAAATTTGTTGTCACAAGAAGGAGAGCAATCAGTACCCTATCTGACACACAACTACAAGAAGGATTTCAAATTTGATACTCGAGTGACCTGTTCCCGACACTGATATCGCTTGCACTGAACAGGAAGGTGACCCAACCAGAGCTCCAGATAAGCTGCGTATCCGCGTAAAATACGCATCAGAAATGCAGAAATACGCAGTAAAATATAATCCAAGCGTGTCAAATACGCAACGAACATTACAGATACACTAAAAAAATAAAACTTGTGTGTATCATCAAAATACTGTGAAGTAACCCTGCGTATTTGATTAGCAAATCAGCAACTTATTTTGAAATTATAAATGGGCATTCCGTCAACCTTGCCAAACTCCACGATGACAGTTACATCATGATCATTTGCCATCACACTTTCTTGTGGAAGTATCGTGGTATTTTTGAGCCCTATAAAGCTCTCGAACCCACACGACACCAGTTTGCAGGGACTAGATGAATAGTGTTTTTAAATATTTAACTTAAATACCCACATGTGTAAAAACTAGTAGGTAACAGAAATTTGAATACCAAGATAGAATTACTGATACCCAATGATTTAAAAAAGGCATGGGTAAAATACCCACAACACCAAAAGCTTATCTTGAGCTCAGCCAACTATGTCATCCATTGGCTGTGTTGTGGGCTTTTGTTGCAGACTCTTCACATCAGTAGAAAAAAGAAAGCCTTACAGACATACTCTACAGTTTCTCACGAGAAGAGCTCTAATTTGAAATCCTATTATGTAGTGTAAAATCTTAACATACAACATCATAACATACATTTCAAACAAAGACTTGATCGCAATCTCAGTTCTTATATATTTTTTTTCTATTTGCAAAATGACCACCTGAAAACTTATCTGTCCTTAATCTTCTCCTCAAAGGCCATAAAATAATTGGGCTCTTTCTTCAACAATACAATAACAGTCTCTTAATTTCCAACTTTTGCCTGAATACTACGATACCATTCTTCTGAAAGGCTAGATATTTGTTCAATGCTGAAACACCTACAGGTGACGGTACCGAATCCAAGGTTGTCTATAAATACTTTGATGGATGGAATTTACATTAGCAACGAAGTACCCAATCAGTGGCTTGCTTCTTCCCTGAGTGGCAGTGGATTACCATGACGACTGGCCACCTTGACAACAGGTCACCATCCCGCGGGATCTTGGAGGCATCTCTGCAGCAGAAACTCAGCTGTCACTGCCAACGTGTTCCTCGAATCCCTCGCTTTCCGTGACGAGAGCACGTTCCAGAATGACACGCCCTTCCTTGTATCTCTGGTTCTCCTCGGTGGCGAACTCGTAGATCCACCCGAGCTTGGCGTCACAGTTTTTGCACGAAACATCTCGGACCATGTGGCGCCCTGTCAGCATGACACGATCCTGCACTTCACTGTAGTTGAGGTTCACGACTCTGTTGAACAGGAAAGCTCTTCCAGTGGCTCCTGAAGTGAAATTGAGAGAGGGTGGGGTCAGAATATGATAGTCTGAATATGAATATGTGAGTTTTGTGTAAGCTGCCAATGTTAAATGTAATTGGGTATCTAAAATTAAGCTGTATAAGGTGGGTTTGGGGTATATTTGGGAGAGTCAGGATGCCGATTTATCGGTTTAACTGTTTATTTCTGAATTTGTAACACGTTTGGAATAGGCTTATGAACAAGACTGGCCTTCAGCAATTGTTGGTAGCTCAAAGATGCAGCATCATTCTATTTTAAAATCAACCTTCTCTGTAAAATATTTTTTATCAGTGTAAAATTTGATGAAGTTCCATCGACAATGGCTCGCTTCAGCTGCTGTTCACATTCTTTAAATATGGAAACAGATAGATACAATAATAGTCCCAGAGGTTTTGTAAGACATGTAACATGGGCTATGTGGAGGACGAATATCTCTTCTTAATTTGTAACGCATAGGGTAACCTTCCCCAGCAGTATATTCAAGAATAGTTTCATGTCCATCCACATTATCTAGGTTTAATATTATGATGTCAATCTGAAAAAAATCTTTAATTAGAAATACAGGCATGTTTGTACATCACTAAATGGATTGCCGTTTCGTCATACGGTCTTCTCATAACTCCCATACTTTAACAATGGTTTACAATTGTCATAGCGCTAAGATCGCTTTATGGAACGGTGACCTGAAATACAGAACATGGTGTTTCACCCTAAACAAAGCAGGAATGATGCTAAGTATGAAGCAGGTCAATAATGTTTTCGACTTGGGTGAAGTCTTAACATGGGAATCATGGTGACAATGTTAAGGCTCATAATCAGGTGTTGAGGTGAGGTGAGGTGAAATGGGGTTTAACATCGCGTCCAAGATTATTGCACTTATATAGCGACGTGCATGTACGTGTGTGTGTTTGTGTGGCTGCTTGTACCAGTCCAGACTGATGCCGATTTATAGTGCTAGCTCACTGAGATACCATGCCGCAGTTTTTAACATGAATACCTCAAGCAGACACAGTATACTGACTCCGAGCCGACCAGTCCTTGTTTTAGCCCCTTTATGCCGAGTGCCAGATAGGGTAACAACAAGTACATTCTTTTAACGTCTTTTGGTATGACGCAGCCCGGGATCGAACCCCGGACCTTCCACTCTCCGGGCGGTTGCTCTACCACTAGACAACGGAGGCAGTCTCAGGGGTTGAAAATATATGACAAATGTTACTTGACCAAGGGCAAGTATGACCAACATTCTTACTTGCCCAGTTTTAAAATGTACTTGCCCCAAATCACAGTATTAAATTCAGCAAAATGTTACAACTACAGAACTGAGAATCAGATATACCCAAAGATAGCATTGTAGCGAGGGATCACTGCAGTGTTCCCTTGCTATTGTGCCACTCAATAAAGCCCTAACTCGGTTATAGCGCGCAGTAACGCATGGATCCCAAATTTACTTTCATATTTAACTCAAGTTTTACACTGACACGATGTTTCCCCCCCTCACAAAATAACCTATCAGCTGATCACCGCAAGCACATAACACCGGAAATACCAGTCAACAAATCCGAACTGAACTACGCAATTTAATCCTGTGTTTATACTATCTGGATATAAAAATGTGTTCATTGAATATCTAGACCTATAATTGTAATATAGTTTATTTATTTTATTAAAAATGTCATTCAATGTTTGTTCAGATTAATTTTGGCGAAATTGTGTGAAGTGATCGGTAGATCACACAACTTACTGTTATTTACAGCAACCACAGTCAAATTATCGCTACTGACACCTTGAAACAAACTTTAGTTGACAAGGAATGGATACATATATCATAAAATACCATACTTTAACTGATTAAAAGTCATATTGGTTGTAGTTTGACTTGTGTGTCAACAAAGTTTCATGTTCGAGAGTGTGTGAGCCTCGACGGTGACTGGTGTATTCAAATAAAATATTTCATCAAAGCTAGGCCTAACGAAGCTTCAAAAGTTGGCACTAGACCTACCTCACATTACAAATTTCAAGAAATGTAGTCAACTGTCCGTTGTTCCATTTCAACGAAGCATGTGCCTCATGTAGAAGTGTTACTAGGAATAAAACATGCCTGGTTAACATTGATGATCTTCCTGACATCAAAGTGTATTAATCCCATTGGTTGACTTGTGTAACTGTATGCAAATAAGATTGCCAGTCTGGGACACTAGCAGAATATTAGCCAATGAAATACTTTAACATGATCACATGATTACATTCTCGTGAAAACTTGACCCAGTTCATTTTGTTTGCTGGACTTGTCCACGGGCATGCTAGAAAACGTATATTACACTCCTGATGTCTAACGTTTTTTAACCCCTGATAATCAGGGCACAGCTAAGGGATGCAACTCTGCACAATGAACCACATATGCACAGAGTTCTCAAAGAACTATTTGAATTACCATATTCAACGTAATAAGCGCACCCCTCTAATAAGCGCCAACGGCGATATTTGCTAATATATTGGCTAGTGAACAATCCCAATCAGCACCCCTTCCGATTGATCAATGTACACAAGACTTATTTATTCGTGTATAATACGCACTTGTGTGTTATATGCATTCTTAATTATGGGCAATTAAATTCTGGAAAAATATATCTGTCGTACGTCAACATGTCAGCATAAACCACAAAATTTACGATCTTTCAGCTCTGTTTTTTTCACCAAAATAATATTCTAATAAGAGCCCCCTATTTCTAATTTTGAGAGCGCCCTGGGCGCCTATTACGTCGAATACGGTAACTGCAATATATGATTACAGTATTATGGTTGGGGCTCTGTTCATTCCCTTTAAGGATGAAATATATTTTCTTAACATGACAGATGTTGTGTGTTTTAGTAACCATAGAAAATTGCCATATGAAAACAGGTATAAATGAAATAAGGTATCACAAATCTTCCATGACATATTTCATGACAGAATTATTTGCATCTCAACAACAAATACAATGAAAACCATATACTTGTCAAGATTAATGCTCCAAATTATAATCAACTTCAAAAACATACACATTAATATTTCATAATGATGTCTATGTTTGTGGGTTCAAATGTCTTGGCAAACTAGCTGAATTTTCATCAACTGTCACATTCTATTTTTCATATTACATTTTGGAGTGTTGAAAATAAATATTTAAGAGTTATTTTGAATTTGTGCGATCTCTGAATCATGCCTCCACACAAGTGTGTTGAACATACGGACATCAGACGAAGATCAAGATGGCAAACGGAGTTCAATATGCATGGCACCCAGCGGAGGCTGGTTGATCAAAATGATGCAATGTTTGCATGCTAATTGGAGCCAGATGTCTTGCCAGAATCATTTGGCTGTTCCTGTTTGTTTTATCAAGATCACGCAAAATTATAGCTTTTGGTTACATCCATCAAGAGTGGGTTTCACAAATGACAGGATTCAAACTTGGATCTATTCCCCAACAAACCAACACAGTAACCACTGAACTACATCATCAGATGCTGGTTTATCCTCTCTTTTTAACTAATGAACCAGAAGATACTGGAACAGGGATGCTTGACTCTTGGTAAGGGGTGTCAAGATTGGTCCAACCACAGATGCATTGGATTTATTCATGACCAGAGGACAATAATTGATGATAAGTTATAAATATCAGCACCACACTATCCACAGTACTGATAGACACAGAGCTCCAGATAACTTTTGAGCAATTGAGTTTTTACTCTAAGGTTTCTATTTTAATTGGCTTATTACATTTTTCATTGGGTGACCAACATTTTTTCACTCATCTATTCATCACTGTATTGGGTTTTTGCCAAAATTAGTGAACATTTTAAGATTTTAAAAACAATGAAATAATGTTTTAAATGCACATAACTGTTCTTAATATATAGGTGTGGCTTGGAAAGTAAATTAGCTCATAATTGTGTTTCGGAAATTGTCTCCTTTGGGTATTCATATACATTTGAGTTTTTTATTTATGTGTTTCTGTACTCAAGTTAATTGAAAGGAATTGGCTTTTGAATATTTGGTGTGTGTGTGTGTGTGTGTGTGTGTGTGTGTGTGTGTGTGTGTGTGTGTGTGTGTGTGTGTGTGTGTGTGTGTGTTTTACGCAAATACGCTGCTTATCCGTAGCTCTGTAGACATAATGAAATAGTATTAATAGACCTTCTTGAACAACCACATGGGCTCCAGTTCAAAATGCTGATAAAATAATATCAGGCAATAATAAGAGGAGGTACCTCTGCTAAAATAACAACTTTCCAAGCACTCTGTTGTTGAATCTAGGACTTGGTGAATGTGTTCAGCTTTGTTATGGGAAATGAAAGAAAATCTACACTGTAGGTGGTAGAGGTATTAGTAAACTTTCACAATACCATTGCAACAGTCGTACAATTACTGCACAAGTGTGTTTAACTATCACAATACTACTGCGATGGCAAAAACGTCCTTGATGGTCATTCTTGTGGGTGGTCATCTGGGTCAATGGGTCCCCCCCCCCCCCATCCCCCATATTTCTCTGACAGAGGAATCCTGAGGGTCTAGAAGCAACATGGACACAAGGACATTTAGGGTCAGGAATATGAATCATGTTTGTTTGTTTGTTTGTTGTTTAATGCCCATTCAGCAATATTCCAGCTACATGACTACAGTCTGTAAATAATAGAGTCTGAACCAGACAATCCAGTGATTGATATCATGTCATCGATCCATGCAAACTGGGTCAGTGATAAGACTGACAACCTGATCCTGTAGTTGCCACTTACCAGTGTCTGAAATAACTGCCAGCCCACCTGCCCGTGGCTAGTAACTTTTCTGTCGGGCTGCATGAAATTTTCCTCCACCTGCCCGACTGTCTGGCAGATAATTTTAAGACTACTTACGTATTCAAGTTTATGTAGATTCTCAAGTAATTGTTATCATTATTTCAACTGAATCAAGACATGATTTGTCTCTTAGTTGTTGCCACTTTTCAATATTTATAATGTCTGAAAGCAGGCAGGTAACTTTGAAGATAGGGAGGCAACACTTATGGGTCACCAGCCTGACTGTCTTGTTGGGTCTTAAAGTTATTTCGAACACTGCCTCTTACAACAGGCATAGTCGCCTTTTACGGCAAGCATGGTCTGCTGTTTAACCATTCCCTACTTGTATCTTCATGAGTTCATGAACATGTCACTGAATTATTACTCACTGGCTCTTCATTTATTGATGGGCCAACAATTCATGGTATGAACTCTGTGAATCAAGTATCAATGTACATTGGTCAGGGCCAACAAGCTTTAGGATTGAACTCTGTGAAGAAGTATCCCTGCACTGGTGCTGGTATGTATAAAATTATCAACATTCTGGCTAGTGAGCCTACCTGACCATCACATATAAGATGGAAACAAAACAATCATTTAGTCACATGTCTATAACCATATTTGATTCTTATGAATGAACAACAAGGAGCCCTTGTCATAACCCCAAGATTAATTAAATAGGGGTCCCCTGACCAAAATACCAGACCAGGGTGTTGCATAACACAGAAATGAGTGTCCAGAAGGCACAATTGTACAGAATAGATTAGCAAAACAACAATGTGGCATCATGAGGGACACACGATAATATTCATTGTACCCAATTTTTTAAATGAAAACAAAGGCCTTGTAATTAAAGTAATTATCAAATCTTACAGAACACACTACACCATTTCATTACTTTGACCCTCATATTTCCTGTAGGAACATGAAAATAATTACTGGGCGTCCTCTGGACCCCTAGTTTTGTAGGTCTTGGAAAAAACCTTGATTACAGTAGAAATTCACAAGGACCCTGAACATCATAAGTGGGGATCGGGGTAGATTAGGTCTTCAGCAACCCATGCTTTCCGTAAAAGTCGACTATGCTTGGTGTAAGAGGCGACTAACGGGATTGGGTGGTCATACTCGCTGACTTGGTTGATGCATGTCATGGTATCCCAATTGCGCGGATTGATACTCATGATGTCAATCACCGGATTGTCTGGTCCAGACCGTCGTCATATTACTGGAATAATGCTGAGTGCTGCGTTAGACAACAAACAAACAAGCATGAACCATGGATTAATTTCAAATTTCAAGATAAATATGAGAAAATTGCTTGCTCAGGTGGATGTCAGGTGAACATAAAGTAAGACTACTAATGTTTTACCTGTAAACCTTGTAGAGATGAGCTCTGCTCTGTTGGTGAGGGGGGTCTCACAACTGGCACATGAGAAGAGGCGAGTCCCTCCAATGTGGTTAAGAAATATACGACCCATTCTGCCAAAAGACAGAAAAAAAGACATTGAAATCTAATACAGAAAAAACACAGTCTTACATATGACATATGACAACCATTAGTACATTGTTTTAACAATCGATTTCACTTCCTGAAATATAATACACATTACATCCACTTGACTGCAAATATTAATGGAATGTGTGATACGAACAGATGCTATATTCAGCAAAACAAGCGTAAGTATGTGCCAATAATGGTATTTCCAATTTCAATAGGCCCCCAGGCAAGTTCGCATAGGACACCGCCCCTATATATCTGTACACATATATAGCCTCGTTCATGCCCATGTACAACTATGTCTTTCCCATGTCGAATTCTCGTCAGTCTTTGTCCAACTTCGACATGATTTTGGTACACTAGCTGTTTTCAAACCCTGACAATTCTTCCTCGACAATCATTGCTCATTGTCTGTTTCCTTTCAAACGATCTAGGATGTAGAAAACGCATCAAATTATCCTTACATTATCATTTACATCGCCTTGCCGTCGCCAGCTGGTTGTGAAGAAAATATACACATCACGTGACCGATCTATTTATAGACTCAAAATGGCAACAAATCCGAAATAAATGTCTTGTTTATTACTTGTCACGAATCCAACAAATCAATGGTTTTTCTAACCTGACATTGCATAACAATGTATTGGGAGAAAATATAAAACATGCAAACTGAAAAACATCGTCCTTCTGATGAATAAACAAATGATGTCAGCGCGGTGTTCGTCTGACGATAAAAAAATATTTTCCTGGTTCTTTCATTATCGTCCGCTTCAACTCACCATAGGCGAATGACGTCAGTCAAATCCTCACAAATCCGCAAAATGATACGCATAGATTGTTTATGCCGATCACTGTTAGGCGGCTAAATCGTGACTTCGGCCATTAACAAACAACACCGAGTCAGAGCTCCGCACATTTGACAGGCCGACATATTTGCCGTCAGAGTGCACGGCTAATGCGTATCTTTTACATCATATATTAATGTTTATTGGTACCACTGAGGGTCTTACTACATAGGCACGAAGTAATTCATGCATATACTACCTTTCAGCAGCAAAATTGGTCCGATTTTGCTGCAAATTCACCGAGAACGGACAACTTTCAGACGCTGTGTTGATGTTTACCTCTCGCTTAGCAGACAGACCTGAAAACCAAAACATTAGCTGACGTAAGTATCCACGTGGCCTGGCGAGAGGTCGAACGAGAAGGTCAGAGGTCAATTGATATGCACGACTATTGCAACAACAACTTATTTCAATGCACAAAGAAATTAGTGGTCATCTGTTAGATTTCTGTGATGTTTTGGCAAATAGGTATGTTGTCATAACAATTTAACTAATTCATCTAGAACGTACGTCGTCTGTACGTGTAGCTGTAAATTGTTCCGAGGCTATGTGACGTTGAAAAGACGGGTGAGGACTACGGCCTTTTTAGAGAAAAATGCACATTATCATGTAAATATGGGAACGTTCATATTTTATGGCTTAGCGTGGTGCTGAGGATTCCCCCGAAAATCTTAAAATAAAATTAAATGAACCCCCTAAGTATTGTGTACTGTACTGTATTGTAAGAAATCTTGTAAGCCAACGTGTGAGTTTGTTTCTGAATGATCTGGTCAGAGGTAACTAGAATACCCCGCCCCTTCCCTGATTTTAACAATATTGGACATTACATTACACAGCAAATCAAAATCGTACCATCTGACTGTGATGACTCCGATGAAACAGAATCATCTGACTGTAATGATTCTGTTGAAATACAATCATCCGACTGTGATGACGCTGGTGAAACAGAACCATCTGACTGTGATAAATCTGATGAAACATTACCATCTGACTGCTGTGACTGATGAAACATTACCATCTGACTGCTGTGACTGATGAAACATTACCATCTGACTGCTGTGACTGATGAAACACAACCATCTGACTGCTGTGACAGATGAAACACAACCATCTGACTGCTGTGACAGATGAAACACAACCATCTGACTGTGATGATTCTAATGAAACAGAACCATCTGACTACGAAGTATGGTGAAACAGTACAATCTGACTACGAAGTATGGTGAAACAGTACAATCTGACTCTGATGAAACAGAACCATCTGACTGTGATGACTGATGAAACAGAATCATCTGACTGTGATGCCTCTGATGAAACAGTATCATCTAACTAGGATGCCTTTGATGAAACAGAACCATCTGACTGTGATAACTGACGAAACAGAACCATCTGACTGTGAATACTCCGATGAAATAGTAACATCTGACTGTGATGCCTCTGATGAAACAACCATCTGACTGTGATGCCTGGGATGAAACAGAACCATCTGATTGTGATGACTGACGAAACAGAACTATCTGACTGTGATGACTCCGTTGAATTAGTACAATCCGACTGTGATCACTGACGAAACAGTACCATCCGACTGTGATGCCTCTGATGAAACAGTACAATCTGACTGTGATCACTGACGAAACCGAACCATCTGACTGTGATGATTCTGATGAAACAGTACCATCTGACTACGAAGTATGGTGAAACAGTACAATCTGACTGTGATGACTGACGAAACAGTATCATCTGACTATGATGCCTCTGATGAAACAGTACAATCTGTCTGTGATGATTCTGATGAAACAGTACTATCTGACTGTGATGATTCTGATGAAACAGTACAATCTGACTGTGATGATTCTGATGAAAGAGAACTATCTGACTGTGATGAATCCGATGGAACAGTACATCTGTCTGTGATGATTCTGATGAAACTGTACCATCTGACTGTGATGATTCTGATGAAACTGTACCATCTCACCGTGATAACTGTGAAACAGTTCCATCCAAATGTGATGCCTCTGCTGAAACAGTACAATCTGACTGTGATGACTGGTGAAACAGAACCATCTGACTGTGATGATTCTGATGAAAGAGAACTATCTGACTGTGTTGACTCCGATGGAACAGTACAATCTGACTGTGATGACTGGTGAAACAGAACCATCTGACTGTGATGATTCTGATGAAACAGAACCATCTGACTGTGATGACTGATGAAACAGAACCATCTGACTGTGATGACTCCGACGAAATAGTAACATCTGACTGTGATGAGATATTTTATGAGTGAATTAGCAACACATATTCAAGATTAGTGTACAAATGGAATTCAACTACATCCTGACATGACGCAATTATTTTTACTATTATTTGTAGACGATATTATATTATTCTCAAGTAGTATTGGCGGCTTACAGGCACAAATTAACGAATTAGAAAAATACTGTGATGAATGGAAATTAACTGTAAACAAAGATAAAACGAAGCTCGTTGTTTTTAAAAATGGTGGGAAACTTGCTCAAAAGGAAAAATGGTTTTACAAAGGTGAACGCCCAGAAACTACCTCTTTCTACAAGTATTTAGGTGTATACTTTACAAATCATCTTAGTTGGTCTATGCATGCAAAGCAAGCATCGATGCAAGCTCAAAAGGTATTAATTGGTGTGTTAAAACAAATCTTTACTCTTGGAAATATTACTTACAAGTCGTTCTTCAAGATATTGGATTTAAAGATAAGTCCGATATTATTATATGGAGCAGAGATATTGGGACTCAGTAAGCTGGAACAAATAGAAAAAGTACATTTATATGCCTAAGAAATTCCTTGGTGCTAAGGTTAATACACCAAGTGTTATGGTATATGGTGATTGTGGCAGATTTCCAAAGTATATATATACATATTTAAAGGTTATTAAATATTGGTTAAGATTATTGAATATGCCATCTTCTAGGTTCCCGAAAAAATGTTATAATATGATGGTACTCTTTGATAAAAATGGAAAACGAAATTGGGTAACAGACGTAAAAGGCTTGCTGTTTTCTGTTGGTTATGGCTATGTATGGTGTGAACAAAATATACAATGTCATTCTTATTTATTATATTATTATATTCTTATTAGATCATTAACACAAAGACTAAAATATATATATTTACAAAATTGGTCTCAATCCGTATCTGAATCAAACAAATGTATTTATTAAAAAATGGTAAAAAATGATTTATATCCCGAACAGTATTTATCTTGTTTAAATGTAAAAATAATTCCGAGTTTCATTAGCAAGATTTCGATGTTGTTCACCTGATTTATTTATTGAAACTGTACGTTACACGGGTATTAAAAGAGAACGCAATTGTGTGCCCTAAATGACATTGAAGATGAATACCACTTCCTTCTTATATGCCCATTTTATGCAACATTAAGGGCTAAATATATACAGTAAAGTACGTTTATAACGAACACGCTTATAACGAACTGACGGATATAACGAACTGTTTTTTTTGTCCCGACTATTTGCTATAGTTATGTTGTATATATGCTTATAACGAACTACGGTTATAACAAACCAAAGTTAGTCGTCCCTTCGAGTTCGTTATAACCGTAGTTTACTGTACCTGAATATTCTCAAGTCAATCCCAATGAGGCTAAATGTCTTTAAATTCACATCTCTGTTAAACAACTTACTTTTACAAAATGTATCTATGTACATTTATCATGCAATGAGACACAGAAAAAATATTATGTTATAGACTCTACTGCTCTGAATGTACAAATCATAAATGTACTATAGGCCTGTGGCCACAATCAGTACAGAAATAAAGAAATTGATATCCAACTCTGATGAAACAGAACCATCTAACTGTGATGACTCTGACGAAACAGTACAATCTGACTGTGATGACTCTGATGTAACAGAATCATCTGACTGTGATGACTGATGAAACAGAACCATCTGACTGTGATGACTGATGAAACAGAACCATCTAACTGCGATGACTGATGAAACAGAACCATCTAACTGCGATGACTGATGAAACAGAACCATCTGACTGTTATGATTCTGGTGAAACAGAACAATCTGACTGTGATGACTGATGTAACAGATCCATCTGACTGTGATGACTGATGTAACAATACCATCTGACTGTGATGATTCTGATGAAACAGAACCATCTGACTGTGATGATTCTGATGAAACAGTACCACCTGACTGTGATGATTCTGATGAAACAGTACTATCTGACTGTGATGATTCTGATGAAACTGTACCATCTGACTGTGATGATTCTGATGAAACAGAACCATCTAACTGTGATGACTCTGATGAAACAGAATCATCTGACTGTGATGACTCTGATGAAACAGTACCATCTGACTGTGATGACTGATGAAACAGAACCATCTGACTGTGATGACTCTGATGAAACAGAACCATCTAACTGTGATGACTCTGATGAAACAGAATCATCTGACTGTGATGACTCTGATGAAACAGTACCATCTGACTGTGATGATTCTGATGAAAGAGAACTATCTGTTTTTGTTGACTCCGATGGAACAGTACAATCTGTCTGTGATCACTGACGAAACAGAACCATCTGACTGTGATGACTCTGATGAAACAGTACCATCTGACTGTGATGACTGATGAAACAGAACCATCTGACAGTGATGACTCTGATGAAACAGAATCATCTGACTGTGATGACTCTGATGAAACAGAACCATCTGACTGTGATGACTGATGTAACAGATCCATCTTACTGTAATGACTGATGTAACAATACCATCTGACTGTGATGACTCTGATGAAACAGAATCATCTGACTGTGATGACTCTGATGAAACAGAACCATCTAACTTTGATGACTGATGAAACAGAACCATCTAACTGTGATGACTGATGAAACAGAACCATCTAACTGTGATGACTCTGATGAAACAGAACCATCTAACTGTGATGACTCTGATGAAACAGAATCATCTGACTGTGATGACTCTGATGAAACAGTACCATCTGACTGTGATGACTGATGAAACAGAACCATCTGACTGTGATGACTCTGATGAAACAGAATCATCTGACTGTGATGACTCTGATGAAACAGAATCATCTGACTGTGATGACTGATGTAACAGATCCATCTTACTGTAATGACTGATGTAACAATACCATCTGACTGTGATGACTCTGATGAAACAGAATCATCTGACTGTGATGACTCTGATGAAACAGAACCATCTAACTTTGATGACTGATGAAACAGAACCATCTAACTGTGATGACTGATGAAACAGAACCATCTAACTGTGATGACTCTGATGAAACAGAACCATCTAACTGTGATGACTCTGATGAAACAGAATCATCTGACTGTGATGACTCTGATGAAACAGATCCATCTAACTGTGATGACTGATGAAACAGAACCATCAAACTCTGATGACTGTGATGAAACAGAATCATCTGACTGTGATGATTCTGGTGAAACAGTACCATCTGACTGTGATGACTGACGAAACAGAACCATCTGACTGTGATGATTCTGGTGAAACAGTACCATCTGACTGTGATGATTCTGGTGAAACAGAACCATCTGACTGTGATGACTGATGTAACAGATCCATCTGACTGTGATGACTGATGTAACAATACCATCTGTATGTGATGATTCTGATGAAACTGTACCATCTGACTGTGATAACTAATGAAACAGTACAATCTGACTGTGATGACTGACGAAACAGAACCATCCGACTGTGATGCCTCTGGTGAAACAGTACCATCTGACTGTGATGATTCTGATGAAACAGTACCATCTGACTGTGATGATTCTGATGAAACAGTACTATCTGACTGTGATGATTCTGATGAAACAGTACCATCTGACTGTGATGACTGATGAAACAGAACCATCTGACTGTGATGACTCTGATGGGGCCCAGTCGTCTAAGGCGCCGCGATTCGCTGTGCAGAGTTGCGTCCCTTAGGCACGCCAGAAACCTATGATTTTGGGTTCGAATCCCGGTTCGCCCCGATTATGTTTCTAGGTTTGTCAGCACCATACCCGTGCTCGTGGGTTTTACCGAAGTGGTAAACGTCTGAGACCTGCATCACTTCGGGCTTTCCTCCCACACTAAGCTGACACGCCGTGATATGACTGGAATACTGTTAAAAGCGGCGTTAAACCCACTCACTCACTCACTATTGTTGTAAATCAACCGATGATTTCCTTTATAAAGTTATGGGTGGACTTGGGACGGCGAGGATACATAAATACATACATGCACGCACGCACGCACCCTTAGCCCTTATGATCGTGAAATTGTGTTTTTTAGGAACATTGAATAATTGAGCTGGAAGTACAGAGATATACAGAGATCATATACCGAGGTATCTGGAATATACAACTAACTTTTAACAAGAAAGGGAAAATACATTCAAAAAGAGCATTTCATCAAAACAATTATTTTTTTTCAAGTGGACATATAGTTATTGATTATGTTATTATTTAAACAGAGTTAATAACATGTACATAGCATATTGTCGACACAAGAAATTGACTGGATTAAAGAAAATAACAACTAAAATATCTGGCTCAGAATCAGTTAAGCTAGTCACATGTTGCCTGAAAAATGAACAATAAACCACACACAATAAACAACACAATTTACATCCAATAAGCAACTGAGGTGTAATCAAATGCTAATTGATTGCGAAAACATTATTAATAATGGCAGTGCACATAGCCCGCATTGTACGCTTGATTGTTTGTTGATTGGCCGATCAGCTAATTTTATTGATGATGATATTTCCTTTTTTGCTCCATGTTCGTTGATATTTAGTCTTAATTATGTTGATATGTTCACAAAAAATAACAGGATGTGTAAGAGTGATAGAGTCATATCTTGTTTGGCACTTCTTACAACCGTGGACAAGATTTTGATGCAGCTATATTGGTTATATTTGTTGCAGTTTTGATGTAAAACAGTGAAAATGCACTGAATAAAGGTATTGACTGTTGTTAGAATGTATTATGTTTTTCATTACAACAGAGTACTGTTGATAGTATGATGTAAATGAGTAGTTTGATGGAATATAGTGTCATTAACTAAACATCGCGTGATTATGCGCAGTGAGGGCCCTTTCGTCAAGTTCCGGTCCCTCCATCTTTGACATATATATAAAAGCCGGCAGAGGAAACACTGTCATCAGTGTGTGTTGACCAACAAATTCAATATGTTGCGGTGGTTATCAAACGACGACCGTCTAAAGAAAGAGCCAGAGGTGTACGCGAATGTAGTCGAGGGGCTAAAGAAAGTCTACAAGCAGAAGTTACTGCCGTTAGAAGAGCACTACAAATTTCACGATTTTCACTCCCCGCCCCTCGATGACGCTGATTTTGATGCTAAGCCTATGATTTTGCTAATCGGCCAGTATTCAACGGGTAAAACTACATTCATCAGGTACCTTCTGGAGTCCGATTTCCCTGGAATAAGAATTGGCCCTGAACCAACAACGGATAGGTTTATAGCTGTTATGTACGGTGAACAAGATGGCATGGTTCCTGGAAATGCGCTTGTGGTTGACACCAAGAAACAGTTTCGTCCGCTTTCGAAGTTTGGCAACGCCTTCCTCAACAGATTTCAGTGTTCCAGTGTAAAGAATTCAGTCCTGGATAGTATTACAATTGTAGACACACCTGGAATTTTATCTGGTGAGAAGCAAAGGGTTGACAGGGGATATGACTTCGCAGGAGTCTTGGAATGGTTCGCTGAGAGGGTGGACCGGATCATCCTGCTTTTTGATGCGCATAAACTTGACATTTCTGATGAATTTCGTAGAGCAATAGATGCAATCAAGGGCTATGATGAGAAAATTAGAATCGTATTGAACAAAGCTGATATGGTTGATCATCAGCAGTTAATGCGAGTTTACGGAGCCTTGATGTGGTCCCTTGGAAAAGTGCTCAATACACCCGAAGTAGCAAGAGTATACATTGGATCATTTTGGGATCAACCACTACATTATGATATGAACAGAAAGCTTTTTGAACTAGAAGAAACAGATCTGTTTAAAGATTTGCAGAGTTTACCCCGAAATGCAGCCCTTAGGAAACTGAATGACCTCATCAAGCGAGCTCGACTTGCCAAGGTAAGTACACAATGGAGGAAATGTTTGACATTTTTTACATGCTTGTAATAATTCTTCCTATTACCGTGCTTGGCACAGAGGCAAAGGACAGATCAGTTACCTGTCTGTGTATGTCAACATAGGAAAATCGATGATTAGTCACTCCTTGATGTCAGTGTAATATTGAAGACACACTGTATTTAAAAGACATTATTGGCATTGAACTAGAACCCTAATTAAACCTAATGTGAATAGCATTTGGGGGCGATGATTTGCGTATAGATGCCCAATAATTTGATATATGCAACATCTGACTAATTACTTAATGATAATATAAATGATTTTCTGTGATATAATTTAGAGGTACCATTATACTGACCAGTGGCTTAAATAATTTGATCTTTTACAGTTGTGACGAACTTTTTGATCTCATTCTGTCATCGAAATTTGTATGTTTATAACATAATTACTTTATTAATTATACAATAATTGAATCAATGTCACATAGCAAAATGTGTAATATGTTATGCAATCAGCATCATCTACAAGGTTATATTATGGCAAGTGTCAACTTTAATTTGAAAAAGACTTTCCTGGAGGCCTAGAGGGTTTGTTGTTTTCTTTAGATGAGTATCTGAATGTCATTAAGATTAATGATAAATCCTGTCATAGCATGAGCGAGACACTATTGTCATGATGTCGTATGTCTACCGATCAGTGACAGGTACATGTGATATTTAAAACGTAATTCATACCAACTGATGTAAGTCCCTCATTAATGATGAGTCAGCATGTCCGTGTTATGTCATTGAGTGTGGGTGGTGGTGATGTTTTATTGATCGGGGGTAGTGATGTTATAATGCTGTTATTGTTCATACCGGAGTTTTATCAGGGCACCTGCAGGCATGTTTGTGGGGCCGATGATGAGGTCATTCATTCTTGTAGGCTGTCGATATATAGTCAATTGTCATTTTCACATCAATCACAATGCTAAGTGTGACAGTGCTAAATTGCAGGCCAAGCTAACTTATATTTCGGATTGACTAACTGTAGAAAATCAAGATTACAAGTGTAACAAATCTGAAGGTGTTAGTTAAACACTGTTGTGTTGAACTTTGATGTGTCAAACTTACTGTTGTCTCGAGGGGCACGGGTGGCCCAGTCTCCTAAGACGCCGCGATTCGCTGTGCAGAGATGCGTCCCTTGGGCAAGCCAGAAACCTATGATTGTGGGTTCGAATCCCGGTTCGCCCCGACAGTGTTTGACTGTATAAGTGAACTAACAAAATCACAGTAGACACTGAAGTTTAGCATGAAAATTATTGATTAAATAATGCTTTTCTTTTTTTTCTGTAAAAATATAAATTGTTTTCTCTCAGAGACTCTCTGCTTTACTGTCTCTGACCTTTCAGTTGTTGAATATGCCTAGTGATTACATTGTAAACAGAGAAAGTGACATGCCAGATATATATTTCATGGTGGCTGATGTTCATAGCGATACACAGCTGTATGTAGGTCAGAGCTGCCGGCTGCAGCCTGCCAGTCCACATGTTGTATGTATAATGTATGTTTGTGTCTTCAGACTCAAACTCGGCCCTCCATGCCCCAGTTCCTCCCTGTAATGCCCTTGTAGTCCAGACACGTACATATTACATACATCAGAGCAAATGCTTCAGGTATCCATTATAACTTTCTTGTTTAGGTTCAGGAAAACACAATCTTCTGGCCATCACTGGCATCAGGGCTGGCTAGTGTTGAAAATAACTTGGCCTCATACATTCATTCTGTGATAATAGGGCTTGACTGAGCATTTTAGTGTCATGACGTGAGTGAATATTATTTTATGCATCTTTAAGCAATATTCCAGCAATTTCATGCGACGATACAATGCGCAATACATTGTTTTCTGTATCAATAAAATATGATGCACTTTGTAAAAATTTTTGTTAAAATTTTATGACCCCCCAGCAAATTGTCAGGGAAATATCGCAAAATGTGTTGTAATTCATGTTTCAAATTCACTTCTAAAAATAGCTGCTACAAACATGTCCACTGCCAGCTTTTCCTTTTGAAGCTGCTCTGAAATATTCTTGAAATATATATCTGAAGTTTCCATGTGATTTGACGTAAATATGTGTATCGCGATACATATTGTATCGTGACCTATGTATCGTTTCACCCCTAATCACAGCTGGGGACACTGAAACAGTCTATTCAGTCTATACTAGACTCAGGTTTCCCACTTGTGGCTGAAGTAGCCTACAGTGTGACAACCCAATGGTTTAACCCAAGGCTACGCCTTTTTCTGTGAAGCTCACTTTCCTGGAACACTCCCAAGCCAACAGGTCCACACAAACATTGTTCTTCCTGATTGCTGTTTGTTATCTGTGAAAGGCCAGATATGAAAATTGATTAGGATAGCAACAAGCTGTGTACCTACAACATGTAGCAATTAATTGTCCCAAAATATCCATTGCACCTCTTTCAGTAATTAATAGCTGTCCCTCTGCCATTTCTGTAGTCAGGGGTCGTAGGACCAGCAGTTACATGGCTTAATCTACACCTGTTATGCACTCTTATGATTTGATATTATTCCACAATATTAGTGTAAATGTTACGAAGCTGTATTTAAAAGTAAACTTCAGGTGTATCCGATTGCCATGCAGCTCAGGTCATGGAACCCTACACAAGAACGAATGACCACCAATGAAGTAATGTTTTGTGCTTGGTCACCTGAACATTTCATGCAATAATGAGCTATGATTCGAACCCAGTGCGAAATCTTGAATAAGAACCGAGATGGCGGGTGTCATGATCACTCCTTGTCTCTATGTATATGGAGGGGTGTGATTTTTTTCTCTATACGAATATATTATGTTATACACGCTATCATCGAGTTCCTGTGCTTGTTACGTTATGAATGATATGATGTGTGACATGTGGTTATAATTGGGTGCATGGGATTTTAAGAGCTTGTTTACTCCCCTCGACCTTCGATCTGATGGTTTAAGAGCCCATTCAGCTTGGAAAATCTTGTCCTCTCCACTAATGACACATGCATCTCTTGTGAACATGATCGAGTAGATTCCTATGAAGTGCAAGTCGTAAATCAGCAACTTTCAATTTTCTCTCATGCCTTAGTTCAAGTTTGAACCTTTTGTAATTCATAATTGAATCTTTGTATCGATGGCAGTGATCAAACTGGACGTGAGACCATATTTCATGTTATGCAACAGTTTCCCCTAACATGATAAGACGGAAGGGAAACTGCGTCCTTCCCGCCTTCAGCCTGTAAGTTGTATTGATAGTTTGACGTAATCTCATCATCATTATGTATGATGGTTTACCCGTCTGTTGTATAAGTCTATCGATATTATTATACTATATTAATATCCAAATTAGTGACTCTCCAGGCCATCACTGTGACCTCACCCAACTCTGTTAACATGGATAAAGGATTAGGGAAGGCCTGGAGTTCCACTTAATGTCAACTATGCGGGAAATTTGTATTGCCTCGCCCAATTGTTTAGTTTTCTGTTACTGTGGTTACAGGGTTGATGTCACCGTTATTTACAAAAGAAAAGCCATATTATTATTAAATATTCTTAGTAAGTTTTAATTTGAAGAAGGGAACAAATTTGTTCCCCTCTGCAACTTAAAACTTACTAAGAATATTCAATCATTGCTGGGTCATGTTTCAACTTGACCTAGCAATAACATATTTTTGCTTAGAATCGGAGTAAGCAGGGCTCAAAATTACAAGTGCTGACATGCCCGCGGCATACATAAAATAGGAAATGGCATGCTTGATTTTCATGTACTCACAGTGCCTCATGGGCATGGTCATTTTCATTAAAAGTACTTACTTCAAGATTTATATCATGTCATGACGAAATTAAACTGAATTGAAAGAGGGCCTTTTTTTCCTTTAGTTGCATGTCGCACAATCATTGAATGACTTCTGTTGTAAAATCAATCAGCATTATTCGGTGATTTCCGTTGACTGTATCTTACACACGTTTGACAATATGTTCAAGACTGCACGAAATACATTTGAATGTAATCACGTTTCTCCGTATTTTCACGGAATATCATGAACATTACGAAAGTCTTGTGGTTCAATCAGAAGTGGTCATTTGTGTTGACTGTTCAGGGTTAGAAACTTACAGATTTTGTCCACTAGTCCTTATAATGATAACATGTAGCAAAACCTTTAAAATGGGCCAATTTCTACTAGTCCTTAGGATACCTTTACTATTGGGCAGTTTGGTAAGGACTACAGGACTAGTGCCAATTTCTAATGCTGCTGTTGTGAAAAACCTAGCAGACAATCACTATTTTTTATAATAATTAGGTAATTTAGACAAGCCACACCTAAATTGAAAATGGCACATCTGTAAAACAGGTCCAGTGCCCTTAGGCACACCTGATTTATTGCTAATTTCGAGTCCTGAGGAGTAAGTTAGTGTATCTGATTTAGTTGTGCTTAGCAACGATCACTGTACAATATTGACGAACTGATTTCTATGTGCATGATAATAAATCTGTGACTTAGCGACTTAGCAATAAGTTTAAATACATGTTCAAGACAAGTGGTTTTAATGGGTGTGCAATATAACCGGTAGACTGGTTTCTTGCAATATGGCTGTCTTCTATACACGTATTGCTATACAACTCTTGCGTATCAAATCAATATTTTCCGATACAATCATTGAAGAATTAATATATTATCATATAAATTATATCTCTCTCTTGAGGCATATGGATGGACTGGTATAAACTGCACACGCTTCAAGCTGTTCACATTAACATTCCATATTGATGACATAATAGGTAGTCTTGTTTAACCATACCACCCATCTCGCAGTCTGAAGTCTGGATTATTGAATGAAGAAACGTACCATTTGAACAGTACAAATACTTAGAATTTGGTCCCCACATGATAGGTATTGCAATATGTATCGGTATTGCAATAGAGCTCTCTGTATTGTGATATATTGCAATATGATTTATGTGCCAATACACCAACCCTAGTGGTTTTAGGCTACAAAACATTGGTCACTGTTTTTGCATAGTCTGCTGAGGTATTAAATACAAATTGACTTAGTAATATCTTTGATAAGAATTTTGTCATTTGTGTGAAATATGTCATTCAGATGAAACAAGAATTATCTGAATTCTGTATTGTTCTGATAATTTGAAATAATTGAAGATTGATAAGAAGGTCCCAGCAGCGAAGCAAAAGAATGTGATTTTTCATAAAAGAACATGAAAGATTTGTCTCCTCTCTCAAGTTGGGACAGTCAGTTTATTCATAATGATTTTACAACCAATTCCCATCTTCTTGAGGCAAGGGCCTTAACTGACTATAGAGTCCGGTTTCCAAGTTGACAAGGGGAGGCATTTAATGAAACCATATAAAAAGAGTTAAATGTTTTCGGGGATCCAGCAGTAGTGAACATACCTAGTTCAAATGCATCTTCCGTAGACAAGGGCATTAACTAACTATAAAAGTCCAGTTTACACCCTTGCTGAATTAAGCTGGAATTTCCAGGCTAGATCGTAGCACCACCAGTGGCTATTGCGAGTTATGTCCCTTCTATGTCCCTTCTATGTCCCTCCTATTGACCAATCAGCTTCCACCTCTCATATCACTTGCATTTGCTTCAAACAAAATGGCGGTGCCTAGTCAAGACAATCTGATCGATAATCAAGATCTATATTTCATAAAACGGGCCTTACCCCGCGAAGTGCACCTTGATTAATTTGCAATATATATCTGTCAACGCCCATTTGGCAGTACAATACTTTGTAAATCCTTCAGTCAACTAAAATCTGCATGTTGAATCCATGTTGTTTGCGAATGGGATGTTTAGTTTGTTACACGATTTTGATAGGGTTATGCATAGACTCAGTAGTCCAGCCAAAATGTAGCTCCGGAATTCCAGCTGAGTTTGGCAAGGGTGGAAACTGGACTTTTATAGTCAGTTAACACCCTTGCCTGGGGTTAGATGCCAATACACCCTGAGAGTTATGGAGAGCTAGCTCCATCGTTTTAGACCCACAGTTCCCTGTACTGATTATGACTCTCGGTTTGTCAGCACCATTCCCATGCTTGTGGGTTTCATCAAACAGTAACCGTTTAAGACCTAGGTCTCTTCAGGCTTTCCTTCCACAAGCCTACACACTCACAGTGACATGACTGTAATAATATTCCATTCAAAGTGGCCTTAATCCAACACAATCACACACTATTGTGTTATAACATGAGTCTATGGTCTGGAACAATTCACTTGTTTCCGATGTTGAATCAATGGATTATGAGTTGTGTCCATGGTAGTGAATGACTAAAGCTGTAGAGGTATGTTGTTGCTGTTGTCAAATGTGGCTGCAGGTCTGTGTGAGGAAAAGGTCACTAAATGGCAGAGGATTAACATACCTTCAGCCAACATTGGCCTATATTTCAGTGTTCCCATTTACCGGTAATGACCAGTTTTTTACAGGTAGAATTAGGCTTGGATCAGTCATTCTTGTGTCTGCCAGTCCCCGTAGACCGGCAAATAAGGTATCTTGTAAATCTTTGTTGTTGAACAAAACATCATCGAAAAGTATTCTTTCAAATGAAGTCCGCTTGTTTGTTATCATTAGGGTTTCCCATTGTTTATTTTTAGTGCAAGGAAATAACATTTCGCTTTGCTTTGAGGTTAAATATCTCTTTGTAGTGACTTAGTCTTGAATCAAAGTGAAATATTCAGGAATATAGAGAAAATTGTGATAGAACTTTGGGTGAATGATGTGTAGATCTAAATAAGTTACTTCAGAAATGATGACACTCAATTTGTCAGCCATGAAAGTACAATGCAGTCACATTGATGTTGAAAGAATTAAAACCTGGTAATTTTCATACGATTTTTATTTGTTGAAAGTTGGGGCTGACAAAAACTGGATGGGACTGGTAATTATAAGAGTTGCCAGTCCACAGGACTGACAGTTTCAAAAGCCAGTGGGAACATTGTTTTTGAATAATAAAAATTAAAACTATCCTTTGGCCATTGTTGGCTATGTGCTAGTAAATTTGTCAGAGGGCAAATGGAATGTTATCAGTGCATGAAATTGAGGGGTAATCTTAGGTCCTTGGGGTTTGCTCTGATAGTTTTTACATCTTTGGGTCCTAAATCTTGAACATAAACCAGGGTTTGTTTGTTAGTTGTTTGGTTGTATAAGGCTGCAATCAGCAATATTCTAGCTCTATGACTGCAGTCTGTAAATAATGGAGTCAGGATCAGACAATGAGCATCGATCTACGCAATCGGGATACGAAGACATGCTTCAACCTAGTCAATGAGCCCGACCACCCAATCCTGTTACCACAAGCATGGGTGGCTGAAGACCAATTAATTTTTACCCGGATCTTCACGGGTTATCATGGTTATGACAAAGATACCTTGACTTTCATCCTCAATTAAAAACACATGTTCAGTGTTTCGGATGGGGCCATTCCCAAGGACATTGACTGATTGTCATCCAATATGTCCTGAATTTTTTTTGTCTGTTTTGGGGATAGAATATAAGAATGTCCTTTCAACATTTGCTGAAAACAGCTTGAATATCGGATACTGTGGCACAAAACAACATTCTCTCACCCAAGCGTAATACTAGTGAATAATAAGAAATAACCTTAAATAAAGACTATTGGATGGAATTGTGCCACTAATTCATAAATCACCCTAAAGATAGAAAATGTTTTGACACTCATCATGCCATGCTACAGTGCTGAGTTAACTGACCCAGGCAGGCAGGCAGGCAGGCAGGCTGTTGCCAGTTCCCACCCAATCATAGACCTACATCATGTAAGTCAGTAGGAAACAGTTACACAAATAACCCCACCCTATATCCATTAATTAGCTGTGCAACAACTAAATTGAATGTGAATGAATGCACACACAAAAATCAGCAGTAGATGTTATAGTCTATGAAGTCTGAACTTAGTCTCTGACAATCTCAAATACGGTATTCGACGTAATAAGCGCCCCGCCTTAATAAGCGCCCACGGCGGTATTTGCTAATAAATTGGCTAGTGAACAATCCCAATTAGCACCCCTCCCGATTGATCAATGTTCACAAGACTTGTTTATTCGCGTACAATATGCACTTGTGTGTTATATGCACTCTTAAGTATTGGCAATTAAATTCTAGAAAAATATTTCTGTCGTACATAAACCCTTCAGGCTGTCAGCATAAACCACAAAATTTATCTTTCAACTCTGTTTTTTTTTACCAAAATAATATTCTAATAAGAGCCCCCTATTTCTAATTTTGAGAGCGCCCTGGGCGCTTATTACGTCGAATACGGTAATGAAAACATGTAATTCTCTTCCTAAACCAAAAAACTAATTTTATAGAGCAACTCCCAAGTTAAGCAGCTCTCACACTTTGCCAAGGTGGTTGCCGAGCTCTCCCGAGCCTAATTCGGTTAGGACTAGGGAAGAGACTACATATATACGAGTATCATACGAGTATGCTATGAGTGTGCTACGAGCCCCATAGGAGTCTAATAGTAGTCTATTAAGAGTTGCATACGAGCACAACAGTCTCGATATGAGCTGTACGAGTTTGGTACGAGGTGGCACACTCGTATAGCTCGTATTAGACTCGGTCAACTCGGCAATAAATTTTGCAGACGATCCTCATACGAGGTCGCCACGAGGGTACTACGAGTTGTACGAGTTTGGTACGAGTTTGTTAGGAGTTGGCTGGCGGCCCGACTGTTTTGAGCAGTTCCAAAACTCTCGTAGATCAGTACGTGGTATCCCGAGTTTAGTACGAGCTCCATACGAGTACCCCCAAGTCAGCTTGGGTCCATACTCGGGACACAACTCGGTAAAGTGTGAGAGCCCCTTAAGCTTCCTGCCTGTTTGTATAAACAGAACTGTGGTGCATGTTGATCTGCACTTTTGCAGACTGAATGTGTGCACATAGGGAAGTGGTGCACTGGTTTCACATCATCAGAGCTCCAGATAACTTTTTGAGCAGTTGAGTTTTTACTCGAAGGTTTCTATTTTTATTGGGTTATTACATTTTTCATTGGGTAACCTATATTTTTTCACTCATCTATTAATCACTCCATTGGGTTTTCCCTAATATGAGTACACAAAAAGCTTCATTGGGTATTTACACGTGCTGTTTTTATGCAGTTAAGTTTTTCAATTAATATACGTATTTCTGTACACAAGTTAATTGAAAGTAATTTGGTCTTGAATATTTTTAGGTTTTTTTTACGCAAATACACAGCTTATCTGTAGCTCTGTATCATCAAGTGTTGCTCTGGACACAGCAATGTAGAACCATATTGTAACTTTGCTGTAAGGGGTTGTTATACAACTGTTTGATTGTTCATGCATCTACCAAGTCAGCGAGCCTGACCAACCGATCCCATTAGTCGCCTTTTATGGCAAGCATAGGTTGCTGAAAACATTCTAACCCGGATCTTCACGGGTCAGAATTGTTTGAAATGGATCAAGCTTGTTTTGTCTTTCATTTCAAATTTTGAACAGTGGTTGAAATTAAGCATTAACATCATTGCATTCTTGTTCCAACCCTGATGTTTTAAAGTCAAAGATTGGGGCCCCCCTAATTCAAATACAATAGAAGCTTGCCCTAAGGACCACCCTTCATTTCAAACACCGATGAAGCTTAAGCTAAATAAATAATATCATGTGTCATTAGTGTTAGCATCAACATCAATATGTCCTTGTTATTACCCAGATGATTAATTTTAAAAATTGAAAATTTAGGATCCGTAGATTCAAATACTACAGAAGAAAACCTCAAGGAACCGAGGCCTCCTTTGATTTGTAACACTATCATAGGAAGTAGGCTGTTTGCTGAAAATATTACATTTCTGTTTTCAACATATTGCCTTGTATGTAGCGAGGATGTGTAGCTGTGTCAGCACTAATGTCACATTGGAAAGTTATTATGAAAGTGGTGTAACATATGGCTGGCATTTGGTGATTCATTTAATGGTTTATGGTAATAGAATTGGATGTTTGTGAAGGATATCCAATACCAGTATTACAAGCGTTGTGTGAATCAACATAATCAAGAGGGAGTGGGTATATTTCCCTTTGTTATATGATAGTATCTGCTTCATTATATCAAGGCTAAATATTATCAATTCAAGGTAAATTGATTCACAATGTACGTAACTCAGCGTAAGAAATTGGCACTAGTCCTATAGTCCTTGCCAAACTGCCCAATAGTTAGAGTATCATAAGGACTAGTAGAAATTTGCCATTTTATGGGTTTTGCTCTATATTATCATTATAAGGACTAGTGGATTAAACTGTTAGTTTCTAACACTGACGTTATATTGCACATGTTAGAATTACAGGTGGGAAAGACAAGACAGTTTTAGAGCTCAAAGGTTCGCTACATTGGCCTAAGCAGTGTTGGAAAATAAGCATGAATGTCTAAGGGTCCTTATTATTTATGACCTAAAGCTAAACGTTAAAGAATTAGTGATCCCTGATTTCAAAAACATGAAGGACCCCCCAAAATCCCCACCCACCCACCTTAATTTTGAGCAGTGAATAGTACATGTGTGCGGGAGATATAATATAGATGGTTGCTGTTGATGTAAGGAAGTCTGCTGATGAATTGACATTCTGTGAGACTGATGTGAGAATCAGAGAAGGAGTGTGAGACGCTCTGTGTTGCAGTTTCTGCTAACACGCTGTACAGCTGCAAGAGCCGTAGTGAAATTCCTGTGGAGGGTGTCAATTCTGACCTGCCTCTCTCTCAGACTGTTTGATCAGGTTTTAGGTTACCTAGAGCTGGTGCAACACCACTGCCTTGATTGCTCACAACATACATGGCTGACTTTGTTCATTGACAGCTACTGGTAAAACATGATACATTTCAGACACTGTTGAAAGGGATGTTGTCAAAGGGTTCAAATAAAATCAGTTTTTCATCTAGTTTCAAGAAGTGAGTTGGGGTTTATGCCATTTTTAGCAATCTACTAGCAGTATCAGGAATGGGCTTCATGCGTTGTACTATGAGGGGAATCAAACCCGAGCTTTTGTCATGATGGCTTTGACCACTTTGGCAGCCGCCTCCACAGTATCACATGGACACTGTGATAATGTTTAGAGATTCACAAGTAGGAAACAGGTGGTTTGAGTTAATGGTCTCACATAAATGTATGTTATGCCTTGCATCAGGCCTGAAATGATTCATCAGTTATACATGACATCAGACTTGGAAATAGGAGATGGGGTTCGTATCAATGCATATTTTGATATAGTTTATGATAATTCTTGTAGTCTAGATTACCACTATTGGTAGACAAGTAGACTTGCACAAGTCTCTAAGGCAATAATTATTAGTTTAAATCATAATTTCTAGATTATTTAGATAATAAGAATAAGTTGTCCCCACTAGAGACTGTATTGTCCACATATCTAGACCTGCCTCTTAGAAGGATAGAATTACTACACATGCATGGACGTTTCTTTCAGCACAGCCTTGGAGCAAGGCTAGTAGACAAGATTCATTATGTATAGTTTTTGATCTCATTGAGTTGTTGAACAAACATGGACAAGAGTTCCACTGTGTAATGATGCTTGGAAGTCAATGGACCCTCTCGTGAGTCTTTGATGTTAAAAGTTACACATTCAGGGGAACTCAAATTTGATATACTATTGCGGAAAAACCTTGCAGAATCCAGGTCTCTGCTCCCCCCCACCCCCCACCACCACCCTTACCCCCCAGCCCCTGTTTAAGGCACTAGTTAAGTTACCAGTACACTTTTGATTAGGAAAGACCCTTGAAGATCAGGGGTGGGAGTATATCTTCAGCAACCCATGCTTGCCGTAAAAGGCAACTATGCTTGTCGTAAGAGGCGACTAACGGGATCGGGTGGTCAGGCTCGCTGACTTGGTTGATGCCTGTCATTGTATCCCAATTGCGTAGATCAATGCTCATGATGTCAATCTCTGGATTTTCTGGTACAGACTCAATTATTTACAGACCGCCATCATGCAACTGGTATATTGCTGAGTGCGGCGCTAAACAACAAACAAACAAACAAATTTGATTGGGAAAACTTCAAAATATAGTACTTTTATATCATGACCACTCTAACTGAAGTGTTTATCTGAAAACTTCCTGATAGCCTGTGTGAAGTGACACAGTTGATTGCTATCTTCCGTGTCAAAGTTGTAGGAGACAATAGATTATTACTCTTATTAACATTCCCTTCAATTTAGGTGTTCATGGATCATGGCAAGAGCACATTGGGAAATAAGAATATGTTGTATTTAATTAATTGAAGTCTAGGACCCACTTGCACAAATCGATCTTAACACTACGATAATCGTAAGTCCCATACATCTATCATAGACATATGATAATCGTAGCGCTAAGATTGCTTTGTGCAAGTGGGTCCTGGCATTTGCATGGAAATGTCCATGTGGGCTGCTGTTTTTCCTCAAATTACTGACTTCCCTCTCACTTTATGTATTTGATGATTGCTGGTTTGCCATGTCCAAATTAAACATGAAAGTCAAAGAGCCCTTACTTTTAATGAAATAGGACTCAAGGGACCCTCTTGGTTTGAGTACTGGGTTTGAATCCTCGATCCTCCCTGACTAGTTTTATGATAATGGTTTACCCATGCTTTTCAGTTTAAGTGTTAAAAGTCGATGACCTCCTTCTCTTGGAGATTTCCTCCAATGTAGAGTAGACTCCCAGAGACAGGAAGTATCACTGAAATGCTGTTCAAAGCTTCAGTGTCAAGCCTTACTCCCAACATGGGGTTTGTGTCTAGTCTTCACATTAATGGGTTGATTTTACACAAAGAGGCAGTTTGAGAACCCCATTCTCAGTGTCCTCACTGCTACCAGTTTGTTTGATGTTGCTGTCAGCAATATTTCAGCAGTGTGACAGCAGCATGTAAATAATCGAGTCTGGCAGTGGTTGATGTTATGTCAGATTCCTAGCGGTGTCCAACACTGTCCCACACTGTCAGCAGGTCACAATGATACATTCTCAACCAAGTCAAAGAAGACCCTTAAATATTAGGGGTAGAATAGGTCTTCAGCAACCCATGCTTGCCATAAAAGGCGACTATGCTTGTCGTAAGAGGCGACTAACGGGATCGGGTGGTCAGGCTCGCTGACTTGATTGATGCCTGTCATTGTATCCCAATTGCGTGGATCAATGCTCATGATATCAATCACTGGATTGTCTGGTCCAGACTCGATAATTTACAAACCATCGTCATATAGCTGGAATATTGTTGAGTGCGGGGTTAAACAACAAACAAACAAACAAGTCAAAGAAACTGACCACTCAATTCATTTATTCACCTCTTACAGCAAGCATTAGTTACTGAGGACAACCCTGGTCTGCAGGTTTGCGTGCTTCATGATGTGAAAAAAGTGCCTTCATGACCACGTCAGTTGAATTTCAGTATCATTGATTTTGAACTTGTGCCATAAACTTTGGAGTCTATTTGCCTGAACCTGGCTCTTAATATCATTTTAATTAAATTAGTGTTGTTGTATTGACTATTATATGCTGAGCTAACTAAAGACTGAAATAAGACTTGGAGGCAAATGAACTGCTGTAGGCCAACCTATTCTTTTGATAATCTGATTATTACTTAAACATATGGATTAATTTATTATCATTGAGCTTGACAGCTATCTAAATCAAATCTTGACACTCAACAGCTGTCAGTGTATGTTCTCTGCAACTTTTGTCAGATCTATTTCCGACACAAAGTTTAAACACCCAAGTCCATTTACCTGTGAGCATGTTACACAATGGCCTGGCATTTAGGGTTAACTTGCACAGACACAGGTGGTGATTAGAGATTATTTGTTGACAAGGCTGACCATTTTCACAAGGAGATTGAGTCATAAGAAGTAACCACGTGGCAGAGTTATTCAGTAGTTGTATGTGTGTGACTCCCCCTACTAGAATAGCTCTGGCTTCACTCTCATATCAGACCATTCATGACATACAAACAGTGGCTTGTGTCATATTGATGTGTGTGTGACTCCCCCTACTAGAATAGCTCTGGCTTCACTCCCATATCAGACCATTCATGACATACTAGCCTTGCTCCAAGGGTCTTTTGAAAGAAAAGTCCATGGATGTGTAGTAATTCTATCCTCCTAATAGGCAAGTCTAGATATGTGGACAGTCTAAGGACTCAAGTCTCTTATCATGCTTATAGGGACAACTTGTTCTTATAATTTACATAATCTAGAAATAATGATTTAAACTAATAATTAATGGCTTAGAGACTTGTGCAAGTCTAACTACATACAAACAGTGGCTTGTGTCATATTGATGTGTGTGTGACTCCCCCTACCAGAATAGCTCTGGCTTCACTCTCATGTCACACCATTCATGACATACAAACAGTGGCTTGTGTCATATTGATGTTTGTGTGACTCCCCCTACCAGAATAGCTCTGGCTTCCCTTCCATATCCGACCGTTCACGACATTCAGACAGTAGCTTGTGTCACATTAACCGTTGACTAGAAATATGTACTTTGCCCATATCTTGGGTCTGATCGTCATGGTGATTACATACAAAGGACCCTTTGATGATAACATGAGTATCATTAGCAACCTATTCATATCTATCAGATATGTATATATACTGAACAAAAAAAGGGATCATGAATATTTTGGGTGATATTTTTTAGGGGTGAAACGATACAGCAAGGTCACGATACGTATCACGATACATAGGTCACAATACGAATCATCAATGGTAGAAAGTAACAGTTTTAGTCCACTAGTCCTTATAATGATAACATATAACAAAACCTTAAAAAAGGGCAAATTCCAACTAGTCCTTATGATACCTTAACTATTGGGCAGTTTGGCAAGGGCTACAGGACCAGTGCCAATTTCTAACACCTGACGATATGTATTGCGATATGCATATTTACATCAAATCACATGGAATCTTCTTGACAAGAAATATTTCAGAGCAGGTTCAAAAAGAAAAGCTAGCTGAAGACACGTTTGTAGCAGCTATTTCTAGTAGTGAAAAATGTTAATTACAACATATTTTGCGATATCTGACTGACTAAAACGCCAAGGATCATAACAAGTGGTAAGTAATTGATTTCAGCAAGTGTATCTTCTTGTATCGATACAGAAAAAAACATATCGTGCATCATATCGTCACATGAAGACTCACGATGCACCAATGTATTATTTCACCCCTAATATTTTTATAAAATTGTGTGCTCAGTCGACACTTAAAACAAATACCCCCAAAATATTCATGATCCCTAATGTTTTTGTTCAGGATATTTATCATGTTTATGATCATGATGATAGAGTGGATGCTTGTCTAAATATGAAAAGGAACAAATTGATAGTATCCTATTATGCCATAGATGTAGAACTCCGGTGAGAAGTGGTTTTACTAATGTTAGAAAAATATAGGAACCTCCTGTATATTCAAGACTGGTCGCTTTCCAAGTCGTATTGATTGGGAAGAGACAGCAACCTCTTTTCTGCACCCATTGAAGTAGAAATCCCATATATGTGGACTTGTTTCCCTGTAAGTATTGATTGAGACAACCTGTCTAACACTGAAGATATGCAGGGCTGTAGGCTGATGCACCAGTAGAGAGTGTAGCATGTAGGCGGAAAGAGACATAAAAGTGTGTCTTTTTCTTCATGTTTTCAGTAATATAGGACACATCTATATATATACTATGCCAGCAAGCCTGAAGGGTATGGGAGCGTATCCCAGGAAGGTACATTACTGCACAACCAGAGATGTTATAATACTTAAGCACCATGGACGCAACTGATGGATTCATATTTCCTGTTTTTCATTCCGGTTATTCTGTCAAACTGTTCAGATGTGGGGCTAACATAGATAGCTTTAAATATGTTTTTATACATTTTCTTGGTTGAAGTTAATGGTGGTCCTCGGTCCTTAGTGTTGGAATCTTGGAAGAATTTTATACTTCAACACTTAAGTTATTTCCAATGATGCATGTTAATTATCCCCCGCCGCGCGAAAGCGCGAAGCGGGGGATATAGTATTCACGACCGTCCGTCCGTCCGTCCGTACGTCCCACCTGTTTGTTGCCGCGATATCTCAAGAACTAAACACTGGATTGTCTTCATATTTGGAACTATGGTGTATATACAGACTCCGCAGACACCAGTCGGTTTTGGTGACCTTGATCCCATTTTCAAGGTCACAGCAGACAAATCTGCTTTTAGAGTTGGAAAACGGTGTTGCCGCGATATCTCAAGAACTAAACACTGGATTGTCTTCATATTTGGAACTATGGTGTATATACAGACTCCGCAGACACCAGTCGGTTTTGGTGACCTTGACCCCATTTTCAAGGTCACAGCAGACAAATCTGCTTTTAGAGTTGGACAACGGTGTTGCCGCGATATCTCAAGAACTAAACACTGGATTGTCTTCATATTTGGAACTATAGTGTATATACAGACACCACATACACCTGTCGGTTTTGGTGACCTTGACCCCATTTTCAAGGTCACAGCAGGCAAATCTGTTTTTGGAGTTGCTGTTTCAAGGTCACAGCAGGCAAATCTGTTTTTGGAGTTGGACAACGGTGTTGCCACAATATCTCAAGAACTAATCGCTGGATTGTCTTCATATTTGGTACTATGGTGTATATGGCGGGGGATATTTCGTCACTCTGTGACAAATACTTGTTATCTTTAACTGTATGTGATGGGATTGAAATTAGCATGTTTCTTAACTGAGCAGTTTGCCTTATGTTAATGTACTGGAAACAACTGGGTGTGTGCTAGACTTGCACAAGTCTCTAAGGTAATAATTATTAGTTTAAATCATAATTTCTAGATAATATAAATAATGAGAACAAGTTGTCCCTATAAGAGACTTGAGTGTCCACATATCTAGATTGCTTATTAGGAGGATAGAATTACAAAACATCAACAGACTTTTTTTTCAGTACAGCCTTGGATCAAGGCTAGGTGTGTGCCTGTTTCAGTTTACAATGCAGCGTTAGAAATTGACACTAGTCCTGTAGTCCTTGCCAAACTACCCAATGGTTAAGGTATCATAAGGACTAGTAGAAATTTGCCATTTTTAAGGGTTTTGCTATATGTTATCATTATAAGGACTAGAGGACTAAAACTGTTAGTTTCTACCACTGCTATGCAGGCTAGAGTACTGGGCATGTTAATTTCTACATCAACTTGGGGGTGTGGGGTAGCCTGTGGCTAATGTGTTTCATCACTACGCAGAAGGTCCAGGTTTTCCTCCATAAAACGATGTTAATATTTTGAAATAATATACATATCATGACTGATTCTTATTATTTAACACTAATGTGATATTTTGTTACGCCAATATCAATTTAACTTGTAGGTTTGTTCTTTAAAAGAATGACCCTAGGTGTTCAGGATTGACAACTATCCACACCAAAGGAAGCTAATTCTACATAGAGTGCTAATATGATATGTTTCAAGCAGGATTTTCACTTTGATGGAATAAGAACTATGACGAAGATTTTGAAAACTGTTCAGTGTCAGTCATGGTTTAGGCAAATCCTCCTTGTTGGCCCTTAAGGATATTTTTAAGACATGCTGATCACGACGTCCTGCTGTTTGGCTGGACAACATGTAACCACAACATACTTTTCCTGGTATTACGAAATTCAGATTAATCTACGTTCTTACGAAACCAACGATTCACACTACGATACGCTGTGTCTCAGGGCATGGAGTGCAGTGCCGGTGATTAACACCGACAGGGTGAAGCCAGTTTTCCAGCTATGTACACATACAAGGAAGGGCGTGGCATCACTTCGTTGGTCAGATGTCCTGCTATTTACATAGTACAGACAGATAGAGGAAATACGCACTGCTCGACACTCCCCACAGTGATGCATCCCTCATCCCAGCGCATCTCCGCGTGATATGTAGCTGTATACATCATGGGATATATTGTTGTATACGGCAGTATGTGTATACATGAATACCTTAGAATGTCGACTATGTGGGGCTAAGCACTGGAGTGAATTTCACAGATGAGCTGATGTTGGCATTTCATCATAGTGATAATACCTGTACGCGGTACAATGAAGACAGTTGCTATCCTCCCTGTTGATGATGAATGTTTCCATGGTAACAAGATAAACATGTTTGTTATAAGGGGTGCTGTTTCTGGGGATCATAACAGTTATGCGTGCTACTAATGCTCGACAAAAATGTCACTTTGACAAGGGCAAACTTCATGTTTGTTATGTGAGTTTATTAATATTACAGTATCAGTTATCATGGTATACTTTTCAGACACCCATAGTCATACTAATATTCAAGATAATGCTATGTGATTTGTGGTACGGATATTCATATTTGTTTATTCATATTAAAGTGTGTATTTGAGGGAGGGGATCCTTCAAGTTGTCAAGCTGGCTGCTATTGTATTTTAAGAGTTGGAAATTAATGATAAATGTAACTAATCCTATTGTTAAAATTTAAATATTGGGGTCTACTAGGCTCAAAAACAGAAGCCAACAGCCTGAAATATGTCAGTATTACTATCAAAAACAGATATCTTTTTGTTTACCGGTATAAAAGATAAAAATGTCAAATCTCTCCCATTTTGATAAAAATTCTACAAAATGGTGAATGGAATTAGATAATGGAAAACTATTTCTTCACAATCACAAAGAGCTGTGTGAATAATGTCTTTGAACTAACAGATGTGTGTCTATTGAATAATGGGTACAAGGTTTGGATTACTCCCATGAATGAGTCTAATTAGATATGCCGACCACATGGCCTCTCCTCCTATATTTACATATAGATAGCCAGGCCATGACTGACCAGTGTATATACAAAGGCTGGTATCTACACATTTGGTCATGCACAGAAGATACAGGGCGATTACATTGATGTCAGTGGAGATAAACAGTCTGGTTAATTGATGGAGTAGATACCTATTGCAGATACCGTACTTCCAGTAATAAGAACCTCTGGTGCTTAGAAAATTGACAAATGGAGGCGTTTAATAAAACCATGTATGAGTTAAATGTTTACAGAGATTAGGCAGTTGTGAACAAACCTAGTTCAAACACATCTTCCCGAGGACTGCCTCCGTGGTCAAGTGGTAGAGCGTCGGCCCGGAGAGCGGAAGGTCCGGGGTTCCATCCCCGGCCGCGTCATACCAAAAGACGTTAAAAGATGGTACTTGTTGTTACCCTGTCTGGCGTTCGGCATTCAGGGGTTAAAGCAAGGACTGGTCGGCTCGGAGTCAGTATACTGTGTCTGAGTGGGGTATTCATGTTAAACTGCGGCATGGTATCTCAGTGGACTAGCACTATAAATTGGCATCAGTCCGGTCTAGTACAAGCAGCCACACACACACGTGCATGTACGTCGCTTTATAAGTGCAATAATCTTGGACGCGACGTTAAACCCAATTTCACCTCACCTCACCTCACCTCACCTCACCTAACCTCACCTCACCTCACCTCACCTCACATCTTCCCAAGGCAATGGGAGTTAACTGATAATAAAAGTCCCGTTCCCACTCTTGCCGAACTAGACTGGAATTTCCAGGCTTGATCGTAGCACCACCAGTGGCTATTACGAGTTATGTCCCTTCTATGTCTCTCCTATTGATTGACCAATCAGATTCAATCTCTCATATCACTTGCATTTCCTTCAAACAAAATGGCGGTGCCCTGTCAAAACGATCTGATCGATAATCAAGATCTGTGTTATAAAAAAACTTGCCTTACCCAGCGAAGTTCATCAAATCAGTTGAGCACCTTGATTAAAAAACATGAAAAGACTTGCAAAATATCTGACGCCCAGTTGGCAAACACATTCTTTTCAAATCAGTTGACCGAAATCTGCACATTGTACTCCATGTTCGGTACACGATTTTGATAGGACTATGCACAGACTGGTTAGTCCGGCCAAAATGTAACTCCGGAATTCCAACCTAGTTTGGCAAGGGTGGGAACTGGACTTTTATAGTCAGCCCTTGCCTCAGGAAGATGGTTCAAACCAGGGGTCCGGAAAATTTAAAATCCCAATCGGACATTTGCATTTAGGCCACGCCCCCTTCAAATAGCGTATTTTAGTACGACTTTTCACACACATTACAAGTTTACGTATTCATAATATGATGAATTATGAATTGTTTCAATTTAAATTGTTTAATTCAACGGACAATTAATAACAAATAATATCATTTTAGATTTACATGGAAAACATACGTTTGTTTCTGTTATAATAACGATCTGTTAACGTAGTGAACGGTCTAAGTAATATTCATGAGTTATATTCATGAGTCTGCTCAAGTGTACGCGTTGTAACATTTGGATCGAGACTATTATCCCATATTTGGTTATCACGTGACCTCACGGGAATTTTTTTTTTTAAACTAAAGATTTTTTAAAAACAAGACATAATTTAATCACAAATACTAAAATATCGTTGATAGCAATAGTTATTTGAATACTTTTTTCATCTGTACTTATTTATTGACCATAAAAAAAATTGGATATCGATCGTCCGAGAAAGCAAAATGGCGGTCAATCAAGATTCAATATACGACTAGCTACTGAAAACAATAAAATCTGCAAATCCTCATTGTATGTCAACCAAGTGAAAGTCGTTAGCCACGACTTACAAAATGATCGTCCAGACTTTGAGGGTTTGGCAGATCCGCTCGACTGATCTGCATCGGTCGACTGGCTGTTGTCACGCTTTCGCTTCTTGTCTGAGGTTACGTATCGTAGCATTGTGAGGATAATGAGGTACATCGATGATGCAAGGTATTAATGTACAGTTGTAAACACCTTTCACTTAAATTAACAAGATGTTCTCAGTAATTAATCCTCGATTAATCAGTGTCAACTCAGTTTATTGTCTATTACAGTGATTGACTGATTGGACTATCATGTAGGTACGATGTATTTACAGCAATCAAAACAAACAAAGCTTGTCAGTGTAGTTAATCTTCATTGTGTTGCAACTGCAGACAGAAACTGCTCAGTCCTAACTGTTGATCATGTCCGGTCAAAATTTAAGAATGTCCGGACAATACTTTTTAAAATGTCCGGTAAGCAATATTTTAAAACGGACATTTGAGATTCCCAATCGGACATGTCCGGCGCATATGACGGTTTCCGGACCCCTGGTTCAAACGTTGAGGAAAGTAAAACTTTTGATAATAGTTCAGCAGTAGAAACTAACAGTTTTAGTTCACTGGTGCTTATGGTAACAACATAAAGCAAAACCTTTAAAAAGGATACATTTCTACTAGTCCTTATGATGACTTAACTATTGGGCAGTTTGGCAAGGACTAAGGGACCGGTGGCAATTTCTAACGCTGTAGTTACAAGGCAATTATTTACCCCTTCTGTGCTGGAGGTGTAAAAAATCTGTAACATACTGAAAGTAGGGACTGTCACGTAAAGTTTCAGTTTTAGTAAGAGATTATTAAGGTAACTGACAGATTGGTCTAGAAGTTCGTCAGGGATGCTACAGTGTGCTTAATACTGTGAATACAGTACAGGCTGTTACATAGAGTTCAGTGGGATGAGCAAATGGTTCATCAGGTAAACTCTCTCATAAAGGCTTCCAATTATCAACTGTTGAAACAAACTAATTGTTTTAATGAAAGTGTGCTTCCAGATAGTCCCATGTTGTCGTGTTTATAGTCCACTGCAACAAAGCGATAATATTGCTGACTGCAACATAACACAACAGTGATACATTCTAAAATCTGTTGTAAATGTTTTATGTAATATCGATTCGGTACTGGAATGAGAAACATAATTTGTTGCTTCCTGTTGAAGTGAGTCATGAAGTGTCTGATGACAACAAGCAGGGGCTGTGATGTGTGATCAGTATGCAGGCTGTGATGGGATCAGTATGCGTTATATCTGAATGATCAACACGACAGTTTCTGACCTGATACGAGACACTTGATGTACAGCAGCAGATATGCAGCTTCATGTGGGCCGTCATCTCATGACCAGCATTGTGACATATACCGTAGTTGCTGTATAAAACACCCCACTCCAATAAGTGCCCCCTGACCAGCTAGACAATCTACAATTCATCTTTATAATCGTACTGAGGTTGAAAGTGACATATACCATATTCGCTGTATAAAACACCCTGCTCCAATTCGTGCCCTCTGATCAACTAGACCAACATATCCATCACCTTTGGCGGTCTGACCATACCTCGGCCTGCAGCCTTGGTCCGGTCAGACCACCTCAGGGGTCAGGTCCTTGGTTCCGTGTTTTTGTATACTGACCTCTTCAAGAGTAATTATTTGTATAATAACACCATCTAATATACCAACAACAACTAAAATAACAACAGGGTTTCAATCAACTTGTTTTGAACATATTATTGCTCAAGTTTGAATGTCATTGACGTTTCATCTTATAAGTTTGTTCAGGGTGCAAATATGTACATGAAATTTCAGAAACAAGACATGGATAGAAATGATTAATATTGTTTCTTATAGTACACCACTGAGCCTCCACAAAGCTGTTTATAGGTGTACCCTCTGGCCCCCTTGGAATTTAAGTGTGCCTACAAGAAGAATACTTTTGATCCGTCATTGAACTCCGTGGATGTCATTTCACCATGAGTTACATGTTGTAATTCACACTTTTGCCTCTTCCTTTTCTTTGTGATTGATAATACCATTTCAATTCCTGAACCCCAAGTTAAGTACAGTTTTCGCTATTCTGGAAACAAGTGGTTTTCTAAGATTTCAAAATGATGAGCCTCAGATATAGTGGAAGGAAACTCTGCCACACCAAGTATTTAATAATCATATCCTGCAGGAAGTATTTCATAATGATGGATTTGCCATGTTGATAGACTACACAGACTGTAATGTCATGTTATATGAAGTTAGGATTGTCCAACCTACTCACACCAGCCTTCACTAAGTGGGTTCAGTGACTAGGCCATATATCATTGTACTGGACAAGTTGATAGAAATCCTTAACCTCCCATTACGTTGTTGAGTAATTTATGATCTAAGGGAGAAAACTCTAAGTTTAGACCCATCAAGTAGTCTGTCTTACAGACCCTGATACAAATATATATGAAATACAGCCCATGCAAGTCTATAATGTTTGGCAAGTCTAGATTACTGGAGTATCAGGATCTGAAAATGAAGAGAGTCACTGGGCTCCCTTTTATTATATTTTTATGAAGATAACTGAACAACTGTTTTTTTCTGTACGATATGTTCATTTCAGAGACTAGATGTTAGTCTAACCCATCCAGCTGTGATGAAGTTCTTCAGATCAGATACTATTTGGTCCTACATTCACTCATATACCATTTCAAATATCAACAGATATCCATTGAACATAATTATATCTTCCTAGTTACAAGTCATTGACACTTTCAGAAAACTTGGTCATGTTGCTCTGAGTGAGTGAATATTACTTTATACTATAGTCAGCAATATTCAAGCAGCAGCCTCTGGCTTAACCCCCTGGTGTGAAGCTCCAGTCAAGTTGACCTGTCAAGATCTGGAGTAGAATAGATGTTCAGCAACCCATGCTTGCCTTAACAAGCGACTATGCTTGTCGTAAGAGGCGACTAACGGGGTCGGGTGGTCAGGCTCGCTGAATTGGTTGATGCATGTCATCGATCGACTCGATTATTTACAGACCGCCGTCATATAGCTGGAATATTGCTGAGTGCAGCGTTAAACAACAAAAAACCCAACCCAAAACCAAGTATTTTGTCTTAGTAAGATCAGCATATGCTAGTCCATAAGACTAATATCTAATGAAAATCATGCCTCAATACAAGTTTAGGCTAGTAGACCCAAATGAATTTTGCATCGACTGCAGCTATTTCACAGCAGCCTGTAAATAATCAAGCCTGCTCCAAACCAGTGATTGAAAGCATGTACAACGATTCCCCATCACCCATTGATGACACACAGCCACATTGACATGCCTGAGAACCTGATCCTTCTTACTTGCATCGGCTATAGGTCCATAGGCTACAGGTCCATGGGTAATTGGGACCAATTCTATCCTGGAGTCCACACAGAGCTTATGTTGCTTTATTTTGGATTGTGCAGTCTGCGACTTTAGCCACCAGTCCCAAGCCTGAGTCTAGTAAAATTCTGTTTGGTCTAGTAAGCTCAGCTAATAATATTCCATAGGATAACACTAAGATCTTCTGAGAATGATCCTAAGACATTGTTAGGCTAGTAGTATGAAATGTTTTTAGCACAGACTGATCATATGAACATGATGAAAGACTATTTGGGGACTTTTTGTAAGCCAGCACATGTTCATTCTTTCCTTGTTGTTGCAGGTCCATGCTACGATCATCAGTCAGCTAAGGAAAGAGATGCCGTCCATGTTTGGAAAGGACTCCAAGAAGAAGGAACTCATCAGCAAACTGGGAGACACGTTTGCCGCCCTACAGCGAGAGCACCAGATATCTCCCGGAGATTTCCCAGACATCAAACGCATGCAGGATCAACTCCAACACCATGACTTCACCAAGTTCCACACCCTCAAACCCAAGCTGGTGGAAACAGTGGACCACATGCTGGCCAATGACATCTCTCGGCTGATGCAGATGGTGCCTCACGAGGAAATGATGGAGAACTCAGATATCGGTAACGTCAAAGGGGGAGCCTTTGAAGGCTACAATGAGAGTCCTTTCGGGATTGGACGAGGAGAAGGTGTTGACAAGGGTCGTGGCGAGCATGAATGGGTTGTCAGTCACGAGAAGTATGAATATGATGATGCATTCGAGAGGTTGAACCCAGTCAATGGAAAAATTACTGGTGCTGCTGCCAAAAGTGAAATGGTTAAATCCAAGTTGCCTAATTCTGTGTTGAGTAAGGTATGGAAGTTGGCAGATGTTGATAAGGACGGAATGCTTGATGCTGACGAGTGGGCATTGGCCAATCATTTGATAAAGATCAAATTGGATGGGCATGATCTTCCATCCGACCTCCCCGAGCATCTTATTCCACCATCCAAGAAGAAAGGAGGGGAAGAATAAAAATGGCTGTTGCGTTAGAGTGTAATCTGACCTTGAACTTTAACACGATGGCTTGTGTCTAACAACTCTCCTTCAAGTGTTGTTTGTGTTTGGGTTCCGACATTAACACCTCTTGTGTGTGTTGCACACATCTTGGATTGAAGAAGTCTGTGATGAAACATGTCTGACCCTAACCTCATAGTGGTCGATCTACTTCCAGTGTTGGGGAGGGGTGTAACGATCTACTGATTTGAGATAGTGCCTATCCAGTCTCAACATAATGTCATCCTTCTGATTGCGTCTGTTTCTAAATTTGGGTTTAGTGGTACAATGATTTAATAAATGGCGACACAACAGACCTTGATACCTTACATGATACAGCATGTTGGTATTGCTTTTACAGATTTGTAGCTTTACAGAAACACAATTGATAAAGATATTTGATCTAGTGCTGGCTGTACAAAGGACATTTCATTCTACAAGCCTTGTCTTCCATCATCGTTTTGAACAGATTAATAATTATTGACAATCATAAGCTTGGCTTGAAATTCACTAGACACATTTTCAGGTAGTGGTATAGGAGGACAATATCAGGGTTAGAACTAAACTAAAAAGCTTTACTAGCCCAGGTAAATATAAATGCCCTTGTAATGTTAAAACAATGGGGAAATGTGGACATTTTTGCTTGCCCGCAGAAATTTGTACTAGCCCCGGGCTGGCGGGCTAGTGTTAAGTTCTTACCCTGGAGGTAAAGGCACTGACACTACATATCACACTAATATCTGTCACTGACACTGTCATTTCATTTGACTCATCCACTGGAGTATTATACATGACTGAAATTTCAATCAACGTGGAAGAATTGAAATGATGGAAGTTGAAGGCAAATGTCAGTGAAATTTGATAAAGTAATGTTTGTCGTAACAGAGCAAACAGAGGCATGAGGTTATGACTCCTATCTCTACTGAAGCCTATTGTTATATTCGTTACACCCCTAGCGTTGTATGGAAGCCTCTGTCATCCTCGTCACCTTGTCCCAGGGCAGCACATCTGAGTGTCATGTTCCTGTACACGACAGTCTGCTGCAGTGGAACAGGCACACCTTGGGCGTCAATATCATGTCGATTGCAGCACATTGTCAAAATACGCCCTTGACTGCAGCACTGTTAATGTGGTGCAGGAATACTTGTCTTGTTGATTTCACTTTTTATTGAGGGTCAGTTTTATACAAAACACTATCTGTCATTACTTGCTATACTTGCAGCATTAAAGGGGACTGATGATGCAGGCCACAACAGGAAATATGTGTTTCCAATTTTATCTAAAAATGGGTAGTAGCGCTCATCTTCCCGAGGCAAGGGAGGTAACTGACTATAAAAGTACAGTTTCCACCCTTGCCGAACTAGGCTTGAATTATGGAGTTATATTTCAGCTGGATTATCAAATCTATGCATAGTCCAGCAAAATTGCGTACCGAAATTGTAAACTGCAGTGTAGATTTTGGTCGATTGCAGGATTTGCAAAGCATGTGTACAGTCTACCGATATTTTCCAAATCATTTCATGTCTTTAATCAAGGTGCTTAAATGATTTGATGCACTTCGCGAAGTAAGACCCGTTTTATTACAATAAAGATCATAATTATCGATCAGATTGTCTTCCTTGGGTGCCGCCATTTTGTTTGAAGCAAATGCAAGTGATATGAGAGGTGGAATCTGATTGGTCAATAGGAGGGACATAAAAGGGACATAGCCTGTAACAGCCATTGGAAATTCCAGCCTAGTGCGGCAAGAGTGGAAACTGGACTTTTACAGTCAATTACTGTATTCGTCGTAATAAGCGCCCAGGGCGCTCTCAAAATTAGAAATAGGAGGCCCTTATTAGAATATTATTTTGATGGAAAAAACAGAGTTGAAAGACAAATTTCGTGGTCTGTGCTGACAGCATGAAATATTTATAAACGACATATATATTTTTCCAGAATTTTAATTGCCTATAATTAAGGGTGCATATAACACACGAGTGCGTATTAAACGCAAATAAATAAGTCTTGTGTACATTGATCTATACGAAGGGGTGCTAATGGGGATTGTTCACTAGCCAATATATTAGCAAATATCGCCATGGACGCTTATTAGAGTGGGGCACTTATTACGTCGAATACGGTAACTCACTTGCCTCGGGAAGATGAGTAGGGTTGGTTGGGGTGGGATATGGCAAACACATACCAGTATTTTATTTTTGGCCTAACACCTGCAATTGGAAAAGATCGCATATTCCATCTTTTTGTATTCCCCCTACAAATCTTATGCCCCTTGATTCAATTTCACATCACCATGTAAACTGTTGTGTGTGTGAGTGTCCACACTGTGTAGTGCAGTTGTCTGTAGCATGCAAGACACAAATTGTTGCTGTGGCACTGCTGTGTCATTAAAGAATGGTCGTGAAAATTAATACTCAGTTGAGTAATTTATCTAAGGGAGATAACTCTAGGTTTGGACCCCACCCTCCAGCTGTGATGTACTCAATTATGAAGGTATTCTTAACCAGTCTACATTGATACGACATTGCTTGCCTCAGCTTGTTCCAACTCTTGAAGTTTTACTTATTTTTACCTGCATGAGTCAAGCTAACAATTTTATTTGTAAGCCTAAGAAATTGATTGTTGACATTTTGTTGATATTTAAAAAAATATGTTAGCATACTGCAGTATTTGATTTTGTACTCATGGCAATATACCAGTGCAATTATAGTTGCCACAAGAAATTAATCATTAGTTTTTCATCCTGATTTGTTAAAATATGTGAGCAGGAGGCATTTTATTTTTATATTTTATTTTTTTTAAACCAGCTGTTCAAAGTGTCTGTGTCCATTAACTTGTGATTCCATGAAGCCTGAATGTTTAGGACTATGTATTCAGTGTATTTCATCAAGTAGAGAAGGAAGGGACACAGTGGTTTTCTTCGTCTGGGGATAGTTTGTGACACTAACATAATGCAAGGCGGGTGATGCTGGAAGGGATGAAAGTCTAATAATTAATTTATTATGGCCTTTTTACACTATTGTACAGTTTGAGTTATATTTATAGATATCACACATGGGACTTACAGGTTGGTGTGCATGACAACACCTCGTCTTCTTCACTCCAATGTCATAAACTTAAGCATGGTTGTATTAGTTCTGTGGTTAAGAGCATATGCTGAGTGATACTTATAGAGACTTTGATCTATGACAATGTTAAGATTTGCATATAATATTGGATCCCATCTGAGAATGGAAGGAGGAGTGTCACGATATGCCTACTTCGCATGTTGATACATACTGCTATCCTGAATTTGCAATGTTTCTGCGTGGAGTTCCCCATGGTTGCTGCTATCAACCAGTATGTGTTTGATTGTCAGGTTAATTTCTGCTTGTACTGTAGTATTGGGCCATCAGATTGTTGTGTGATGTAACCCAATCGTCATTACAAAAACTTTTTAAAAAATGATACGGAATTAAAATACAAATCATTGCATGGGTAGGCATATTGTGCATCTTATCTTCAATTGTAATTCCTTGATACGTCGATACATGTTTTCTATTGTGGTACTAAGTGCTAAAAATGTATGTTCAGTATGTTAAAGGCTTGTTGCTTCAGACATCTTGTGGCTACAATTCCTGTAGGATGATAACGTTGATGTTCCAGTTTGGAAATCTTTGTTTGGTTTTGAATGGAGGTCTCTCTGCTGTTTTGTTTGACCTATTGCTTGTTAGCGGTTAATGTTTTAAACCATCATTAAATTATGCTGATTCTGCCATTTTATGACCATAATATTCCTAGGTACTTGTATCTAAGAGTTAGCAATATTTTTGTGAAAATCTTTTGTTAAGATTTAGTTACCATGGTTACAGTTGCCAATATTTTTGTAAGATTCTTTTATTTAGATTTAGTTACATTTGAGGTTGCTTCGCAGTGTTGAAGGAGAATATCTTGAGCTGTTGGCACAGTACTAGAGATGTCGTTGAGATCATATGATGGATATCCATTCCTGTACTTTGCAACAGACCCATTCGTATTGGCTTTGCAGATGTAAGCATTCCAGCCTAATTGTGCAGAACAGGGCTGAGGAAATATGTCCCTTTAATAATATTTTTAAACAACATGTTGAAAGGTTTGGGCACTGCCTAGTCATTGACAATATGTTTTCCATTGCTAATTCTGAAATGTGCCAAACCCTTCAGTAATTTTATAATATATTCTATTTTCACTTTTCAAAGCATAATTTATGTTTATAATGAGACAACATGGTATAAAAGTGGGGAACTTGCAGAAATTGTAAATAATTTGTCAATATTTTCCGATTTTGTTTTTTTTACAGCTCTTATTGCATGTTAATAAGATTCAGGTTACTGTAAGTCCTTGGTATTGTATTTCTGTGTTGGTATTTTCTTGATTTCTCTCTAGACGATCATAATCAAGATTAGGTACTATATTAGCAGGGCCAGTATGTACAACACAGTACAGGTCAGAAAGTGTGGTCATCAACATGAGTAATTTGGAAGTTGTACTCTGCTTTATTTTTTATACTCAAACATTCATAAATCAAATGATATTTTTGTATCAGATTGATACGATTTGTAAAATGATGAAAATATTCAACACCAAAAATTCTATTTCTCATTTCACCCCTTGATGATATTGTACTATTCACAATTATCTCCCCTTGCTAGAACAGTTGCCAGTTTTAGTCAAAAGAAATTTGAGTGTTGCTGTTGTGATTTCTGGAAATCACAGCTCTTCAAATGATCGCAAGGAGAATTGTCAGAGATTAAGCACTTGGTGTGGATTGCCTATCTTTTTTAAAAAATTATATAATTCTAACACAATTTTTCAACATATGTTGAGCAATAAATTTGCTACCTATCAGATGGGAATAAGGATGATAGTTTCCTTGAAGGGGAGTTAGTTGTGAGCAATAGTGTTTGTGCTTCACATCACTTCCTGGTCAGATCAAATGACCAACTTGGTTGCATGTATGAATTTCATATCTCATTATTATTTGAATTTCATTTAGGTTTGATTTTGTTTGTTAATATGACAGCATGAATACTTTCAAAACAGCACTGTCAAATTATAAGCATCCAACAAACTGTTAGTATTTATTGATATTTGCTTTCCCAATATGCCTTGAAAGTGCTCAGGACTAGTCCTTCTTTAGCTCAACAGTCTACTGGTCCCAACATGTGTTGATCAGATAAATTACCTCCCTTGTTGGGCTTGTAAACCTGAACACCTGGAGCTTGTAGCTCAAATAGTACAATGTCATGATGCTAATTATTGTTATGTACAATAGATTATTGTGAGTTGTACATTTTGTAGATATGTAGATAATCTTGTAGTATATGTGGTATGTGAACTGTAGGTATGACATGCAAGATACATGCATGATCGAAAACTCTTGATTCAGGAACCAGTGAGGAAATCCAGTTCCAACTGCTATAAACAATATAAATCTTCTTTGCATGCTATACATTTGTCGGTGTACAGATGACTTTGTAATGTGTAGCTTTATTCGTTTGACCAATTTCAATATGTAGAAGTTTAATGCATATATTTCAGTAGTAGTCTATCATCCTCCCTAGTCAGGGGCGTATTATGTCATAGCCCCTGAACAATTCTAACAGATTGAAACAGAAAAATCTGTTTCAATCTAGGGTGTTTCATTTGAACGACTAGTCCTCCCTGACCATCTTTCTTATGCTGTTATGACTTGATCTCTGTTAATCAACTTTCATTTTACACAGTTTATAAACAGTGTATGTAGAATAATGTTGGTGGTTTGTATATATTGAACTATTGGCCTCGGTAATGCCTGTTATGAGTAGCGGTGTGATGATAGTTAAAATAATGAGAACATTTCAGTCACATGACACACTGACGTGAGAGGCGCCTGTCTTTGGAGGTTCTCAGAATTACTAACAATAGGTAGTATTGATTACTCAACGACACTATATTTAATGTCAACTTGATATGCTTGGATGTCAAGGAATATTAATAACCCATTGTAACAGGTATCAGTAGTATGCTCCTGGACAGCCAGGCATCTAGAGCAGATTTGTCCAATAACAAACTGGATAACCAGGGTGAGTCGTGACTTTTAGCCGATCAGAATGATGATTGGATTAGGTTGCTGTCATTTTAGGACGAAATATAGTGTAATCATTCATCGTCACACCTCTACTGACCTACGTTCTGTGGCATTCCGTGCCATTTCTGCTCCCAGGAACCACAGGGACTCAGCTATGCATGCTACCAAGCTGTACTGTCATCTGTGCTTGCATAAGAATTGTATGAAAACCACTACTTACAAAGACATTTGTAATTCAAGCCAATAAATAATTATACCAGTAGAAAAATGTGCTTTATTTTTTTTAGGGATGAAAACTTCAAAGCTGATCAATATGGAACCATTTTGATGCTTGGATCAGTTACACCTAGTTCCTGTTTGAGGCAAAGATGTAGGATGGTGTGGCCGCTGTTGGTGCCAATGATGAATCTTTGTTTGCCCTGAACATCTTTCTTCATTTGTCAGCACCATGCCAGTGCTGGTGGGTTTCAGCCAAGACTTGCATCACTTTGGGCTTTCCTCCCACATTCAACTGACAAGCTGTGATATAACTGGAATACTGTTGACATGAAACCAAACTCACGCAGTATGAAGGTTGTAAGAGGCGACTAACCGGATTGTGTAATCAGGCTCTTTGACTTGGTAGATGCATGTCATCGTATCCCAATCGCGTTGATCGATGCTCATGTCACTTGATTGTCTGGTCCAGACTCGATTATTTAAACAACAAACCAACAGCATGAAGATGTTCCAAGCTACATTCATACTTATTGTAATTCCAAAGATATAACAATAACATCCCAAATAGACATGCCCTATTTTCCATTACCCTCACAGAATATATTTAGCTGCAGGTGATGTAGCTATGTTTATGTTGTTCTTACAGACAAATGAAACCTGGTTATAAAGACAAATGGGTGAAAGAGTTAGAATTTACTTTACGTGACGATATCATCAATTATATGCACCTTGGAGCTCTATCAAGTACAAAATTTAGATATTTTCAATCTATTAAGCGATTCGCTGTGCAGAGTTGCGTCCCTTGGTTACGTCAGAAACCTATGATTGTGGGTTCGAATCCCGGTTCGCCCCGATTATGTTTCTAGGTTTGTCAGCACCATACCTGTGCTCGTGGGTTTCACCGAAGTGGTAAACGTCTGAGACCTGCATTACTTTGGGCTTTCCTCCCACATTAAGCTGACATGCCGCGCGATATAAATGTTATACGATTAAAAGCGGCATTGAACCCAACTAACTCACTCACTCTTAAGATCTGCTTTATAAGAAGGGGTATGTTGAAAACAACCAATGTTAATTTTGCAAAGGAGAAAGAAGGACTCCATGAATGCACATATACACAAACAATATGTGATGAACTATAGTCTGGAAGTTAAGTTAAGGTACCATATCTGAAAAACTATCGGACCTACTCCAGTCAAAGTTGGTATGAGATTATTAAACAGTCATACATAACTGGATATTACATTTAAAGACAATCGGTGCATGAATAAAAAATCTGTCTATTTAGCTATCACTATAGTTCATCAACAACCAGACCTGTTCGTCACGGGTGGAACGAGCATTCATTGTAATAGCCATCTGCATAATGCTGCCCCTGTGTCACAGGGCCATATGACACAGTTGAACCAATCAACTCAACTGGAAAGGTTGAACGGGAATCACGCACGCACGAATAACGGTGTTAGCATTAGATTTCATGATGTCTCAGCGCAAGCATCTTTCCGCTGATGCGAAAGGTTTCGTTGTTAAAATATTTGAATACTTTAAGGCTGAAAGTGAAAGACGTTCGCCCTTCTTTGACATTTGAAAGTACATGAAAAGAACAATTCATGCGTTACAGCTTCCCAAACAAACCGTAGTTAAGATTTTGAACTCTCATAAAAACACATGCTCCCCTACACATCCTTTAGGGGGCATCTCAAAACAGGATAAGGAATTAAAGTTAGATTCCTTTGATAAGAAAGTTGTCAGCGACGTGATTCGGCGGTTAACACGAGAAAATGAATTTATTTCAACACGAAAACTAAAACAAATTCTCCTTACAGAGCATGACTTAGATATTTCCAAATGGACCATTTGTAAACTCCTTTCCAAATTTGGATATCAGTACAAAAAGACGAAAGGGTCGAAACTAGCAATGTGTGAACGACCAGATATCATTCGTTTGCGTATCAATTATTTGCGCACTATTAAAAAGAAACGAGAAGAAGGCTATGAGCCTGTCTATTTGGACGAAACCTGGGTTAACGCCTGCCACACAGCGGCTTACCAATGGTCTCACCCAGATACCAGAGAGCCACAGCGCATTGGAAACAAGACCGTATCCGACCAGATACTGTCCAGCCTGTTATTGTTCATTTAGGTGACAGCACAGACTCCGAATCTGACGACGACGGCATTTCGTGGCACCAAGAATAGTGCAATACATATACCCCTGTTTCACTACGACATGTAATAGCCCGAATTACCACGGATATGAATTCTTACATATTCGTACATATTTTTAATCATTTCTAAAGAATCTTAAATATATCTGATTTGATTCCCAAACATTCTTGTAGTTCGTGGGATTTGTGAGAAAAATTTGTTTATCAAAGAATTTCTAGGAATCGTGTACCGATTTCAGGTTCGTGCTTTGTAGTACATGTCGTAATCGGATCTTGTCCACTTTGTGCAATTCTTGGCTCAGAATTTGATTCTCTTTCACCCGAAACAGCCCCGAAAGTCTCGAATCATCTACGAAAATATCAAAATATTTTCTTCGAAACCATTAAGCAATGATTTGTCTAAATGAATAATTACGTATGATATATTACACCTAATAACATGATGCATGAATTATAATAATGTGGCAAGGAATGACACATTCAAGTCAATAACACTGACCTAAAAAAAAATGCAAAAATAATAGGATAAATATTATTAAATAACTGCTTGAGACGCCCAACGCTAACACCGTATTCGTGCGTGCGTGATTCCCGTTCAACCTTTCCAGTTGAGTTGATTGGTTCAACTGTGTCATATGGCCCTGTGACGCAGGGGTAGCATTATGCAGATGGCTGTTACAATGAATGCTCGTTCCACCCGTGACGAACAGGTCTGGTTGTTGATGAACTATAGTGATAGCTAAATAGACAGATTTTTTATTCATGCACCGATTGTCTTTAAATGTAATATCCAGTTATGTATGACTGTTTAATAATCTCATACCAACTTTGACTGGAGTAGGTCCGATAGTTTTTCAGATATTGTAGTAAACGTCGGTACCTTAAATTAACTTCCAGACTATACACAATAACGCTTACACATTCTGTATAAACATATACAATAATTTCAGACAGAAATGAATGATATTATAATATTATATTAAATGTGGTCATCACAATTGCATTTCATCTTAAGTCTTAGACAAATATAAATAATACAATGCATACCCTGTGGGTGATACAAGGGTGTGGGTCCCAACTGCCACACGTATGGCAACACCATAGATGATCTGAATAAACAATACATAGACTAAAACACTATTTAACATTTAATATATTGAACAAAGTAATATACACATTTTGTTTACAATGATTTGCATGTATCACCTCTGAATCTGTACATTACAAAGCATTTTAAAACACTCTTGAAGTAAAACACTTTCACACATATTTCATTGAAGTGATAGAATACATTTAAGTGATAAAGTATGGGTGTTTAGCTTATCTGATGCAGATTTAAATATTTAGACATAATCAACATTCATGTTAGATTACATACATTTAGTTTACTTCATATAACACTTTAAACATACTGTATTATGTCAATACAACACAGGACAGAGATTATAACTATTTAACTCACCTGATTTAATATTATCTCTTTATCCTTTGCTGGTCTGAGCAGTTCTGTCAGTTCATGTGCTGAGAGAGTATGCAGTGTCATCAAAGCATGCAGTTTAACAATAGGTGTTAGCTTGGCCAATCAGCAAATGAAGCTTCTGGCCATGGGGCAGTTAGTAGGTAAGACAGGTCAGATACACTTTGTTATAGCTGACTGAAACTGACAACTAGTTATATATAATAAATATACGTAAAAACCTAAAATGAAATTAAAACAAATATATACAAAAACTACATCGGCCACATTCGTGTTACATTCTAAGTACATTCGAAGTATTCGAGCTGCATTCTGATTGAATTCTTGGACGTTACGGGAGCGTTCTGACTGCATTCGAGGTGAATTCGTACAGCATTCGAGGCACCTTACAAAGCAATCGAACCGCACTCGTATGGCATTCGAAGTGCATTCTAAATATTCTGACTGCATTCTAACAGCATTCTAAATATTCCTACTATGTTCCAACTACATTTGAGCTGCATTCGCGAGTTAATACACTCGCGATCGGAATGTGCAAGAATCATTCGAGGCGGGTTCGAAGATCATTCTAAGTATTCGAACGGCATTCTTACAAAGCTTGGTCAATTTGAAATTCCCTCCCGAATGTGGCACGAATTTTAAAAATTCTTCACTCCGGCTGGTTCTGCTTGATTCCTGCTGATTCCGAATAAGTGTGACGGGGGCATAAGGTGCCACTAACGGGATCGGGTGGTCAGGCTCGCTGACTTAGTTGATGCATGTCATCGTATCCCAATTGCGTAGATTGATGCTTATGATGTAAATCACTGGATTTTCTGGTCCAGGCTCGATTATTTACAGACCGCTGTCATATAGCTGGAATATTGCTGAGTGCAGCGTTTGACAAGAAACACGCAACAACCAAACAAATGAATGTATTCAAACTGTTGACACATCCCTCTCTCAAGTGTGATTAAATTATAGGGCGTTGTATCATATACCGGTAACGTAATGCTATCAAACACTTGTCTTTTGACAAATCATTAATAACATACTAGTGTTATTTATTAAATTTATTATAGGTTGGAATTTGTGAGACTCGTCATAAAGATACATCATTAATCAAACATATCAAACTATAAACGTGCAGCAGTTGAAAACTAATTCCTGATAAACAAAAGACGGTCAAGATCAGATGATATGTCATCGATGAGTCATAACGCTCTTTTTGAATATTGGTCACCATGAATGTCAAGTTTGCGTCTGAGGTCTAGGGGAAGCAACAAAAGAACGAAACTATTCAATGCGCACGTAACATAATATTCTAGTTACCGTTAGCGGCCGTTATCGCCAACATGGTGGTGCTTTGACCCTATGAACAAGCTTACTTGCACATCATGTCTAAGATACCTGTTTTGATATGACAACAATGTTTAAATACTCCGGTCCTGGTGATATGATGAAAACTATACATCGTTACTGTCGCTCAGCTTGTGATAAATAAACAACGCAGTCGTAAAGAGTATTCTCACAAAGGTGTAGTCAGCATCTGTATTGAATCCATCCGTGAAGATCCGGGTTAGAATAGGTCTTCAGCAAACCATACTTGCCGTAAAAGGTGACTATGCTTGTCGTAAGAGGCGACTAACGAGATCGGGTGGTCAGGCTCGCTGACTTGGTTGATGCATGTCATCGTATCCCAATTGCGATGGTCGATGCCATTGATGTCAATCACTGGATTGTATGGTCCAGACTCTTTATGATGTTTACTAACAATATACATGTACAGCGACCCTAAACATTATTTCGGGATTTACGATTTAATCAGACAACTCAATGTACGTATCTTTCAAATATCTGTTTATTCCAAGAGACATTTGTGTGACGTATTTGTTGAATACAATGTGAAAGCTAGAAAAGCAGGTTTATTAATAACAACGTTTGGGTACACTCGGGTTTCACCGGACGCTAAAGATCGCGTTCTAACGCGTTCACATACATATTGAGAATGGACGCAGCAAATCTACATTGCGCGTGACGCAAATATGTATGGCCTCTTGAATCATAGAATTTATAAAAAAGTGTAGAAACTGCCATTTAGTATGTCGTAAGTCGACAGGACGAGAAGACAGACAAATTCAGCATGGCATGTCTGGTGTCGAGTAAAACTCGCTGGAAACATTAATAACAAGATTCGGCATTGTGCTTTTATGCTGTTATCGGTTTACCATACCGTGTTATATGCACGGCGTGACGCACCATAAGAAGTGATATTTAATCACTTGTTAAAATTGTCGTAAGAGGCGACTCACGGGATCGGGTGGTCAGACTCGCTGACTTTGTTCATGTCATCGTATCCCAATTGTGTAGATCGATGCCAATCACTGGATCGTCTGGTCCAGACTTGATTATTTACAGACCGCCGTCATATAGCTGGAATATTGTTGAGTGTGGCGTTAAACAACAAACAAACAAACAAAATGTAATAAAACGTAAGTTGGCCAAGTTTTTCTACAGGACCTATCTATACTTGTGTCATAGCGACTTATTTACGACTACCATTGTGCCCCCCCACCCCCCCCACCCCCAGAAGTCCCATGTCCAGAGCAACGTCATTGTCTTTCCATTGTTGTTCATTACTATATATGTGCTACCATTACACTGTTACTACGGTGTTAGTCAAGCTTGGTATTCCGAGTGCTGGTGTAGGGACGACCTCGAGCAGGATGTGTCGCTCGTAGGAAACGCCCTGAGGTTGAGCTGGAGGGAAGAGCACCCATTGTACTTAAAAGGGCAAACGTACCCACAAGTACCGTTTGAGTCGCGCGATAAGTTAGACTCCTGGTTTCAAATTTCTTTATGCGAAATAGTTGCTGAGATGTTTAATTCGTACTTTTTATTACATTACTCATTATCATTATTCGGTACTGAGTCGCACCTCCAAGCCAGACTCCTGAATTCAAAGAACCTTCGGTGATATATTTATTGAATCTGTGCTAAGTTGTATTTACCTCGTAGTGAAATTGCACATTACAAAGAATACTTGGTCAATGTAACAAATGTTATATTTGGGATATCGTTGTGTGTTCAATACTTGGTTAGTTTTCAAACTGGCACTAAATCAAACTGGCAAGATGATCACTTTCATACCGTCATTGGATAGGTATATGTTCACAAGTATTTCAGCGATATCCTGAACTCATCTAACTGATTATGTTCACATTTTGCACTGTTGTTTCCGTCTGTGAAAAAGTTCACACATATCAATTTGTACTTGTTTAAGCTTGGGGTCCAAGCTTCACGGCACAGAGGGAAGTTGTCATAGCGACTGATTTACGACTACCATTGTCTGAAGTACATTTCACTCCAAAGGCAAATTACCCCGTAGCCATGTCTCCATAACTTCATCCCCGTTGTAAATCCCCACCAACATTTCACTGTATATTGACTGACAGCCAACCTGGGCTACTTTATCACTTCCCGTTAATTACTGTTATTTATAGTATGACATTTATTGCCTTAATTGTTCACAACCCCCCCCCCCCCCCCCACCGAAGTCCCATGTCCAGAGCAACGTCATTGTCTTTCCATTGTTGTTCATTACTATATATGTGCTACCATTACACTGTGTAGGGACGACCTCGAGCAGGATGTGCCGCTCGTAGGAAACGCCCTGAGGTTGAGCTGGAGCTTCGCTCACCTCATGCATGCCTGAGCTGGAAGGTCCGCTCATCGCTGTGTTTGTGTTGTCAGAGCAGGTATTCCGCTCATTGTGCAATTGTTGTTTATTGTTTACATGTTGTGCATAAAGCGTTCCGGGACAGTGATGTCGATTTTGTCCTTTATTCCCCCAAGAGCTAATTCCCCGTCAACATGCGCGTTGACACTTGCGACAACGTGGGAAGTATTGCTCCACATTAAAGACTCTTCTTTGCTACCATGTGAAACACACCTTCAAAATCTGACAATGAAGCATCATGGCCGAGGGAGGATTTTTGCATCCAGCCAACAATTTTGAATCCGGATCGTTTCCAGATATCTTGCACCTGTTCTCCACTGATCTTGAGGCAGTAGAATGTGTGGCTGCCAACTTGGTAGAAAGATTCCCCAAGAACTCCAAAGAGAGCAATATGGCCTCCTTCCTTCAGAAGTTTTCCTACACTTCTCGCTATGATCTCGTAGCCGGCGAGATCTGGAGCAGCAACCTCCATACACAATGACGAAGTGATGATATCAAACGTAGGAAACAGTGATGGCAGCAGAGGCTCCACCTGCAGAAGGTCAAGAGAAAAGATCCCCACAATCTTATCTTTCAACATGGATTCTCTGTCACTGGGAAGTTCTCTGAAAGGTTGATTTAGAGATTTTAGGGTATTAGGGCATCGATTATACATTGTAGGGAGAGTTCCATACTATTTGGACAAATACTCTATAGCTGCCTATCGGAAGTGACGTCACCATGCCTATCTCTCGTATCGCTTACTTAGCAAAGAATGTGTTGCCGTGTCATTCGAAGTGAAATGTGATTCACTGGATAATCAAAGATGTTTGACAAATATTTTTGTTACTGTTTAATTCCATTAAAGTAACAATGTACCTGAAGAATAACGTCTTGGCACAAATATAACTACTTTCTGATCATGCACATACTGAATGATATCAGATCATCAATGTACCTGAAGAATAACGTCTTGGCACAAATATAACTACTTTCTGATCATGCACATACTGAATGATATCAGATCATCAATGTACCTGAAGAATAACGTCTTGGCCAAACTAACAAGCACTGATTCGCAACAAGGGGAGAACACACATAACTACTTTCTGATCATGCACATAGTCGAATTCCAAATTTTGCTTTCCTAACGGTTATTTCGATATGGTGTTATATTAACTTCAAGTAGAATGTGTGTCAGCAACATAAAAGGGACAAAACCCTTTCCATACCCACAAGAAATGTCCATTGTACGATTCCGACTATATCATGAGCTTGTGTCTATAAATCATAATCAAATAGTGATTATACAAGGTGTATGCGAAAAGGTGAGTGCATCCTGCCCTATCGGTGGCCCCCGTCACAAACACATACAAGGGCAAGTCAATTGTTCATCTGAAAAATGCCTTTCACATGTCCACCATTGAACCTTTTGAAGGTTTTAGACCTTGATCAAACAGCTTTTGAGCAAGACTCGTATGGCGCTCTTTGAAATCTTCGTAGAAAGAGCTCGATTGTAGCTCAAAACTTGTGAAATGTAAACACCAAAGACTGGAGCTGCTGGAATATCGCTCGACATAAAGGGAAAGTTGACTCTTAATAATTGAAGTCACCTCTCTTTAAATTTCATAGTCCAGTGGAGAGTTTTAGTCACTCTGAATCTCTAAGCACAAATCTCAATATGGAACAAGCGAGGCGGTCTCACTGGTGTCCTTTATGTCTAGTTCAAGTGGGTACATCAGTGGAAGGGAATTGTCTATTTGATGGTCACTGAATGATATCAGATCATCAATGTACCTGAAGAATAACGTCTTGGCCAAACTAACTAGCACTGACTTTGTCAGTCCGAGCAGAAATTCCAAATTCATATACATAAAGAAAAAGATCCGCAAGAAGGGGAGCACAATTGGTTCCCTGGGGGATGCCTACTTCTTGCCTAAATGACTTAACACCAAATGTTACATAGAAGTTATCCAGAAGTCCAGAATTTCACATATTGTTTTCTCGGTAAAATTCTTAACTGTAATCGATTTGAATATTTAACCTTGTTTATATACTCTTCAAAAATGGAAACTTGACATAGATGTAAAACCACTTTTTGCCAAATATCTAAAATAAGTACATTAAATGAGAACCAAATAAGTCAAACAGAAAGATGATGTGTCTATAATTCGCGAAAACACATGCAAAGCACATAAAGGTAGCGTTTGGGGATTAATTTTACAGCTTCATCCAAACGCAACCGCCTGTAAAAAACGTGTAGCACAGGATCCTGCATTTAGGCATGCAGGCCCCCCTGCTGAATGGGTATACAAATCCACATCAACGGCTGTTCATACAGTCCTTATAACGGCAGTAGAGGCGGTGAAAGAATGCCAAGACTGAATGCAGCTCAACGGAACAACGCCATTGGGAGATTACAAGCTGGAGCAACTCAGCAAGAAGTGGCCAGGCACTTTGGTGTATCCAGACAGACAATCTCCGCACTGTGGACCCGATACAACAACACCAACAGAGTTGACGACAGACCAAGGTCAGGAAGACCAAGGGTGACAACCCAAGCACAAGATCGATACATCCGGCTGCGACACCTCCGAGACCGCACTACCACAGCCACGTCTACAACCACACAGATCCCTGGGGTACGCAGAATATCAGATCAAACGGTACGCAACAGACTGAGGGAGGCTGGATTTTTTGCACGAAGACCTGTTCAACGTCATGTATTGACCCCACGGGTATGATATGGGCCGGAATTCATCACGGTGGTAGGACGCCTCTCGTGCATGTGGCAGGTGCTTTGACAGGTGTGCGTTCCAGAGACTTGATCCTACAGCCTTACGTTCTTCCTCACGTCAACGTTCATGGCGGACAGTTCCAGCAGGACAACGCTCAACCGCATATTGCACGTGTTTGTCAGGACTTCTTACACCACAACAACATCCAGACATTACCTTGGCCAGCCCGGTCACCAGATTTGTCCCCGATTGAGCATCTGTGGGACGAGTTGGATCGACGCGTTCGCAGAAGGAATCCACCGACCCGGCGCTTCTTGATGCACTTCAGCATGAATGGCAGCACACCCAACAGCGTGTTATTGACAACTTGATTGCATCTATGGGTCGTCGGTGTCAAGCGGTGATTGATGCACGTGGTGGGCACAACCGATACTGACATTTTCTGTACCCCTTTGACATTAACTGTATCGTGTACGTGTATCTGTCTAGGTGATACGATTAATGTTTTGAACATTGTGTACATTGATCTTCAAACAGTGTTTCAATTATGGTTTCTGTGTCCTATTTTGAAACAATCGCATTATATTACATTTTGAAAGTCAGTGTCAAGTTTCTTTTTTTGAAGAGTATATTTATACTAATCTATACTAATACTATATATTTATACGAATCGAATCAAATGTTGATGAGCGAAATCCCCAGTAGGACCCAATACTTGTTAACATAAGGATGTTGACCTTCGAGTTAATTCATTCAGGAACCGGCAAATATTTTGAGGACAACTAGCATAATGTTTTTGCCAGAAACACATATTCTGGCCAAACAGTGGTCACTTTTGTTATGGAAATTGGCTGACGTGCGAATATTCAGTATTCTTACGATCTAAAATGATTAGAAAGAAGTGAAGATTAACAATAATTGTCACATTCGATACAAAGGTAGAGCAAGAATGACGACAACGGTAGCAATGAATGAACTTAAAATCTTGTACACATCTGTGAATCTGTGAATCTGCCAGTCAAGGAGTAATAGTTACCCTTTCCCTTCTCTGTCGATCGCATATTGGAATCTGCCAGTCAAGGAGTAATAGTTAACCTTTCCCTTCTCTGTCGACCACACATTGGAATCTGCCAGTCAAGGCGTAATAGTTAACCTTCCCCTTCTCTGTCGATCGCATATTGGAATCTGCCAGTGAAGGAGTAATAGTGACCTTTCCCTTCCCTGTCGACACACATTGGAATCTGCCAGTCAAGGAGTAATAGTGACCTTCCCCTTCCTTGTCAACCACACATTGGAATCTGTCAGTCAAGGAGTAATAGTGACCTTCCCCTTCCTTGTCAACCACATATTGGAATCTGCCAGTCAAGGAGTAATAGTTACCCTTTCCCTTCTCTGTCGACCACATATTGGAATCTGCCAGTCAAGGAGTAATAGTTACCCTTTCCCTTCTCTGTCGACCACACATTGGAATCTGCCAGTCAAGGAGTAATAGTTACCCTTTCCCTTCTCTGTCGACCACACATTGGAATCTGCCAGTCAAGGAGTTATAGTGACCTTTCCCTTCTCTGTCGACAACATATTGGAATCTACCAGTCAAGGAGTAATAGTTACCCTTTCCCTTCCCTGTCGACCACATATTGGAATCTACCAGTCAAGGAGTAATAGTTACCCTTTCCTTCTCTGTCGACCACATATTGGAATCTGCCAGTCAAGGAGTTATAGTGACCTTTCCCTTCTCTGTCGACAACATATTGGAATCTACCAGTCAAGGAGTAATAGTTACCCTTTCCCTTCCCTGTCGACCACATATTGGAATCTACCAGTCAAGGAGTAATAGTTACCCTTTCCTTCTCTGTCGACCACATATTGGAATCTGCCAGTCAATGAGCAATAGTTACCCTTTCCCGTCCCTGTCGACCACATATTGGAAGAAGATCCTGAAGCTATGCTGAAGACTCCCCTCCAGCCATTTCCTCAGCGTCTCCCTGTTCTGGGGAACCAAGTCAGACAGGTAGATGGTGTCACAGTAGTTGGAGGCGCTGATCACAGTGTGGATTGTGGGGCCAGTTCCGATGTCGAGCAGTCGCCGGCCGGTTATGTTACCTAGGTGAATGAGTGAAAGACTTGTATTTCACCTCGCTTTTAGCAATATTCAAGCATTATGACGACAAATTGTACCTAAGTGGGGAATCGAACTAGGGCTTTCGTCGCGACGAACCAACGCTATAACCACTCGGCTACCTCGCCGCCCCTCATGATATATTGACATTTTTCCACAGACGCAGTAGCGCGTTCGAGAAGCGTTAGCTATGACATCTTAGGAAGTCACGATGGTGAGGATTCATCCATAAGTCGATGAACCCAAACAGTGTAGCACCAGTTACGATACATACATCTTTGTTGCCACCTGAATTTGGGGTATGTGGTATTGTCCTAAATGTCTTAATAATGTCAAATGTAACTGGCCGCTATTGTTGTTTGTTATTGGATACTATTTCTGTCAGCATGTCAACAAAGTTCACGCGGGGGCACGGAATTTCACCCTGTGTCAATTTCACTTCGCTTCGCAGAGTTGCGTCCCTTATCGGTGTCAGGATCTCATTCCATCACAGCTAAAGTTTCAATAACCCTGTTGCGGGCCATGCCTGGGCAAAACCCTATGATACACACCTTAGTTATGCAATATATTAACTCGACACCAAGAAAGACCTAGAAACATCGAACGGGCGGCGAAGTTCGCAATGAGGAAAGTGTGACTGATCAAAGAAACCAACGTTCAGTATTAAATATTTGTAACACTCAAAGATTAAGTAGAAGCCCCGTGAGTGAGTGAAAGTGAGTGAGTGACTTTTTCGTTTGTTTGTTGTTTAACTCCGCACTCAGCAATATTCCAGCTATATGACGGCGGTCTGAAAATAATCGAGTCTGGACCAGACAATCCAGGGATTGACATCATGAGCATCGATCCACGCAATTGGGATCGATGACATGCATGAACCAAGTCAGCGAGCCTGACCACCCGATCCCGTTAGTCGCTTCTTACGACAAGCATAGTCGCATTTAACGGCACGCATGGGTTGCTGAAGACCTTTTCTACCCCGGATCTTCACGGGTGAGCGAGTGAGTGAGTGAGTGGGGGAGGGAGGGAGGTCAACCCGAAGTACTACAGGTGAAACCAACATGAGCATGGTAATAACCATCTTCCCGAGGCAAGCATGTCCACTAGCCTGTATCAAAGCCTAGTTTGGAAACATAACTTAGATTTAAATAAATGGCCAGAGGACCCTTTGCCTCGGGCAGATACTAACAAACTTGTATAAGAGTCATAATCAAGGCGATTTAGGGATTAGAATCCACCATTATAGGATGCTGGCACACTAAGGGGAAGTAACTCTGGCACACTTGGGCATCCACGAATGACATGACTCAGTCAGGGGCAAGATGTCAATACCTTGAGCGAATGCTTCCTGCCAGAATAGCATGGACGTCTCCAGCATGTCTCCCTCCGACGATTGACCTTTCAGGTCAGTGTAGTACATCTCAAGATACACTTCCGGGTCAAAGTCTTGTTTGTAATCATCGCCATACTTCGCTCGTGGCATAGTTTCCGTGGAGCTTACTGCGCACAGAGTAGACAGAATCTGAGAAAATATAATCTTTTGTCATTATTGACAGGTCCTGTTCGGAAAATGACCTTCCGATTTCTAAATCCAGGCATCGCATCGAAAGTTGACTGGTGACACGTATTTACTTTTAAACTAGTTCTACTGTTGGTTTGGGCATTTCTAGTCGGGCGATGTAAGGGTAAAAATTGTTAAGTTATTATTTTCAAAGTTCAAAATCATATTTCTTTTTGTTTTAAAATGTAAACCATTTTTCGTTTTTGGCAAGTATTAATTCATACTTCATTTCTTATCCATTCCAAATTTATGTTTACTCCTTTAAATATGCCAAGGGGCATAACTGCTTTGAATCGTGTATTATTTTCAAGGTGGCCTCAGAATGCATGCAGCATGCACGAAAGACTCAAAGACATTGGAAAATGTTTTTAAAGATAATAGAGTCTAAAAACAATGCCGAGTTTGCCAATATATTAGTTATATATTATTTTATCATTTTCTACATGTGTATAAATGTTTTAGAGCAATTATCTGGTAAAAAAGTGTTTTTCTGCGCTTGTTTATTTTTTGCATGGTGTATATTTCATGTCACTAAAAGGTAGTCAATTTTATTGGGTTAATTCATTAATAATGTCATTATAATTATTTGCATTAATGTATCATTTGATCAAAATAGTAATTATTGTTTATTTATTTTGTATTTCAGTCAATCTGAAAATAACAGTAGATAAGAAAAGAAAGACATTTATGTAAAAAGAAAAGAAATGAATGTAAAGAAAAGAAAGAATGCAAAACAGGAAAGAAAAAAGAAATCATACTATAAAGAAAGACCTCAAGTTCTCACAGGCGATAAATATCATAAGGTGCTTCGGATGCCAATTTTGGCGAGGTCAGTATTATTTCATTGACTGCAATAAGTACTTATTCGAGGACCAATCAATGCTGTGTTTAGTGTCGACAAATCACAGCCTGCGAGAAATCGGCCACCGCCTGTCCAGTCGTTTAGAAGACAGGAGTGAGTGAGTGAGTTAAAATTTAACGTCATATCCGCAATATTTCAGCCACATCGCGACACGTTGTAGACAGTCCAATGTAGTATCCATTTCCAGTTCAGTGCCTTGTGTGAAACAAGATGTCTGCTGAGGCATATTAGTTTTAGAATGATTTATCTTATAGACCTAATAATTTTCATGGAACTGAACATGTGGTTTATTTATTTGTTTGTTTGTTTGTTGTTCTATGCTGCGGTCACGAACATTCCAGCTATATCCCGGTGACCTGCTTCATCAAGGGATCGGCGTCAGGGTACGAGAACACACAGAGATACACACTAACGACAACCATGAGATATGTGGGTCCTATTGTCATACAGCTACTTTTTATGTATACATATTTACAATGTGCATACAGATTTCCATACCTTATAAGCAAAAAGAAATATGAAGTTCGAAGTTAAATCATTAAAGTAAAACCTTATCATCTAGCACGCAAATTAAGTGTCACAGCTTGGCCTGTCCGTCCTTTGTGACGTCCGTCATTTTCAATTAAAGATTGTTGACTGATGTCCGAAATGACATGCCACCTGTCATGCTTGATTAGCCTCAGCTTCGTTATAGATAGATGAGCAGAAATGTCAATCAGCTAAAGTCAATTTATTCATGTCCATTCAAATGAAATTGTATCATTTTCATTGCTTATATTGTCCAATCAGAATGTAGTACGTACGTAAATGCATCATTATCATGTATAAAACTGTATGTTTGTACTGGTATGGGAGAGACACGGCTGGGGTGGCGGAAGACTCACGGGACTCGGGGTTCACGGTCCCGGGACCCCAGGTCACAGTCTTGGTCGACGCCTTCCGCTCTCCGTGTGATGAAGACATGAGTTACAGAAAGACGTATCACTTATGTACAGTAAGCTACGTTTATAACGAACATGCTTAAACCGAAATGACGGATATGACGAACTTAATTTTTAGTCCCGGCCACTGCTGTATATATGCTATATATATATATATACTTATAACGAACTACGGTTATAACGAACTAAAATGAGTGCCCCCTTTCAGTTCGTTATAACCGTAGTTTACTGTATAATGATCCCCTCACGATCAATAAGGTGGAGACGGGGACCCAACCAATAAGTAACAATTATACGCCAGCGATACACCCGGAAGTAACTTTAGAAGTAACATTAACCAAGAAGTAACACTCTTCTAACCGCAAAGGTTGCACCTAAACAAAAGTGACCTCGATACTTGGTAATATTACTAACACATTTAGCTATGGAGCCTCTCCGTGGTCTAGTGGTAGAGCGCCCGCCCAGAGAGTGGCAGGTCGATAGTTAGATCGCGTAACCACGTCATACTGAAAGACGTAAAAAGTTGGTACTTGTTGTTACGCTGCCAGACGCTCGGCATTAAGGGGCTAAAAGAAGGACTGGTAGGCTCGGAGTCAGTATACTGCGTCCAGACACACACTTAATTGCCCAAAATCAATTTAAGACCACTTCTGCATCCCATGCTTAGAAATATATATATCCCCACACAACAGCCGACACAGCTGTTCGGACATTCCACTGACCCCGAGACGTGTCACAGTGTCACTGTACGGCGTCTCCGTGTCGGTGGGATGTAGGTGACTGAACCGAGCCTTATTGCCATGGTCGCTATCAATCTAGACAGAGTCATTATATAAAACATTGAAATATGTTCAAAATCTATCCAAAAAAGCTCACAAACGAGAAATCTAGTTCATACTTACAAACTTGTGTTCAATTGACCTTGTGTTGCAATCTGTTACGTGACGAGCGCGACGGTGTAATCTTAAATAGTCCCCTGTGAAATACGACTTATGTCGGAACAATTTTTTTAGTTTTTTTTTAACTTGAATATGCAACAAGAAAAAAGTGGTGCATGACTGAAATCATATTTATAACTACCATCGCATATATGCAGACATAGTTGTCACCATAATCATCAACAAGCCTTATTATTTCGTCATAGAAAAGGTTAATATGAATTTTACATATTCCACGGAGGAAGACAACTGATACATTTAGGGACATGGAGGAAGACAACTGATACATTTAGGGACATGGAGGAAGACAACTGATACATCTAGGGACATGGAAGAAGATAGTTGATACATCTGAGGACCTAGAGGAAGATAGTTGATACATCTAGGGACATGGAAGAAGATAGTTGATACATCTAAGGACATGGAAGACGATAGTTGATACATCTAAGGACAAGGAGGAAGATAACTGATACATCTAGGGACAAGGGGGAAGATAAACAATACATCTAGGGACATTGAAGAAGATAAACAATACATCTGTGGACATGGAGGAAGATAAACAATACATCTAGGGACAAGAAGGAAGATAACTGATACATCTAAGGACATGGAGGAAGATAAACAATACATCTGGGGACAAGGAGGAAGATAACTGATACATCTAAGGACATGGAGGAAGATAGTTGATACATCTAGGGACATGGAGGAAGATAAAAAATACATCTAGGGACATGGAAGAAGATAACTGATACGTCTAAGGACATGGAGGAAGATAGTTGATACATCTAAGGACATGGAGGAAGATAAACAATACATCTGGGGACAAGGAGGAAGATAACTGATACATCTAAGGACATGGAGGAAGATAGTTGATACATCTAGGGACATGGAGGAAGATAAAAAATACATCTAGGGACATGGAAGTAGATAACCGATACATCTAAGGACATGGAGGAAGATAGTTGATACATCTAAGGACATGGAGGAAGATAAACAATACAACTGTCGACATGGAGGAAGATAACTGATACATCTAAGGACATGGAGGAAGATAGTTGATACATCTAGGGACATGGAGGAAGATAGTTGATACATCTAGGGACATGGAAGAAGATTACTGATACATCTGAGGACAAGGAGGAAGATAGTTGATACATCTAAGGACATGGAGGAAGATAAACAATACATCTGTGGACATGGAGGAAGATAACTGATACCTCTAAGGACATGGAGGAAGATAGTTGATACATCTAGGGACATGGAAGAAGATAACTGATACATCTAGGGACATGGAGGAAGATAGTTGATACATCTACGGACATGGAAGAAGATAACTGATACATCTACGGACAAGGAGGAAGATAACTGATACATCTACGGACAAGGAGGAAGATAAACAATACATCTAGGGACATGGAAGAAGATAGCTGATACATTTAAGGACAATAAGGAAGATAAACAATACATCTGGGGACAAGGAGGAAGATAACTGATACATCTAAGGACATGGGGGAAGATAGTTGATACATCTAAGGACATGGAGGAAGATAAACAATACATCTGTGGACATGGAGGAAGATAACTGATACATCTAAGGACATGGAGGAAGATAGTTGATATATCTAGGGACATGGAAGAAGATAACTGATACATCTAAGGACAAGGAGGAAGATAACTGATACATCTACGGACAAGGAGGAAGATAAACAATACATCTAGGGACATGGAAGAAGATAGCTGATACATTTAAGGACAATAAGGAAGATAAACAATACATCTGGGGACAAGGAGGAAGATAACTGATACATCTAAGGACATGGAGGAAGATAGTTGATACATCTAAGGACATGGAGGAAGATAAACAATACATCTGTGGACATGGAGGAAGATGACTGATACATCTAAGGACATGGAGGAAGATAGTTGATATCTCTAGAGATATGGGGGAAGATAAACAATACATCTAGGGATATGGGGGAAGATAACTGATACATCTTAGGACATGGAAGAAAATAAACAATAAATGTAATGATATGGAGAAAGATAAACAATATCTCTAGGGATATGGGGGAAGATAAACAATACATCTAGGGATATGGGGGAAGATAACTGATACATCTAAGGACATGGAAGAAGATAAACAATAAATGTAATGATATGGAGGAAGATAAACAATATCTCTAGGGATATGGGGGAAGATAAACAATACATCTAGGGATATGGGGGAAGATAAACAATATCTCTAGGAATATGGGGGAAGATAAAAAATACATCTTGTGATAGGGAGGAAGATAAACAATATCTTTAGGGACATGGGAGAAGATAAACAATACATCTAGGGATATGAGGGAAGATAAACAATATCTCTAGGGATATGGGGGAAGATAAAAAATACATCTTGTGATAGGGAGGAAGATAAACAATATCTCTAGGGATACAGGGTAAGATAAAAAATACATCTTGTGATAGGGAGGAAGATAAACAATATCTCTAGGAATATGGGGGAAGATAAAAAATACATCTTGTGATAGGGAGGAAGATAAACAATATCTTTAGGGACATGGGAGAAGATAAACAATACATCTAGGGATATGAGGGAAGATAAACAATACATCTAGGGACAAGGCGGAGGATAACTGATACATGTACGGAGGGGGGGGGGGGGGGGGGGGGAGATAAATAATACATCTAAGGACATGGAAGAAGATAAACAATATATCTAGGGATATGGGGGAAGATAAACAATATATCTAGGGATGTGGGGGAAGATAAACAATACATCTAGGGACATCGGGAAGATAAACAATACATCTAAGGACATGGGGGAAGATAAACAATACATCTAGAGATATGGGGGAAGTCAAACAATACATCTAGGGATATTGGGGGAGATAACGGATACATCTTAGGACATGGAAGAAGATAAACAATAAATGTAATGATATGGAGAAAGATAAACAATATCTCTAGGGATATGGGGGAAGATAAAAAATACATCTTGTGATAGGGAGGAAGATATACAATATCTTAAGGGATATGGGAGAAGATAAACAATACATCTAGGGATATGGGGGAAGATAACTGATACATCTAAGGACATGGAAGAAGATAAACAATAAATGTAATGATATGGAGAAAGATAAACAATATCTCTAGGGATATGGGGGAAGATAAACAATACATCTAGGGATATGGGGGAAGATAAAAAATACATCTTGTGATAGGGAGGAAGATAAACAATATCTCTAGGGATATGGGGGAAGATAAAAAATACATCTTGTGATAGGGAGGAAGATAAACAATATCTCTAGGGATATGGGGGAAGATAAAAAATACATCTTGTGATAGGGAGGAAGATAAACAATATCTTTAGGGACATGGGAGAAGATAAACAATACATCTAGGGATATGAGGGAAGATAAACAATACATCTAGGGACAAGGCGGAGGATAACTGATACATGTACGGAGGGGGGGGGGGGGGGGGGGGGGGAGATAAATAATACATCTAAGGACATGGAAGAAGATAAACAATATATCTAGGGATATGGGGGAAGATAAACAATATATCTAGGGATATGGGGGAAGATAAACAATATATCTAGGGATATGGGGGAAGATAAACAATACATCTAGGGGCATCGGGAAGATAAACAATATATCTAGGGACATGGGGGAAGATAAACAATATATATAAGGACATAGGGAAGATAAACAATATATCTAGGGACATCGGGAAGATAAACAATACATCTAGGGACATCGGGAAGATAAACAATATATCTAGGGATATGGGGGAAGATAAATAATACATCTAAGGACATGGAAGAAGATAAACAATACATCTAGGGATATGGGGGAAGATAAACAATATATCTAGGGACATGGGGGAAGATAAACAATACATCTAGGGACATGGGGGAAGATAAACAATACATCTAGGGACATGGGGGAAGATAAAAAATACATCTAGGGATATGGGGGAAGATAAACAATACATCTTAGGACTATGAAGAAGATAAACAATACATCTAGAGACATGGGGAAGATTAACAATACATCTAGAGACATGGGGAAGATTAACAATACATCTAGGGACATGGGGGAAGATAAACAATATATCTAGGGATATTGGGGAAGATAAACAATATATCTACGGATATGTGTGAAGATAAACAATATATCTAGGGTCAAGGGAAGATAAACAATATATCTAGGGACATAGAGGAAGATAAGCAATATATCTAGGGACATGGAGGAAGATAAAGAATATATCTAGGGACATGGGAGGATAAAAAGATATCTAGGGACGTGGAAGAAGATTTACAATACATCTAGGGACACGGAGGAAGATAAACAATACATCTAGGGACATGGCGGAAGATAAAGAATACATCTAGGGACATGGAAGAAGATAAACAAAACATCTAGGGACATGGAGGAAGATAACTGAATTCTCTCACACGAATACAAACAGAAGCATTGTTTCTGATAATTTAGACTCATTTATCTTGAACTTGGCGTTTTAGCATACATGGGAAAAGTCAGAGAGTTTGATTGGATGCCCGTTCATGAATATCCTCACTACGACCCATCCTAGTGAACACAAATTGACCTTGCTTACCACATGTATCTTCAGCTTGCTTTGTTCGGGGTCATTGCCCGTCGTATGGGTCGATTGTAATCTCCGTGTTAAGATCATACCAGGGCATACTAGGGTGAGTGAGTGAGTGAGTTGGGTTTAACGCCGCTTTTAACAGTATTCCAGTTATATCACGGCCTGTCAGCTCAATGTGGGAGGAAAGCCCGAAGTGATGCAGTTCTCAGACGTTTACCACTTCGGTGAAACCCACGAGCACGGGTATGGTGCTGACAAACCTAGAAACATAATCGGGGCGAACCGGAATTCGAACCCACAATCATAGGTTTCTGGCGTGCCAAAGGGACGCAACTCTGCACAGCGAATCGCGGCGCCTTAGACGACTGGGCCACCCGTGCCCCCGGGCATACTAGAGGACAAAATATACTAGTGTATGGCGGAGCCGAGACTTGTGCTTCTTCGAAATCAGCTGACATCTCCAAAATGAGTTCATGTCAGGGGGTTGTCCTTCGATTAGAACTGATCTGTAAAAAAACGCTTTGCTCTAACATGCCGCTTTGACAAAAAAATAACTTCACACGTCACTTTCAAGATGGTTTAAAAATCACAACATCTTAGTGATGAAGTAAATGGTTTTAAATAGAACAAAATAAAACTGCCATGACAGGTGCCAACAATTGAATAGCCACTTTTGTCTATCACATGATCATTATATGAGTTTTAACACATCATTATGAAAACCTGTATTTGTGGAAACTCAAATAATTATTACTTTTTTATGAATGATTAAAAATATTTTTAATAAGAACATCACTGCTGCAAAATGTTAAAATCACTTGAACTGTGTATGGATATATCTTTTTTGAATGTTCTGGTCAACTATCACTGAATTGTCTGGTCTACTAATGGATTGTATGGTCAAGACTCGATGGTTTACGCGCACCCGTCGTATTGCATATTGAGTAAATGGCGGATGCCACAGGTAGAACCTGACATGCTTACTCTGTTCGCGAACACGCGGTGTCACCACTAATTTCCAGTGATCCATTCATATAATATTCATATTTTGACTTTTTGACTCCTAGTGGAATTTGATTCGGTAGATATTGCAGAAAACATGACTTAAACGTGTTAGATTTGGACATGATGCGTAATATTGCAAGCGCCAGACATATCAGATACCCGTCACAGCTTTATCAAGGTATAACATAAAAGTCATATCCAGGTGCGAATGAGGTGGTGTTAGCACATCCTCACTACTCATAATAAAGGTGAGCTTCTGTACCCCTGCTGTTCTGTTTTCATTTACCTGAGTGTATTGACACACGGTGATGCTTGACGGACGGAATCTGACAGACATGGAGTTTGTATTTTACCAAACGTGAACAGGGATGCTTTTAAGATATTATCTTACCTTAAACATAAACATCGGATTCTGGTTGGCTTAGACCTATTCTGTAATGTCAAGGTACCCCGCTGACATGTAAGGTACATTTATTAAATTTACTGCTCGAATCACCGAATGTTGGCGTAACATTTGCAACGACAACCATAATTGTTTATCTCAAATTGTTATGTAAGACGCCATTCTCCGGATATGTACGATATTTTCCGAATGAAATATATCTAGGGGGAATAACTCTAAGATTGTTTTCTGTAGTCTGCTATTTTGCCGAACTGTGGTATTTTTACCGATTCGGACCAAAGCATGTACGAATAAGACATTCCTGGAATATAATCAGGTATGGCTTTATGTCGTGTGACATGGCTTCATGTAGCCTCGACGTTAGTGTATGTTCCCCGAGCTCAAATCCCACGCGAGACCGATGTTGGCTTTTACCGCATCATCTTATTCGCCCTCTCTTATCCGAGTAACTTTTCACACACTGATACTTCTTTCAATGAATGTATATGTTAACACGTCGTAGTTTGACTAAAATACTGTTCGTAGTGGCGTAAACTCCTCCAAACGCCTCCAAACGTTCCTTCTAAATTTGTTTTGTTTTGCCTACTCTATAAGCAATGTTGAGACATGAATAAACAATGCCTTTTAAGAAAGTGACCATGTGCAACAAATGTTACATTTGGGACAACACTTTCTTGGTAAAGTACAAATTCTAGTAATTTTGTGGGTTTGAGTCTCATCCGGGAATCGAACCCACACTCTCAGAGTGAGGCATCTAATCGCCAACTGAGAGCATTTTCCCGAGGCAAGGGAGTTAACTCACTATAAAAGACCAGTTTCCACCCTTGCAGAACTAGGCTGGAATTTTCCGGGTCGATCGTAGCGCCTCCAGTGGCTATTACGAGTTATGACTCATCTATGTTCCTCCTATCGACCAATCATATTCCACCTCTCATGTCATTTGCATTTGCTTCAAACCAAATGGCGGCGATAATCAAGATCTATATTGTAATAATACCCCGCGAAGTGCATCAAATCACTTGAGCACTTTGATTAAAAACATGAAAGAATTTGCAAATATCTGTCAACGCTCAGTTGGCGGTACACATGCTTTGCAAATCCTACAGTCGACCGAAATCTGCACGTTGAAATCCATGTTGTTTACCAACCTGATGTCTAGATCGTTACGCAATTTTGAATAGACTATGCATAGACTCAATAGTCCAGCCAAAATGTAACTCCATTATCGCAGCCTAGTTCGGCAAGGGTGGAAACTGGACTTTTACAGTCAGGTAACTCCCTAGCCTCGGGAAGATGGTTCCGTGGGTTAGATCGCTGACTGTGTGTGCTGGCGATTATGTCCCTCACACTGACGACGATGTGCTGTCAATAGCCCTAATCCCTTGAGCCCGGAGTCGCCTGGCCACCGTCTGTCGACTGATCATATACCCTAAGGCATTCGTCGCTGATGACGTCACTGTCAGGAATCGATTCCGGAGATGCAAAGTACACATGTACCGGTCTTCATTGGGCGTAGTTACCCTGGGTCTGCCTGTTCCTGCCCGGTCTGTCTGTAACGTTGCATCAGGTTAGTAACAGCAACAAGGGGGCAACCCACAGTCCTAGCATTGTGGGGCATGGGTGGCTCCCATCTGTATCATATTCAGGGACCGCTCTCATTATTTCTGTGGTAGGTGTTTTTCTCAGTGTGAGTGTCTGACAAACCGTCCATATTATTTACATATTCTTACTGCACGCGCAATTTCGGCTGTCGAAGCGCCAGGTGCTTTTTTACTTCGCATTTTCTAAAGAAAACCACGTACGGTGGACGTGTATCACTTTCTGGATAGGTGGTGAGGTGAAATGGGGTTTAACGTCGCGTCCATGATTATTGTACTTATATGCATGCACGTGCATACACGTGTGTGTGTCTGGTTGCTTGTACTAGTCCGGACTGATGCCGATTTATAGTGCTAGCCCACCGACACACAACGCCGCTGTTTAACATGAATACCCCACTCAGACACAGTATACTGACTCAGAGCCGACCAGACCTTGTGTTAGTCCCTTCATGCCAAGCGCCATGCAAGGTAACAACAAGTAACATCTTTTAACGTCTTTCGGTATCACGCGACCGGGATCGAACCCGTGACCTTCCGCTCTCCGGGCGGACGCTTTACCACTAGACACTGAGGTGGTCCTTTCTGGATAGAGCATTGTTCTATTTGTTTGTGTTTGCATTGATTAAAGTGAACTGTGTTTTTAAATTTTTGCAATTTCATTTTAAAAGTGGTAAAGTTTCTTTTGGACGTCAGTTGCGATACATAAGGCACAATTAGATGTGGTTCATCATTTAACCTGTCATTTTTTTAACGCAGTCCACCGTTTCCCATCGGACATGAAAAAAATATTTTAACAAGAAGTGGCGCAAATTGTACACGGGACCAAAACGTTGCCTGAGTGTACACCAAGGACCTTCGTCGGGAGTGTGATCGTCCAGTGTCCCTAACAAACTTACATGTGACATCCTGACCACAAAAAACTGGAACGATGACTCGGAAAAAAGCCATAATTTAGAACCTGACCACCAGACCATCTTAGTCGGGAGGGGACTCCAGGACCTATTGGGGATTTACCTGGATTATTTATTTTGGGGTCCAACATGTGTTCAAGGGACTCATACCCTTCAATAGTAGCGGTCCCATAGAAAAGACAAAAAATGAATACACGGACTCCATATGTATATATATTCCTAATTTTGTATCACACATACATGTGGTTGTTTGGATTATTAAAATATCTGTTTATAAGGATGATAATGATGTTGATAATAACTTGTTTATTATTGTAATTTTGATATTGTACATGGATTAAATGATATTAAGTGTATCAAATATGTCTGAAAAGGAGAGGATGTAGTGTTCAGTAGAAGTTCGTTTAATGTTAATAATAGTTGTTAGGTGTAGTGTATGTTAACCGAAGTCGTGCGACCTGTACCTCGTTTTCAGTTGTTAATAAAATGTCAGGCCGGTGTCACGAATATATCCGCCCCCAGAATAA